>NC_056498.1:81994186-82022082 GCF_014905685.2 Nematolebias whitei
AACCGGAGGGAAAATAAAGTTTTTTTTTCTTCTGGAGATGACATACTGTTTGGCTTGGCACTAAATAAAAGAGAGCTACACTTATTAAACACCTCAAATCACATTCTTTAACAATCAAAAATTGTATCTGAAATCTTTGTGAGTTGATAGAATCTGATCTGACTTCCAGTGCTCATATCAAATCAATGCCGTCAACAAGTCTTTACCAGAAGAAAAAAAAACTTTATTTTCCCTCAGGTTTATGACTGGGATTCCCTAAACATTTTTAAATGGTGTTTTTATGTGATCTCACTTGTCTTGTTGTTTTTAATGTTAGGCATTTTGAATTGACATGTGTATGAAATCCATCCATCCATCCATTATCTTCTACTTGTTCCAAAGTCAGGTCTCGGGGGCAGCAGCTTGAGCAGGGAAGCCCAGACATCTCTTTCCACAGCACCTCTTCCAGCTCTTCTGGGAGGACTCCAAGGCGTTCCCAGGCCAACAGAGAGACATAGTCTCTCCAGTGTGTCCTGGGTCTTTCCCGAAGTCTCCTCCCAGTCGGACATGCCTGAAGCACCTCCCTAGGGAGGTGTCACAAGGGCATCCTTACCAGGTGCCCGAACCACCTCAACTGGCTCCTCTTGATGTGGAGGTGTATGAAATGTGCTTTATAAATAAAGTTGCCTTTTCTTGTCACATTTGAAACCAAATACAGAAATAAAAAACAGATTATGTTAGATATGATTAAGAGCTAGAAGCAAATACATTTTTAGAGAAACTTTGTGAACAAATGAAAAAATATATGTGTGTCAAAGATGGTACAAAAAGTCCAAAAATTTAGATAAAATTCCTCTAAAAAAAGACTTGAACAGACCATCTGTCAAGCATGGTAGTGGTAGCATCAAGGTGTGGTATGGATAAATTACATAAAGAGGATGGAGTTATGAAGAAGGAGGGCTACCTCCAAATTCTTCGACTTCTCCTCAAATCAAGAGCAGAATGGATGAAACTCTGATACAGTTGACTTTTCCGACAGGACAGTGATCCCAGACTCTGATCAAAACTGGTTTCTGATTGGATGAATCAGGCTAACTGGGTTGGTCTTCTCAAAACCAGGACCTCAACTTGGAGGAAGATTTGTGAACTTTGCTTAAAAGCCAGGCCAAAATAAATGGTTCAATGTTCTTTATTGTCATTTGCATCACATGTGGTACATGAGGTAGAATGAAATTGTGTACACAAGGTCCCAGTTACACCCCTAAATAGCAAAAATATACAGTATAAAAAGAAACAGTATACAAGGATCTAAGTTATACGCTAAACAATAATAATAATGTAAAATAATACGGTGTATTAAACAGAAGGCACCAACCCTGTTGATGAATTGTGGTTCGGTTTGTGTGCTGTCACGGTTGAACCACCATCTGAACTTTATGTCTCCACTGTAATCATCACCAGAGGACAGCAGACCCCCGTGGTCACAAACACTAATCAACTGCAGGCTTCTGCTTGGAGTCCCTGAGACCCATAAAATGCTTTAATCTCCTCCTCTTCCTCTTCCTCCTCCTCCTCAGGCTTTGCTGTGAACCTCCAGGTGATCCTGGCCAACCCGCGGGCACAGTTCAAGAGGCGAGGCTCCCAGCCAGGGATGCAAGAGTCCGACTTCCTGAAACAGATCACCAAGGTGTCCGAGCTAGAGCCCAAAGCTAACAACTGCACACGGGTCAGTGATATCTGTCACTATGGCAACACAATCAAATGACTGTTGACAGTAAAGATATACAGTGTATGTTGGTTTATTTTTATCTTTAGTCGATCAGGAAACACACTGGAGAGTTCAAATATTTTACGAGAGTTTTCTAGTTAAAACGGGCAGCAGCTCCAACCACACGTCACATATGAGAGGTCATTAAGGCAACAGGCAATAAAATAACTAATGGAAGTCAAAAGATAGACATAATTTGTACAGCGGTCAATGGCATATATCATCAATCCAAATATTTGTTTCCAGATGTTTGTGCATTGAAAATGTATGAAATTTGTTTCAAATCACTTGGTGAGATGAGTTTCTTTATTTCCATTCTGCAAAATGTAAATAAAAAAGAATGCAATGATTTGACGTAGTAAACATAGGAAAAAAAACTGTACCATATTTATGAAAACTTGTGGTCATTTTGATATAAATGGCAGTGATCATGTCAAAGAGGTGGGTCAAGGGGAAACAAAAGGCTGTTAAAGTAAGAGGGACAGATAAGAAACAAGATCTGGTCTGTCAGAGGACTGGATATTAAAAAAGAGCATTTTAAACTGAATCCATCAGAAATAAAGATGGGCAGAGGTTCACCAGTGTGTGAAAAGCTGCATCTAAAAACAGCAGAACAATTTCAGAATATCATTCCTGTGTAAAATTGAACCTTCTTTACTTTTAAAACACAGTTAAAACATTTATATAAAACAAAAATTAATTGTGGGACTTGTATTCTCAAATATCAGCCCCATCTGTGTCACATGGTGCTGCCAGACCGGGCTCAGCAGATGTGGTCAGTCCTGTACAGTTTGACATGTCTGGATATGTATGACCCCATCACAGCAGCAGGTCACTGCAGGACGTCTCTCCTCACCATCGACTGCATGAGTCACAGCTAGAGCTCCTGGCTCTGTCTAAACCTGGACCACACTGCCTGAATCGGACCGGGCTGGCTCTGTAGACCCATCAGTTCTTGTTGTGCATCTCAGACAGCTCAGATGGATGGCGGTCATCAGAAAGCAGCACTGCTCCTGCTGGCTCTCTGCTGTATGAAGCCTCTCATCGCCCTGACAGAGCCCACTTTAAAGGCTGCTCAACACAAATGGATCTAATGGGCTGTATTTTCTATGTTATTTCAAACCACACATAACACATGCTGCTAAACATGAGAATAGATCTGGATCAAACATCAAGACCCTTTTTACTCCTGATGAAACAACCACACCCAGACTGAATGTTCTGGAACCGTCCAGATGACCTGACTGAACATTGTTGGATTGTATACCTGCATTATTGAGCATGGACTTTGGTGTTTTGAACCAGTTTGACATGACTGTCGAAGAGGGAGAGGGCGGCACCGGAGGAGAGAGCGTGCTCCAGAGACCATCTTAGCACCAACGGAACTAGGTTTTTTTTTTTCAGGAGAGAATCAGTTTTATTTGGTGTTTCCTCAAACTGATGAACCCTTCTGGATGGAGGGCAAAATGTCTCAGCACACAAAAAGAAACAGTCCAGATGACCTGACTGAACATTGTTGGAACCACACCCAGAGCTCATGAAACTGGGTCTGAATGTTGATTTTCTGAAGAATGTTTCTGAACATCTGCATTTCTCCAGTTTACTGTTGGTGATAAGGTACTGGTGCACTAACTGTTTATTAAAAAAACATGGACGGACTTCTCACCACAAGTTTGACTCAGTTTTGTGTTTTTGTGGTCCCTGAGTGATGACTGGATCACCTGGTTCTGCTTGAGTTTCTTCCTGTTAAATGAGAGTTGTTCCTCTCAACTGCCCCCCCCCCCCTTCCCATCCACCCCTGCATGCTCAGGGTGGGAGAGTGAACTGAAGTGATTTGATCCAATCGGTTGGTTTCCACAGACTTTTTCTTTAGTGCCCTCTGTTGAATGAGATGCATGTGTTGGCATGCACAGTCCACATCAGGGGTCCCCAACCCTGATGGATCCACAACCCTGGTACGAAGTCGTCCCCAACCCTGATGGTTCCCCAACTCTGGTATTCAATGGTCCTCAGCCCTGATGGGTTCACAACTCTGATGGGTCTCCAACCCTGCTGGGTGTACAGCCCTGGTAGTTAGGAGTCCCCAACACTGATGGAGCCACAACCCTGATGGGTCCCCAACCTTGATGGCTCCACAACCTTGATGGCTCCACAACCCTGATGGGTCCCAACCTTGATGGGTCCACAACCCTGATAGGTCCCCAACCTTGATGGGTCCACAACCCTGATAGGTCCCCAACCTTGATGGATCTACAGCCCTGGTACTCAGTGGCACCCAACACTGATGGGTCCACAACCCTGATTGATCCATAACCCTGATGGGTGTACAGCCCTGGTAGTTAGGGGTCCCCAACCCTGATGGCTCCACAACCCTGATGGGCCCCCAACCTTGATGGCTCCACAACTCTGATGGGTCCCAACCTTGATGGGTCCACAACCCTGATCGGTCCCCAACCTTGATGGGTCCACAACCCTGATGGGTCCACAACTTTGATGGGTCTACAACCCTGATGGGTCAACAATCATTGTACTCAGTGGTCCCCAACCCTGATCATGTGGACCCATCAAGGTTGGGGACTGATCAGGGTTGTGATGGGTCCACAACCTTGATGGGTCCACAACCCTGATAGGTCCACAACCCTGATAGGTCCACAACCCTGATGGGTCCCCAACCTTGATGGGTCCACAACCCTGATGGATCCACAACCCTGATGGATCCACAACCCTGATGGATCCACAACCTTGATGGGTCCACATCCCTGATGGATCCACAACTCTGATGGATCCACAACCCTGATGGATCCACAACCCTGGTACTCAGTGGTTCCCAACCCTGATGTTTCCCCAACTCTGGTACTCAGTGGTCCCCAACCCTGATGGTTTCACAACTCTGATGTGTCCCCATCCTTGATGGGTCCACAACCCTGATGATTTCCCAACCCTGGTGCTCAATGGTCCCCAACCCTGATGGGTCCACAACCCTGATGTATGTACAGCCCTGGTAGTTAGCGGTTCCCAACCCTGGTGGGCCCACAACCCTGATGGGTCCACAACCTTGATGGGTCAACCACCCTGATGGGTCCACAACCCTGATGGGTCCCCAACCTTGATGGGTCCACCACCCTGATGGGTCCATAACCCTAATGGGTCCACAACCCTCATGGGTTCACAACCCTCATGGGTCCACAACCCTGATGGGTCCACAACCCTGATGGGTCCACAAACCTGATGGGTCCGCAACCCTCGTGGGTTCATAAACCTAATGGGTCCACAACCCTGGTACTCAGTGGTCCCCAAGGTCCAACCCATTTCCAACTTACCTGATTCAAATAGTTTAATGACCTCCTCAGTATCTCATCAAGTTCTGCAGGAATCTGGTAATCACTTATTTAATTCAAGTGTGTGAAAAGAAAGAGTAATATAAATCTTGTAGGATAGTGGGTCCTGAAGATCCGCTTTGAAGACCACTGCATAGTCACAAAGTCATTCAATGTGTTTGTTCTTTTTGATGAATTTGTTTTGTTTATTTTGTTTATTTTAAATGAATGAATAAATTAATTTTAAAAAATGTCACCAAGTCATGGACTCCATGTTATGAGAACCTACAGGACCTTCAAAAACGGGTACAGACAACTGAACAACAGTCACACGAGACATGCCATGTTTGAATAATGAAACCATAAAGTGTTTGTTAAAATCTCACTGACAGTTTGTAATGAAAGCTGAGTAAAAACCAAAACCAGTATTTGGACTTAGAGTTGATCTGTGGGAGAGGAAGTTACCTGTAGTGTTTAGTGCAGAGGAAACCATGAAATAATTTGAGGGGGGTTTGATCATAAACATATATACATGGTTAAGAGGATGCTTGAGTGGAGCACTATGTCTGTTGCATCTTAGCTTAGCAGTAACTGTGATGCTGTCAGACGCTGCAGGTGTAAGAGACGTGGTGTGTTCAGGTGCATTAAAATTGAAATGTCTTTAAAACCCCACACCTTATTGTCCTCAGAGAAACATCATTTAGTTGAGTAGTGTTGAACACATGTAAAAAAAGTCCAGTGCTGATGTTTTTTTTATTTCTCTATAAACACAAATAGTGCCGATCTGACTCTGTGTGTTAAAGTGTATTAAAGTTAAAATGTCTTTAAAACCCACAGCTGAATTGACACAAAGTTGGTGAGAAACATGATTTAAATTAAAGTAAGGAAATCTAGATGAAATGTTGCTTTTTTGTACACTCGTGTACAATTTTTAGCACACCGATGCGCATGCACGCGCGCACACACAAAATATAGTGTCCCCCCCACATTACAGATGCTTCTGACGCCCATGGTCTCAGCTAACATCTGTCTTCCACAACATGAAGGTTCACCTGGAACCAACAAGTGGGAAACTACATCCTGCTTTACCACATGGGCCACATTCTGGGCCCGCTCAGTAATTCTCTGGTTGGTTAGAGAGAAATGTTTCAGGCTGGGAACTGCTGAAGCATCACTTTCAGATGGCTGCTGCTGCTGCAAGGTCTGAACTGGACTTTCAGAACCATGAAGCCATTCTGCTGCTGAGTCTGATCTGGGTGGGCCATTTGTCATCAGACAGGAGGTTTTCTTAGTTTATATCTCATCACTTTGTGCTTCAAACATTTCGTGAAGCCTTTTACAACAAACACATCTACAACTTTTGAACTCACATGTTGGATATCAGGATTTTAGGAAAATAAACACTTTTTGTTGTTTTTCTTTGCGAGGAGGAAGACAGTATTTTACATTTTGTCTTCAGCTGTTTAGGTGGTTTTTTTTTTTAAATTTACTTTCAAAGTTTTTCTTTGGACTTTGGCTGATTACAAACAGATTTTCAGTCCAGTGAAATAGTCAAATCAATTTAAACAAAAGCATTAAACTGTGGAATGAACAAGGGATGAACTTGTGTTGTCAACAAATAAAAATTGACAACAAAGAACCCATTTTAAATGTTCTCTTTGGACTTCTTGTTTTAGTAACTTTGCAAGTTTTGTTAGAATGTCTTTAACTGAAGCTTTGAAAAATAGCAACGATAGCAGAGTTTGACAAATATAAAATGAGATTTTAGCTTCTACAAGAAGACTGTTAGCTGAATACCTGAAATAAAGTACCGTATTTTTTGCCCTATAAGTCTCTTTTTTTTTGCATAATTTGCAAGCCCTGTGACTTATTTATGGATTTTTTCCCATATTTACAAACC
The DNA here is from genome assembly GCF_014905685.2 of Nematolebias whitei. Taxonomy (NCBI): domain Eukaryota; kingdom Metazoa; phylum Chordata; class Actinopteri; order Cyprinodontiformes; family Rivulidae; genus Nematolebias; species Nematolebias whitei. The sequence goes on from NC_056498.1 coordinate 82,001,151, forward strand.
AATTCTTGGCTGAGATATGACCGTTTTCATTTATTCTGACTGAAAATATTGAACACTACCATTTTCAGACACTAGATGGCACTCGAGCAGTGTAGCATGCCATTGTGCCATGTAATAGGTAAAAGTGGCTATTAATGACGCAATCGGCTTGCCACAGCCTGCCACCGTCGTTTGCCTGGAGCAACCGCTAAATCAGCTTCATTTCACTGTGCCACCCCGGTGAAATGCAGCTAATTTGACCCATGAACTACATTTATTAAGTAAAAGTTCAACTGAGACCTTTAATATAACGTGAAGCAAACAAATACTTGTTTTAGGTGGTTATCTTGTTAAATTTTGAAGAAATGCACAACGAGTCGCCCTCTGCACATTCATGTTTCCACGTGTCGGCTTTTGAAAATGCAGTTGATTTGACAGTCAAAGTGCATTTATTAAGGAAAAGTTAGACTGAGACACACCTTTACTATAATTTTGAGCAAACAAATAATTGTTTTTAAGTGTTAATCCTGTTAAATTCTTGTTAAAGTCCTTCCTTGCACGCCCCTGTGGCCACCATTTGGCAGACCATTGAGTTTTGGCACAACACCGGCCCACATTTCCGGGTTGTCAGCGGTGACGCGTAACAAACGCGACACATCAGCGGTGACGCATAATAGAAGCGACATATATGGCAAAGCGACATATTTATGGGTTTTTCCACTTTATTAGACATATATGGACTGATGTGACTTATAGGGCAGTGCGACGTTTACGGAGGAAAATATGGTAGATGAAGAATGATGTACCTCTCAGGTCTTTGATAAGAGAGTCTTTTGGACCTGGCACTTCTTCTGTCCTCCATGTGTTCGGTTAACTCAGGTGTTAATCACTCTGAGATGTGTTTTCAGCTAACAGCTCATAATGAATCACATTGTTGGAGATAGAATCCTGTTTTCTCCAAAACTGTGAAATTTTGGGTTTATTTCATAGAGTCAACAAAGAAAATTGTTACATTAGCTCTGTGTCTTGAAGGCCAAACCTGCAGCTCTGTAAATATGTGCTCTGAACTTGTGATTTGTGAATAACTTCAGCTATTGTACATCTTTAAACCCTCTGACTCAGAGCTGGTTCAAATACAGAGTATTTGAGATCAGATCAGAACCGGGAGTCTGACCTTGACAACAGAGGGTGTATACATGTGATGTTGGGTCAGGTTCCATGCAGACCACTGACAGGAGCTGCGATGGAGTTAGAGGAGGACAGTAATGGCAACAGACAAAAAGGAGGTGAAGCAAAGCAGGAACCGATGGAGACAGATGATAGCGCAGGAGGAAGATTTTAAAAAACACCGCAGGCAGTGCAAGGAAAGACAGAGCTGCTGTTTGAGTCATTTACATTTAGTTTCAGCTGCAGCTCAGGCTCATTTTGATTCCATTAGTGAAGACACAAAATGACCAGCACCTTTTGTAGTTACTGCTGCACCACTGAGTCTCAATCTGATACTTTCATTATTTAGCATCTTTTACAGCACAGACTTGCAAAGTATATATCAAAGTATTTAGAGGCATTTAAATCAAGACCATCATGTACTTGACATCTCAGTAGCTCTACATTGCAGTAAAGTAAGCCTGTGTTCATGTTCTTTATTATCAACAAGGTGGAAAAAAGCAGGTGATGGCCAACATTTCTCTACACCTTGAGCTGTGTCAATTACTGTATGTACTGTCAGGGAGGTAGGTTGTACTGTGGCTCCAAAAGGAGATAAAAGTGAATTTTCTCTACCACAGCGATGGGTCGGCCATTCAGAGTGATCAATACAGTCAGCTGTTCTCTAATCCTTTTTGCTTGATCACTTCCCTGTGAAAGCTTTTTCATTTAAAGTTTCAGAGTTGCAGGAAGCTATCAAGCTGCTCTCATTTTGCATTTTATAATACGTCCATACTGCCATGTGTTGGCACATTACATCAGTTTTATGTCAGATATGTCACAAAACTGCTGCTGTGTTATGGGATGGTTGAAGCCAGTTAGGTGGCTGTGGCTGAGTGGTTAGAGCAGTCGTCCTCCAATGCAAAAGTTGGGGGTTCAAACCCCACAGCAGTCACATGCCGAAGTGTCCCTGGGCAAGACACTGAACCCCTCATCACCTCTGATGTGTGTGCCATCAGTGTATGAATGTGATCTAAAGCACTGATTAGTCTCTTTAGAATGATTTGTTCAATTAGCTTTGTAGAGATCTACTAGAGTGCTGTATGAATGGGTAAATGAGGGCACAGATTGTAGTGTAAAGAGCTTTGAGTATCTCAATAAGATAGAAAGGCGCTATATAAGTACAGTCCATTTACCATGTGAAGCCTAACATGGACAGTAAGTCATCAGAGACTAAATGCAGAGTGTAGTAGCTACTCCAATACTGATCAATGAGAAACGTTTTAATCAGGACCCTTAGGTGTCCTTAGATTTAAATCTGTTCAAATCAGCGTCTATCTAACCAAAACATTTGGGCTGTTTCCTATTGAGAGGTCACCTCAGAACAGCTTTTTACAGGAATCAGGTGTAGTGTTATATATTCAGCCCTAATATACACTTAGTTCCTTTTTTCTTATAAATGGCCTTTCAGATATACTTGAACTCTGATTCTAGTTCATATACTGTATGCCTGGAGTATGCTAGCTGGCCTCCTGCTGAACCTTGATGGATGCACTGAGTGCATCTAGGACAGTGTTGTCAGATTAAGTCTGGTAAATCAGTAGATGTCCCAGATTCTCCAGGGGTCTGTAAAAGAAATGTTTCTTCTCTGTGTGCTTTCTGGGGTCTCCATGATAGAACCTGCTTCAGACACCACTGGTTCTCTTGTTTGGATGTCTATGACCCGCACTTTCTCTTCAGGGCTTAGATGTGGCACTTCAAGTGCTCTGTCAGTGGTTGTAGTTTTGTCCCTGTGTGTCTGTACATTACATTCTATGACAGGAACAATGTTTAGCCACAAAAGTATCTGAAAAGAAAAAAACGTGTATAAAAAGCTGGTAACTTTACTTTTGAGCTGAAACAGGTCTGAATCATGATTTACACCATCTTCACCCAAAGTAGACAAACTGACAGAAAGAGAGACGACTATGAAAAGCTATGTGAGCTTTATTTACAGTGAGTGTTAATAGAAGCTGAAACTCAGGATGAATCTGTGGAGAAGCGTATTAGAAGGTAAGTATCTTGTAAACAGATGTTTAACAGTTCTTGGTATACAAAGAGTACCTTTACTTTGTTTGTCTTTATTGTGGGTGAGTAGTGGGATGATTCCAAACAGGAAGGAATGAAGGAGAAGATGAGGTGAGTATTGATCCATAAGGAGAGTGGCAGGGCACAAACTCAAGGACTGGCCCAGTAAGAAAACAAGATGCTAAGGTATGTGGCTCCAGGATGTAGGTCTCACAGGAAGGTAACTCTGGAGGTGCTCAAGGAAACAGGACTTCCACAGGTAAGTTACTCAGGACCAAAGGTCTCAAATGTTTCAGCAAAAATCTACTGAGCCACAGGTCCTTAAATACAGCAGACCAGGCTGCATCATGAACAGGAGAGATAAGTTCTGCTCTGCCACTCAGGAACTGTTAGGGTTAGTGGCAGGAAAACAGAGAATCTCCACAGTCTGCACCCACCTTGGTTTATGGTCTGTGAGGCAACTCTCGGCTAAATGTGTCATCGTGTTCAGTCAGTTGCATCACCCTCTCCTGTATTGTGACCAATTAAAGGACCGTGTAGCCCACTTCCTGCAGTTAGCTTAACTGTCCCTCAGGTAGCCATGGCAGTATGTATTTTCGAAGTGATAATGAGATCACTACAGCACCTGGCCAAAAAATAGTTGCCACCAAAAAATAAAGGCCACACACTAATATTTCGTTGGACCACCTTTAGCTTTGATTACATCATGTATTCACTGTGTCATTTGTTTCAATAAACTTCTGCAATGTCCCAAGATCTATTTCCATCCAGTGTTGCATTAATTTTTCACCAAGATCTTGCATTGATGACTAGGCACTAGGCATGATGGGTGCATCACTTCACCTGCCTCTCTTCTTACCCTGATGCGCCCATCACTCTGGAACAGGGTCAATCTGGACTCATCAGACCACATGACCTTCTTCCATTGCTCCAGAGTCCAATCTTTCTGCTTCCTAGCAATTGTGAGTTCTCTTCACATTGTGTGTGCGGAAATGATCTTACTTTCACTATCAAACATAGCCCTGAGTGCTACTGTTGTTTTTCTTCCATTTGATTTCACCAAACGTTTAAGTGATCGCCGATCACGATCATTCAGGATTTTTTTCCGGCCACATTTCTTCCTCGAAGACAATGGATTCCCACTATCCTTCCAGTTTTTAATAATGTGTTGGACAGTTTTTTGCCCTAAACCCAGTTTTAGTAGTTTCTTCAATCTCCTTAGATGTTTTCTCTGCTTGATGCCAATGATTTGACCCTTCTCAAACAGACTGACATCTTTTCCACGACCATGCAATATGTCTTTCAACATGGTTGTTTAAGAAACGAGAAGCAACTCATTGCACCAGTTGGGGTTAAATATCTTGTTGCAGCTGAAAGATAATCACCCATGCAGTAATTATCCAATAGGAGGCTCGTACCTGTTTGCTTAGTTAAATCCAGGTGGTGACTGTTTTTTTTTTTGGCCAGGCAGTGTAATTTATAGTGAATTAGACCTCGTAGGACTGTGAGCTCCCTTGTAAATGGCAGATAGGGCTGGAATGCTCTTTTCATGGAATATCTTTCTGGGCATCCTTCTACACAGAAATTTTTCAGCTTTCGAAGTATGCAGTCACTGTCCTGGGGCCTCCTAAATGAAAGAGTGGGCAACTTTCATATGGAAATTTGGTGCAGAGACAAAATGTGAAAAGTATGAGTGCACAAAATATCAGATTTATCAAACGGTGTGCCCTCGTGTTTTTGCGCACCTTTCCTTCACACATCCTGATGAACGTGGAACAAAGTGCACAAACACCTCCCCTGACACCCTGATATGCCTTTGTTTGAATATGTAAACGAATGCATATGTCCTGCATTCCCCTCTCTGCACGATCAACAATGTTGTCTAGATGCAAGAGAATGAGGTGCTTTATTAACTGTGGGTCAGACACTCCCTAAATATGGGGTGTAAAGTTGTATTTGCCACATTATATCAAAAAGCTGTGAATGTGTGTGAAGCTGTGGTTGTCACTAATTGAAATAAACCAGAGGTGCTGATCTGCCGGCGGTGCACTTCAGAGGTTGAGGCATTTCCATCTTTGTTTAACAACAAAATTACTGTTAACACAGACACACTCAGGGGCTTAATAGAACTTAGTGGCTTATTTATTAAATAGTTGATGTGAAGAAGTGAGCATCTGCACATCAACAGTTTCAGCTGCAGTTTGATGTATGTGGGCATCATATGGATGAGGTCATCCCAACCAGTTGGCACGACTCAGGGATGACAGTGAAATACTTGATTGGTCCTGGCTGGTGAGATCGCCCAAAACACGTCTTCTGCAGATGATGTCCTCCAGCAGTGCCAAAGCTGCCACTGCTCTACAATTATGCACAACTTTATGCAGATGTTTAAGGATATTATTGTCATGATGAAGGTCAAAAGTGTGTGTATATTTAAGTACACTTTCACGTCATGTTCATTTTAATGCATGTGGAACATGGTGTAACCGTTGTATGCATACGCACCATTCATGTGAGGCCCCCAGTGCCTCTGAAGCTTTCTGAAGCTTGCTTCAGCAGCTGTTCAGCCTGCAGAATCAACATACAAATGGATTTCTTCCTCTTGTAGACCCTCAGATGTGTTGCAGCCAGGAGCTCTGGAGAGAAAATCAGCTGTTGAAATATTTTTGCCAGCAACGCAATGTGAAATTAAAAAAATCGTATTAACAGGCAACGTCAGAAGTTCATCTACTCTTTTTGAGACCAGCAGTGAGACTAGAGGTTGTAGTTAGTTTTAGTTTGGAAACTTTTCTTAACTACAACCTCAACAAACTGTCCACAGGTCAATTTTCAAGCAAGTACCTGGTTTCCAGTCTGAGCATATCATTGTTATGTGTTGTTGAGCGCTCTTGAAGCCTATGCCTCCAGTTTCACTCTTTCTGTGCTCTTTGTGGCTCTCACAGCACTCACCTTCTCTTGATCTGCACCGAACTCTGATGCTTCAATGACTTGCCCCAGGAACCTTGGAAACACTCTCCATGTTCTATGTCATATAGGCTTCGCCCTTTAAGGCTGTCGCTGATGGGTTTATCCCGTTATGCAGAGCATAAGCACTGAAAAAATTTTGTCCACGCCCACCTGCTGTGTGGGCCCCACCCGGTCCGTATAAATTACGTTAAGAGCGGGAAATCGGCTCCCATTTTTTCTTCAGCGAGCTAATATAGCACTGTCAGAAGAACAAAGAGGATAAATTGTGTAAATGACCAACCTTTGTGAAGGATGCTTGGCCCGGCAGTCGACCTCCGGTCGTCCGGTGAGTTCTCCTCCCCGAGGAGAAGATGACGAGCAGTCTTATTCCAAGGTAAGCGTCGGGGAACATTTCCCAGTGACAGGTCACTACACGCTGGACAACGCCATCTTGTATTTTTTCCTCTTATCGCCGACCCTCGGGGTGAACCGGATGGTTCCTCCGGGGCAAGGCGTGCTCAGCTGCAGCCCCCGCTGCTCATTCCCTCCTGGGGAGCGTAGTGTAGGTGGAGGGGGGCTGAGTGAATGCTCACCCCATCCCACCTCGTTTCGCATCGGCGATCACACCGCTCCCGGCCGACAGCGCCCTCACGGTTGCCCGGCGGAACCCAGGAGGAGGCTGACATGAAGGGACCCCTTTTTTCTACGTCCCACGCCTTTTCCCGCCAGTTCGGATGATCGTGGGAAGGTTGTTTTTCACTGGGCTCCACTGTGGCTCACCGTCTTGATCCATACGGCCTCGCGTTCCAACAGGACGTTCGACGGGCGAGGCCACAGACGGTTCTTTCCTGGTAGATTGGAGGAGTCGGTCCCCAGTCCGCCCCCATCACCAGAGTTGAGGGATTCACCGAGCGGGGCTATTCCTCGGTAACCCCCCTGGAGCCAAGCCTCGCGGAAGCTTCCGGAGCGAAGCTGCCCAGGTCGGAGCAGCGTCCCGTCCCTCCGGAGGAACATGAACCAGACGGCGACCACGCTCTCCAATCGAGCCCACCGATGTGTTTTCAGGCAGCCGCAGTTAGCAACAACGTGCGCTGCTAGCATATAGCATGTCCAAGGGACTGAAGGCCGCAGACCTGCCTTGGAGACAAAGAACTCCTTCTGTAAGGCAGCTGACGCCAGCTCAACATATGTGCCTCTCCTACGGTTTGCCTGTCGAGGACTGCAGCGTGGATGACGATGATCCAACGATCCACCTGGCTTCGTTACTCCCCTCGCTGCCGGAGAAACTGCACAAGACCTGATGAAGCCCATCGCGGACACGCTGTTCAGAGCAGCTTCAAACCATGCTGGCAAATTGAAACAGTTGGAGGAGGTGCCAGAGGCTGTGCGCCACCTCATCAAGCCGCGCGGCTCATCCCGACCCGCTGGAGGGACCGTCGCGAGCAAGCTTCGACTTTTCCACGGCCGCGGCTCTCGCTGAGTTCCACCACCAGCCCCGCCCGTCAGAATCCAGCCCTCTTCACTCCGGCAACCTGCAGCTCAGCGTTTCCCCAGAGTTCGCCTGCAAGACAGCGCTCTGGGCAAACAATCGCAGAGCTCATGAGAGAGAAGTTTCTCAAAATGACGGTCTCCGGAGGGTGTGTGTAAAAGTGACACGAAAGTTGAAATAAATCATCATTAATGATCAAAGTGTCTGTTTTTTAGCCAGTCTGTAAGCTCGGATGAGCTCACAGCGGCCGCACACATTAAGAGCCGGTGTCCTTAATAAGGTTTTTTAAACTCACCGCCGCTCCAAGTCATTACTAGTCGCTTACAGGGCACGATGGTAAGTGAAAATAACTCGTTATAATCCCGAGCTGCACGATTTTCACTCAAGCGATGTCAACTTGCACTCGTGGGATGAAACAGCCCCACACACGAGCCGGTGTCCTTAAATAAGGTTTTTGAACTCACCGTCGCTCTAAGACATGACGAGTCGATCACAGAACAGCCTCCACACATGAGCCGGTGACCTTAATTAAAGGTTTTTAAACTCACCGTCGCTCTAGACACGACGAGTCGATCACGGCACAACGGTAAGCGAAAATAACTCGTTATCAACTAGAACTGCACGATCCTCACTCAAGCGGTGTCAACTCGCACTCGTGGGATGGAACAGCCTCCACATGAGCCGGTGTCCTTAAATAAGGTTTTTAAACTCACCGCCGCTCTAGACATGACGAGTCGATCACAAAGATGAACAGCCTCCATCCAACGGCGCTGCGTTGATGCTGGCGCACACACACAGCTGCCGGCGCTAACCAGCTCACATCGATATAATGTGGTCCGCAGGCTGGTTCGGGTGGAGGTCCTTCTCTCTCACAAGAAGCGACACCCATCTCAACGAATCAAACGCGGGCAGCCGTCACCCACCGCGTCTCAGCGTTCGGCAGTTCACCGCAGCTTAAACGTGAAGCAGCTGAAAGAACCCGGTAATGAGTCCCGCCTCCCTCCAGCGCGCGCCCCTCCAGCGAGAGCGGCGCGCGTCCCTCCAGAGAAAAACGTGTGCTCCCGCGGGGCTAGCAGCCTTCACTCCAACAGCACGGCGTTAATGAAGTCACACCCTCCGCCTTTTCAATGTTCGCACAGCGACGTCAAACGCGCAGCCCCACCGCGTCATCAGCTGTCACACGCTTCGCCTTCAGCACAAGTCTCGCCCTAGATCACACAGAAAACATTCCCGCGACGCATGACGGCGGTTGAGGGGCGGACTGCTGACAGCCGTACAAAACATGACACATCACTTAACGCACGTTCACCCTACGAACATTACGTAGAGTGGCTAAAACATGCTCGCCGTTTTTCAGATGGATGGACAAGGTTTTATGCAAATGGTACAAGTTACAGTTTGCAACCCGAACCCCTCCATTCAGAGGAGTTATAAAAAAACGGTCCTGTCATCATCAGACTAAATCTCATCCCTAAATGCAGAAGTCCAAGTGTTTCTGATAAAAGTAATCTACAGAGTCCCCCAACGGAGAGAAAACACAGGGTTTTTACTCACGGATCGGAGGGGTGAGACCGTTTTTGGATCTGTTGTATAACATCTAGAGAACGCATACCGATCATCCTAAAACACAGAGACGAGAGTTTTTTGTTTTACCTGGATGATCTGCTGCTCCTGTCACTTCAGACAGGAGGCGCTGATGCAGGATCAGGTGTTGACATCACACCTGTTAAATCAGGGCTTCGCCATAAATTGGAAGGAAGCTCGATTTCCCGGCACAGACATTTGTTTTTATGGGAGTGGAATTAAATTCAACCACCATGAAAGCTCGTTTATCACAAACTAGATTCGACACTTTTTTAAAGTCAACTCAGCCACGTAAGACCTGGCAAGTGATAACAGCTGTCTCCGTCATGAAGCTGTTGGGAATGATGTCACTCACACAGTGGTTCCGCTGGTTTGTTACACATGAGACGCCTACAGAGGTGGTTTTGCACGTCTGCATGTGGATCCAGTAAAACAAAACGACGGATGTTCATTGTTCATCCCTCTGTGAGAGCAGACCTCCGACTCTGGGGAAACACCTTGTTTTCTGTCAGAGGGAGTCCCCCTCAGCAGACCCACGTCACAGGGTCAGTCTTCACGGACGCGTCGCTGTCAGGCTGGGGGGGGGGGGGGGCCATGCCTATCTCAAGCAGTAGGGGCGCTGTGGCCCCACTACACATCAGCCCACATCAATGTTTTGGAGTGTCGCACAGTACTGAATATGATTCAACACTTTGCTCCCGTGCTACAGAATCAACACGTGTTGATTCACACAGACAACATGATGACTGCTGCGTACATAACCATCAAAGGGTGTGCGTTCAGCCCAGATGTTACACATTGCGCGAAAGCTACTGTGTTGGGCTCATCAAAACCTGCTCTCTATTAGAGCGGTTTACATATCCGGTGTTCTGAACAGAGGGGCAGATGTGATGTCCAGGGGCGGCCCACGTCACGTGGACCAGACCCTCCATCCAGATCTGATGTTTTTCAGACGTAGCAGAAGTTGGCAAAGCAGCTGTGGACCTGTTTGCGACGCGAGAGAACGCTCAGTGTCAACTATGGTTTTCCCTGAGCCCGCGAGACGATCCATCGCTGGGGGGGGACGCATTTGCTCACAGCCCGTGGCCCAAAACGCTTTTGTACGCATTTTTTCCCCCACCTCCTCTGTTTTTACGGTTCCTGAACCGAGTTCAGGAGGAGGGATTGACAGCTCTCCTGGTGGCTCCCGGCGTGTGAACGCACCATGGTTCCCAGGCCTGCACCGTCTGTTGTCGGGTCGCCGTGGAACTGCCGTGGAGGGAGGATGCTCTCATTCAGGCAGGAGGAGCGATCAAGAGTTACCCAGAAATAGGTCAGCACCTGTGGGTCTGACCGCTGAGCGGTCCCACTTAGAGGATGGGTCTCCCTCAGGAGATAGTGTGCACAATTCAAGATTCACGTGCTGCATCTACCACAGTTCTGTACACATCAAAGGGGATGGCTTTTCAGCGCTGGTGTACAGAGAAAGGTTTAGAGGCCACCTCATGCCTTTTAGGCGGCGTGTTGTTTTTCTACAACAGCTGATGGATAGGAAGTTGGCATTCAGTACGCTTTAACGTACATTGCAGTCACCTCTTCCTGCCACGAAGGTTTCGGAGACAGAACAGCTTTTAATCACCCGCTGATGAAGCGTTTTTTCTAAAAGATGTTCAGAGACGCAGCCTGCTTCACGTCCACTTGCTCCACAGTGGGATTTTACGCTGGTCCTGCGAGCCCTGATCAAGCTCCAATTGAGCCTCTGGATCAGGTTTTCACTTAAAATTCTTGTCTCTTTAAACAGCCCTGCTGCTGGCTTTAACACCCGCTAAGAGGGTAAGTAATTATCTGCCCTCTCTGTTGTTTCGTCATGCCTTAGAATTTAGGCTGACGGGCAGCTCAGCTGATTTAAGACCAACCCAGCTTTTATGCCTAAAACATCATGAGCTCTTTTAAATCAAGAGTGATATCGTTGGACGGGTTTCTTCCCCCCCCCCCCCACAGATCAGAAGAGGAAGCATCTTTTCATCTTCTCTGCCCGGTGCGGGCGTTGACGTGTTACATAGCGCGCACAGCTGCAATGCGTTTCAAACTCAACAATTGTTTGTGCATTATAGAGATGCTTCTGCAGGTCGCCCGTTATCCATCCAGCGCTTGTCACTCTGGCTGTGTGAGGCCTTTTCTGAAGCCTACAGAGCATCAGATTTAGGGCCTCCTGTCAACCTCTAAGCACACTCGACCAGGGGTATCGCATCTTGGACTGCTCTGCATAATGGTATGTCAATGCAGGACATTTGCACTGCGGCTGCATGGTCAACACCCTGCTCATTTATTCGCTTTTACCTACGTGATGTAACGGCTCGTTCCATGACACATTCTGTCCTTAGTGCTCTAACAGAATGAATATTATTGTTCTCATGGAACTCTGTTTAAGCTCACTTCTGTCTGCATGCATTACAGTGTGAGATGTTGTTATCAGTCACAAGTCGTGTCTGTGATTTTGGTTCTATTGTCACTAATCAGTTCATGACTATTGTTACCAATCAGTTCATTTGATCAATAATCAATTCATGGACATTAATCTGTTTATACTGTTCAGCCATGAACCAGTTGGTTCATGCCCCCCCCCCCCCCACCACCTCTTTTCAACATCTTCTTCCCGTTGAAAGTTTTCTGGGGCATTCATACTTTGTCAGAACGCATAGCTACATAACATGCGTCTGTGCATGGCACATAATTACGCCATGCGTAGTTATGCACACGGGGAGCTGAGTGACAAGACGTTTTTTGGGCAAGCTTCCGCTTCTTACTGTGTTCGAATGGACCCAGTGAGGCGAGGACCACATCCGCTTCGCCCTTAACCCATCAGCGACAGCCTTAAAGGGCGAAGCCTATATGAAATAGAACGTTGGTTACGTACTGTAACCCCAGATTCTATGAATATAGGCGTAGCCCTTTAAGCATCGGGCCTCACTGGCTCCTAAATGGCTGAAGAAAAAGCTATTTTGGGAGCCGATTTCCCGCTCTTAACGTAATTTATACGGACCGGGTGGGGCCCACACAGCAGGTGGGCGTGGACTAAATTTTTTCAGTGCTTATGCTCTGCGTAACGGGATAAACCCATCAGCGACAGCCTTAAAGGGCTACGCCTATATTCATAGAATCTGGGGTTACAGTATGTAACCAACGTTCTTTTTGTATGTCTCCTCAGATGAACACATCATCCTCTTGCCCCCCCCCCCCACCCCCCCACCCCCCCCCCCCAAAAAAAAGGAAAAAAAGAAAAGCCATTGTAATGTGAATTGTGTAATAAAGGTGGTGAGCAGGGAAGAACCCCTTGACAGAGGTATCTGCCAAAATCCTGCATTAGCATCTAACTTATACATTTGTACTTAGGTTACAACTAACTGTCCTAAAACTTGTCCGTCTGAGGTGAGTGAATGTTTCTGTCTCATCACATCAAGGTTCAGCACTGTGGAGTCAGTGCATACACTCACTGGAGAGAAGCCAGGAAGGTAACGTCATCATTCACGTTGATGTTCTCTCTGATGCAGAATTTGCTTCACAAAGTGAAGTTGTTTTTATTTCTGCAGACTTTGTCATGATTACTCACTGCCTCCCTTGCTGGACTTTGTTGCCGGCTTTGGACTTTTTATGGCTCCACATTTTCTGCTTTGTGGATTTTTTCCTGTGGCATTTTTGTAACTGACTGTGCATCAACTTTGGCTGTTTGGAACAAAATGTCACATTTAAAGTTAGTGCTCAGTATTTATTTTTTCTTTATAAACCTACTTTGTTGGACTCTGTTAAGTGCTTCTTCTAGAATTAATTCTGGATTGATTTGTAAATGTTTGATAATTTATCAATTAGACCAACAACAAATGTCTCATATGCAAAGTCCACACACTTTTCTATCTAACAAAGCAGCGCTGTATGAATCCATTAATGAACTTACAGATGTCTTCCTTTACATAGCAGAACTTCACAGCTGAAACCAGTTTACAGCTGAATGTAGTTCACAGCTGAAACCACTTTACAGCTGAATGCAGTTTACAGCTGAAACCAGTTTACAGCTGAATGTAGTTTACAGCTGAAACCAGTTTACAGCTGAATATAGTTTACAGCTGAAACCAGTTTACAGCTGAATATCCCTTAACAAAAATTAGTACATTTCAAGTTTATTTTTGCAAGTATATTTTAAGTTAAGTATAAGTATATCAAGTATACTACACACCATACTTGTAGTGTACTAGAAGTATACTAATTTAATACGTGTTTGGACTACATTGGGACATTTTTATACTATTTTTAAGTATATCAAATAAAGTTTATAAAAAGTAAACTTCAAGTACACTTCCTCATTTTTAGTGTAAAATAAGTATACTTGTAGTATACGTAAATAAACTACTTTTTGCTAAGGGATATATAGTTTACAGCGGAAACATCTTTACAGCTGAAACCAGTTTACAGCTGAAACCAGTTTACAGCTGAAACACTGAAGACAGACTGGAAGTCTGAATTATGATTTGTTCACTCAGCTGACTGGGCTCTGGCAGAGTTAAAGAAGGGGATTAATGTTTCTCCTTTTTCTTAATAATTAGTGGAAACAAAAAAAAATGTCACCAATCTTCACTGTTGCTGTCAAAACAACAGGGGGTTTAATTAGTTATTGATTATTGATTTGTGTATTGTCTGGGGAAATAAAACAAGTTTGTTATAAATGGACTGAATTTTTGTCAGTCTTGCACCAACTACACTGGAGTAATGTCTTTCAGAAATGGTTTTATATCCTGTAAGACAAAAGTCAAATCTCTTCAGTAGCTCATCAGACGTTCCAGCCAGAGCTGTGATAGTTAAAAGCTTCAGGAACGACAGAGGATTTAAACACACTCACTCAGGATTGATGCTATCTGGAGGTAAAACGGCTTCCTCACTAATTCTCCCCTCTACTCCTCTCTGATGGGTAATAACAGTTCTCTCTCTCAGAAATAAAAATAACATGCCAAAGCTTCTTGTCTCCGAGCAGCCTGAGGGAAGAAGAGAGGGACAGAGGAGGGAGGATGAAGAATGAGAGCAGAAAGAGAAAGTGATGGATGAATGAAGAACTAAATATGTGTGTGCTTGTGACGCTGCTACATTAGCCTCATCACAAATGCAAAGTGGGCCAATTAGTAGCAGTGTGAGCAGGAAGTGACACGTTCCACCTGAAGAAGCCCACAGACAACGTCGGTGTCCACAGCTGGCCATAAATCATACCTGTGAGAGCCGTGTTCCCTGCATGCATTAGTTAAAACTCTAAAACAAGAAGAACATTTAGAAAAAGCTCTGAGCATCCACCCAGAATAAAACCCAGTCTGTGCATCCTTTGCAGTGTTTTCTCACCATTACCAAACATAAACTGGCTGCAAACACATGCAGTCCTCTGCAGCTCCCTGCTGCCGCTGCTGCTCTTAGGTCGTTTTCACACCTGATAGTCCGGTAGACTCGGTTCCATTGGGGACCAAAATTCAGAACATTTGTTTATATTTTCAGCTGGTGAGGTTCTCATTCACACTGCACTGTCAGTCAAGCCAACCTGCCCCCCCCCCCCACACACACACACACACATACACACACACACACACACACACTCACGTCCTTGGTGGCGCTGCACCAAGAACTACTGAAGGCAACGAGAAAAACCTCTGAAGAAGACACTTCTTCTTCTTCTGGAAATAAAAACAAAAATGGAGTGGCGTCAAATTTTAGCGGTTTTAGGATTTCTGTTTTGTAATTTTTCAACAATGAACTCTGCATGAGTGGAAGATGAGCAGAAGATTATGGAGAATGTTGTTTTTCACACAAGGCGGCTGACGGCTCTGTATGAGGCATTCAGGGCTTCATTTGTAACCGTTCGATGCCGGAACAAAAATAGCGGGCGGGCCGGTTGGAGGGAGTGGGTCAGTCATAAATGCAACTCCTCCTTAATGTTAAATATCTGAATGTTTCACTTATTCAACTTACAACTATTAAGAAAAGTTCTAAATTTTAGGAGGTCAGACTGTCTCTGGTGTGAGGCGACTCCTGGTGAGCTCCAGATATCACAAGATGCTTCAATCAGCCGCACCTTTCATCCAACACATCCAGTGTTTCATGGTCAACAGTTTAGGGTTGCACAATATATTACAATTTATAATCAACACATCAATAATAAATACACTATCACAATCAAAAGACCATTTGGTCTGCAATAGATCATAGGCTTCATATCATTTGTGTATCATGCATTTGTGTTCTGCTGCTAATTATATATTTAGTGAGTCCAATAGGTTACTATCACATGAAGACACTTTCTAGTGATCCCAGTAACTAATTTTTTATTTTTATTTTTGACTGCTCCCTTCTTCAGGGGGAACCACAGTGAACTAAGTTGCACAAAGACTTTGTAATTTATTTTAATTTTTTATGCCAGATGTCCTTCCTGACTCAACCACAGACCACCGAGCTACCACAGCCCTCTGTGTGGAGCAGAGCTGCTATCTAGGGCACCCCGGGGAGCAGATGGTGGGGGTTAAGTGTCTTGCTCAAGGGCCCAGAGTGGGGCAAATGAGGGTGGAGGCAGGTGTGGGTGCTCAACCTTTCCCACCCACATTTTGATGTTGTCGGTATTGGGAGTTGAACCAGCGATCTTTCGATCACAGGCACACCTTCTCTAACCTCTGTGCCACCACTCCTTCTAACTAATATATAATCTTCCTAATCTACCTTTAGATCAAAGCTTTTTAACTGGTATATTCTCATAAATAATCTCTTTAATTCTAAATCTTTTATCCTGATGCATGCTCAATAATCCAGGCAGAAAAATCTAAAAAAGTTCAATCTGGTCCTCTGGACATTCAAAAAAACAAAACAAAGCAAATCAACAAAAAAATGTAGAAACGTTTCGTCTCTCATCCGAGAGACTTCCTCAGTCTGAGGTACTGTATTCAGCTCAGTCTCTTAAATAGCACCGTCTCAGAGTGGATCAACCAGTTTTGCTGCTGACAACCAAAACCAGCTGATCACATGCTCAAGAAGGACCATCAGCCTAACAATGGATCATTAGCACACTGATGGCTGTTTACTGTTCACAAAGGGCTGAGTAATACTAGCAATCACAGCATTGTAAGAGGGGGACAGTTGAACCCGTAGGCCTCCACCCCTGTTTAATGATGGACGATTTCTTTTCACAAAGATGGCCTCCTTTACTCCTCTCTCAAACCATCGTTCCTCTCTGTCCAGGATGTGAACATCTTCATCCCTGAAAGAGTGACCGCTGACCTGGAGATGAGTGTAGACCGCAGAGTCCTGGCCTGATGATGTTGATCTTCTGTGCTGGGCCATCCTTTTGGCCAGTGGCTGTTTAGTTTCCCTGATGTAAGACTGATCACAGCCCTCCTGACACTGAACAGCATACACAACATTACTCTGTTTGTGCTGGGGGACTGGATCTCTAAATCTTTTACTTTCTTTGAAATAAACCACGGCACGGTGGCACAGTTAATAGTGCTGCTGCCTCTTAGCAAGAAGGTCGAGAATGTCAAATCCCAGCTGGGGCCTTTCTGGGTGGAGTTTGCATGTTTTCTCCAGGTACTCCAGTTTCCTCCTACAGATCAAAAACATGCATGTTACACTGATTGGTAACTCTAAATTGTCCCTAGTTGAGAGAGTGAATGGTTGTTTGTCTCGTTTGTCTCTATGAGTCCCTGTGAAGGACTGGAGACCTGTCCAGGGTGTCCCCCACCTCTCACACAGTGACTGCTGAATTTAGACACCAGTGACCCCCATGACCCAGAAAGAAAGAAGCGCATAAAGATGAAGGATGGATGGATGGATGGATGGATGGATGGATACAGGTGTGGGATGGCATAGGAGGGTTTGGGAGGATTCCCGAACAGCCGGTCAGTTCCAGGCCGAACCGGCCAGTGGTGATCGGTATGTTTTGTTTTTTGTCTTTTTAAACGCTGCTCCCTCGTGGCTGCAGGTGTCAATCAAACGTCACATGATGCGAGCAGCCCCTCCCGCTGTGAAAAAGAAAGAAAAGAGAGTGCGAAGCAAATATGCTAAAAAAAAAGGAGAAAGAGATGGGTTGAGCAGAAAAATTAAGGAAGGATAAAAGGAAAAAGTTAATGCAAGATGCAGCCAAATGAGCTAAAATAGCAGATATTTTCAGGGGGAGGGGCCAAAGTCACGTGACTCAAGTCATCCAGGACAGTGATAACAGGACAGAGCAGCATGGAGACAGCAGGTCAACAAGCAGGGCCTACATGGACCTATCATCATCCCAGAGCTGGCATAAAGTGTGTCTGTGTTTCTGGATGTGTCCAGAGCTCACAGAACATTAAAGGAGGTCTATTAGTGTTGTTACACCATAAATAAATCTTTAATCTGCTTTATCAACTAAAATTAAAATCAATCCACACCGACTGACCAGAAAAATGCATGTTTCTTTATTGCAAAACAAAACATATAGTATTTCATGAAAGAGTCTGTTTTCCTCTCTTTCTACATTAATATTTTTAACAGCTCAAGAAACACATTGCAGTAATTCATTTACTGTATTTTTGTCTGTAGCTCTTTGTTTTTGTTTTATAAAACTGTGAATCATTTACAAAAGTGCTCTAAAATGTATCATTGTTGCTGTTATTGTTATTAGCTGAAAAGGCCAGTGTCAGTCGAGGAGTTCGTGCAGAGGTACAGGATAATAATGCCAGTCATGAGTGAGGAGGAGGAGGAGGAGGAGGAGGAGGAAGAGGCGGAGAGAAAGAGGTCCTGATGACTTTAGACAATGATGCAGTTATAGACAGAGCTGTCGAGACCAGTGTTCTGCTCAAGAACATGTTAATGATGGAAGTTATGACAGTTCCCTTTTGTTTGGGGGACAGATTATGATGTTACACGTCTGTATATCTTTAGAGGCTGTTTTTTTGTTCCTTAATATTTGCATTGATTTTTATGATATATCATTGAATGCATACGAACATATACAGTAGTTTTGATTGTTGAACAAACAGCTTTTATGTTGCAAATAAAGTAGTTGTGTTAAAATTATGCTTCCACGTGCATCGTTGTGCAATCGGATGAAAGGCCTCTCCAAAGCAAGCTCCCGGGCTGAATTTCAACCCAGCCCGATGGATGGATGGATGGATGGAAATGAATGGATGGATGGATGGAAATGAATGGATGGATGGATGGATGGATGGAAATGAATGGATGGAAGGATGGATGGATGGATGGATGGATGGATGGAATTGACCATTTTTCTCTGCCAGCTGCCGTATCACTTCATATCACTTTGTATAATATTTGGCTTCATTGTGAAACTCAGGATTCCGTTTTTTTAAACATAGAGTTGAATTCTCAATGACATCACTCCAGATCCATAAAAATTGAGTTTTTAAACCATCACTCTCATAAACAACACTAGCCTGTTGTCAGGCTGTGTGATACATTGCCAACTTTTAACAAATTAAACAGTTTCAAAGTTTTTGAAATGGAGAATTTAAAGAAAATTATAACACAAAATTGAAAAAAATCCTCATTTTGACTCACTTTCCAGCACAACTCACAAAAGTTTTGTTTTGTTCCTGTGATAGCATCCCTGACCCCCCGGCCCCAGCCATGCACTCCCTCACAAATTGCTGATAAAGATAAATAAAGTATTTTGGTCTTTTAGCAACACACCGTTGAGGAGCAGATACAGAGACACCTTCTGCTGGGCTCGTTTATGACGGCTTCATGAACAGAATAAACTTGCTAAACCCTCGTGTGTCTCTTGCTGTTGGCTTCTGTTCCGTTTTCAGCTTGAAGATGTTCTGACGGTGCTGCAGTGACTGAAGCAGTAATATCAGTACGTCTCTGACCAAGGTTCTGTTGGATGTGACTGAAACCCTCCATCATTTGATCTTTTTCAGGTTCTGGTTTGGCACACCCGCACAGAGAAACCACACCTGGCAAACGAGCCCAAACATCGAAAGGACACGGTGTTCATCGAGGTGTGATTCTTTCCACGGAGTGACCGACCCGGATTCTGTTCTTATCGGGTCAACTGACAGTGGACTCGGACTCTTCAGGAGCTGCATGATTCAGGACTCCTGACACCAGGATCATCAAATCCTTTCATGAACAAACATTTCTTCCATCGTCAGCCTGCTGATATTAAAGCTGAAGTGTGAAATGTCATGCGGAAGTGGAAAAGTGCCATCTGATTCATTCTGAACCATCTTTTTTTATCCTCATCAAAGTTCAGCTGTGACATCATGGTATAAAGATAGCCTGTTTCAAAAAGCTGCCTTCTGTCTGACTGATCAACCATCCTGATGTTAAAGCACACGTTGGAAAACATCTTTATTTTGTTTACAAACAAAAGACGAGTAGGCTAATGTTAGCTTGTTGAGATAAGTGAAGAAGGGGGGAATATATTTATCATTAAAAAATACTTTTTTTTTTTTTTTAACAAAACACAAAGATGACAGTACATTTATGGCTGAGAAAGGTATTTTGTGAAAAAACGTATTTAAAATGTTCGACCATATCCATTTTGTACCTTGTTGCTAGGCTAACAAGCTCCATACGTGAGACCTTTTTAAACAGTGTCTGAAATGACTGCAGAGCTTTCACCTATTCATAATCAAACTGTAAAAACATTTTGTATTGTCTGATTTGAACCAGCAAAGTTTTCAGTTTTTTCTTCATCAGGTCTTAAATGGTTAAAGCTAAGTTGACAGTATTTAGTAGAGCCCGACCAATATGAAACGTTAGTTTTTGCCGATACGATAAATCTCCAAATGTCTATATCGGCCTAAATTATCGGCCCTATCAATATACCAGTCAGGCTCCAGTATTTAGCTGTAGTGAATGCACACTCAATTACCGTATTTTCCGGCTTATAAGTCACAGTTTTTTGCATAGATATGCCAGTCCTGCGACTTATACACCAAAGCGAATTATATATATATATATATATATATATATATATATATTCAATTCAATTCAATTCAATTCAAGAATATTTTATTAATCCCAAAGGGAAATTAATTGTTGTTGTAGCTCATATTGGTTTCATTAGAGTTGTCCTAGATGCTGATGGCTTTGGGCAGGAAGGAGCTTTTGTAGCAGTCTGTCCCACAGCAGATCAGAAGAAACTGGCTGCAGATGCCCATCTGTCCACCCAGACCCAGCAGACCTCTCGTTCTCTCAGGCAACAGAACTGTCTGAATGCTGGGCAGCGCTCCTCCCCGAGCGATGGCCATTTCTCCCAGCAGCCTGCCAAGCCCTTCGTCACTGCAGACTTAACTGCAGGTGCCAGGGGACGATCTTGGTCTTCCCGCTGTCACGGGCCATGTTTTCCGCTACCAGGCACTTGAGCACAGCCTCCAGGTAGACGGTAATGCATCCACGGCACCTCCTTTTCAAATAATTTGGGATTTGGGGCTGTAGTTGAGGTCTTATTTGAGCCTTTGTGATGTTAAGCAGCAGCTCCCAGTTGTAGAAAACCACCTTGTTGTTATGGTTACGCATCATAACAAATGTCCAAAAAAAAAAAAAGGTTTCAGTAAAAATCCTTCCAGCGGCACAGCATCTGATATTAGAGGAAGTAATCATCTGAAAAAAAAAGTGATTTTTAACATCCAGAAAAATTAATAATTAAAGTTTAAAAAAGCAAACTCTCAGAATGAATGTAAGAGAGTTACTCCAACATGCAGCCACCTTGAGCAGCACAATTCT
>NC_056498.1:82047082-82054299 GCF_014905685.2 Nematolebias whitei
CCCCCCCCACCACCCCCACCCCCCCACACACACACACAAACTTCAATGTCCGAACTCTTCTCAGCTGAATTCAGTCCTCCGTGTTGTTCTGCTCCAGTCTCTATCAACCTCTGCCTTCAGGTGCTTCAATTCTCTGTTGTCCACTAAGGACAATCCATTCATACATTTATTTTACATAATAAATTGGACTTTCTTTTTGACATTTTGATCGCTGTTATTTTGACTAATTTTGAAATGTGATGTGAATAATACACATCAAACATTTCACTCTTATTTTTTTACTGTAAGCTTTTTGATTTATCTTTGAAATGTATGCAGGAGTTCTGACACATTAGCAGTTGTGCGCGCTCTGCAGAGCTGTCTGGAGACGCTCCTGTGCGTAAAACGTGCTCTGTCTGCAGGGCGCACAGCTGAGCAAGGTGAAGCTGACACCCCACCCATGTCAAAAATTCCAGTAAATACAATGAATGGTCATTGCTACATTTGTGCTGCTTTAGTTTCTGAGACACAGCTGAAGGTGGATGAAGACGCTTCATCCCAGCGGGACATGCGGTCAGCGTCTCTGCTGGCAGCAGCGTGTGCACGAGCTTTTGCACCTGCTGCAGCAGTAACATCCACACAGACATGGGCAACGTCTCCTGTCGTTGTATTTTTAATAAATAATCAAAATAAAAATGCGCAATGACTTTTATGAGCAAAGATATGAGCTGATGGATCCGACTGAACAGTTGCTGGAACGCACACGGTGAAAATGAGGGAGTTCCTGGATCTTGTTCCGGCAGGATCTGGCTCAAACTAACCGCTGGTGACACCCCCTGGAACCGTCGCTGTGCACATATTGCACGTAGCTGTTGAATGTGTTGGCTGAGGTAGTGTGAAATAGTTCCAGATGGCTGATCGTTTCGCTTGCTCCATTTTGAAAACAATCTGTGCAGCGAGTTCACTAGCGCGTGACATCACTCAGAGCAAAAAGCATAGAATTAGAGTGAATAGATCATGGATCGGTCACATTGTCACAATACCCGATTCAGAAATTTTTTTCGATATCGGGACCAATACCGATATTGGTATCGGATTGGTGCATCTCTATTATCAATAATAATGAAGAAGATTCCTAATTCTCTGGTCAGCAGTAAATGTGATCACTAGTCAACGTCTGGCTGATGCAGACAGACTGTTGGATGATATTCCTGTCAAACTGGAGAAGTCAACTATCCTACCAGCGAGTGTAACCGATCATAAAACTGTTGGTCACAAGTGAAGTGACAGAACGTAAACTGAGCTACGAAAAACTGGAAACACTAACGGGCTTAGAATCAGCCTCTTCCTTTGGGATAACATGAGCTTCTAATGGGCTGAGGTTTATTAACAAACTGCCCCTCGAATTACACATTACACAAACTAGAGGTTGTTTTATAATGTCGAAGCTTCTTTAGACAGAAGGCAGAAGTTGACCAGATGAAATACGTTCAGCCACAGCTCATAAAACGTGTTTGAAGCCGCTGAGCTTCAGGCTGTGAATCCACGGTGTTAAAGAGAGACAGAGTGAAGCTGAACAACAAAGAGTTATTAAATATGACCAGAGTCCAACCTTGTCCTGCTGCAGGCTGCGGCTGGCTGCCATACAGAGACAGGATGGAGTCTTTGGATAAAAGCTTCTTCTTCGACGAGGAGGCGGAGGTGGAGGTGGGAGCATCCACCTGGGTTGGGGCTGCACTCGATCCAACCTGTCAGAAACAGAAAAGTGGTACATCGTGAAACTTGTATAACACCACCCGGCTGTCAACTTCATCTGAAGCAGTCAAGATGTTCTGTCATGAGTGAAAGTGTGGGCACTATTTTTACCTTTTTAACTAAGACTCTTTTTCATACCTGGGGTTTTACACCTCAGGGCCTAATGAAACCACGTGGTTCTAAAATGATTCAAGGTGAAGCTACAAAACACACAACAGATTCATCGTGTCGTTATTTGATTAAAAAACGAAGCTAAAACAGAAATGTGTGACAAACAGAGCACCCCCTCCCCCCACATGTTCCAGCAGCTTACAGAACCACCTTCAGCAGGGACACCTTGAAGCAGTTTTCTGTCTCACCTCATCAGAGGAGTGGTGGAGCAGTGGACCTTGGACAACATCAAAATGTGGGTGAAAATGTTGAAACCTACACCTGCCTCCACTCTCATTTGCCCCACTCTGGGCCCTTGAGCAAGGCCCTCAACCCCCACCATCTGCTCCCAAACAGGTCTCTCTTGAAAATGAGTTCTCATGACTCAATGAGACTACCTGTATAAATAAAGGGTAAATAAAATAAATAAATTAGTCTGTGGAGAAATTATGTCCCACATTGCTTCAGTTCATTGAGATTTACCAACATTGTTTCTACACAGCTGTTTTTAAGGTCGAGGTCTGGACTTTGACTGGACTAGTGCAACACGGTGATTCTTCTTATTTTCAGTCATTTTCTTGTCCTGTATCAGTCTCTCACATGGTTGTGGAGCAATTTTAGCCCACTCTTTTTAATATAATTTCTTTATTTTGTTGAGATGTGCCAATATTTGTTTCTGTACAGCTCTCTTAAACCTACACCTGATTCTTTTCATGTTCAGCCGTTCTGTTGTAGATTTTCTGTGGTATTGGGGTCATTGTTCCATTATGGCCCAGTTTGGTCCAGTCTTCAGCAGTCAGACAGACAGTCTCACATTTGACTCTAAAATCCTGAGGTCTACAGAGGACTTCATGGTCAACTTGATGACTGGAAGGAGCTCAGGTCTTGTGTAAAATAAGCCAAATCATCACCAATCCACCACCGTGCTTAACAGTTGCTATGGGATGTTTGTGCAGCTATGCTGTTTGGTTGCCCTAAACATGACTTGGTGCATTATGGGTAAACAACTCTATGGATTCATCTTTCTAAAGGACATTGTTCTTTAACTCCTGCAGTTCTTTCAATTGAAACTTGTAAACTAAAGTTGTTCGGCCATTTTTTTTTGGGGGGGGGGGGGGGGGTGTATGTATGTGAGAAATGTGAATGTTATCTTTAAATGGACATGCTCATGAGGAGTTTCAGACATTTTTATTAGTTAAATCTAATCTTTATTTTCCTGACATTTGAGCTCAGTTAACCAAGTAAAAGTACACTGACTGGAGATATTTACAGCGTACGTCAGGGTAAGAAAAGCAGAGTGCAGACGAGGACAGAATAGTAATGGAGAGAACACAGGAATCAAATAAAGCAGAAAGTAGAACAAAGGTGGAGAAGCACCGTGACACAAAGTGAGACTGATGACATTGGATAAGCTGTTACCAGGAAAAACAAACCACAGCAAGTCAGCTTGCTACAAACATGTCTTCACACCAAAAATAATAACGAAAGCCTCTCAGAAACACACACTTTATGACTGATGGTCAGAGCTGAGTAAATAACACCTCATTCAGGTTTGGTTGGACAAAACCCAGGAGAGGGTGAGACAGGGAAGGAGGGGGGCAGCAGACGAACAACAGCAGCACCACAGTAAGAAAGAAACAGAAATCAGTGACACAAACAACACAACCACAACTACACATTTATTGATCCTCTCCTTCCCCCACTGAAGGGAAGCAATAAAAACAGGGAAGGCAGTGAGGGAAAGACCTGATGGCTAAATTAGGGATGGAGAGGAAAAAGGAGGTAATGAAAAGAGAAAAACAAAGAACAGAAACAAGTTGACAGGAACCAAGTCAAATCCATTTCACAGTTAGATTGACAGGTCACATTGAGGCTGGGTGGTCATTCAGTGCACCAGTCTGAACTTGGTGGATCCAGTGGGTATGAGGACACCCACACACATTCTGAAGATCCAGCTCTGCAAGACAGACCATACCAGTGGACGATTGTCAAATCTGACATTATACAACCACAAACTCTGCCACCTGGACACAAGAACTGGATCTTTGACCACACCCCTAGTCTTCTCACACAGTGTCTCAACAACTGACCTTAGCTGGACTATCACCATCTCATGTGTAGGCTGGGTTTGGGGGTGGTACCAGAACCAGGAGACATGGATTGATGAGGAGTGGTGATGTATCATGTTCAGAAATTTATCTGGGTTTTGTTTTACTGTATAAGACCAGCATGTATGACACCACTGAATGGAAAAGACCAGTCCTGTTAATGCTGACATGCTGGTGTTGCTCCTGGCATCATGGTGTGGGGGGCCATGGGGTATGACTTCAGGTCTCTTCTGGTCGTGGTACAGGGAACCCAACAATAGTGTTATATCGGTGGCATTCTGCACATCTTAAAATCTGATATTTAGTCATTATAATACAGTCAGGATCTTTCAACATGTGCAGTTTATTTATACATTCACTATTCTGTTTGTTCGACTTTTGTCAGTGTATTTAGTGGGATTTACAGTGCTTAATTTGTAAACCAAATGGGGGGGGGGGGGGTCGTCCTCACCCAGAATTTTTTTTAATAAAGTAGATGCCATTTCCTGAATTCTGGTGTATTTCAACAGGTTGTTAAGCATCTGTTTACCTACATAAGTAAATACTTGATTCAACAACTATTTTAGAGAGCAACAAGAAGTAGTCAGTTAGTAGTACTCCTGATGTGAATAGAGCACGCTCTGCTTCTTTCAAGCATCCTAACCCCGCCTCCCTCCATGTCAAGTACTATCTCCATTGCCACTGCCTTCATGTGCTTCAATTCTCAGTTGTTTAGCTGTACAATGAGAAGACTTTTGTTTTAATGAAAGTAAATTGGACTGTCTTTTTGACATTTTGATCGCTGTTATTTTGTCAAATTGGCGCCGTTGTTGTGATACGTGACGTACGTAACGCGATTACCCATCAAACATTTCTCTTATTTTGAATAAATATTTCAATTTTTTTTAATGTGGTTAAACTGTAAAATTGATTTGCAATTTAGTTGTGCTGTTGAGTTACATTTTTGTGTTTTTAATTAAATTGCCCATGACTACTTTTATGGGCAGAGATTTTTTAAGGGTAGAATGAAATGCTTACTTGAAGTGGCAGCTCTGATGTGATATTAGGAAGCTTGTAAGTGGCTGTTGTGTTTAAAATGTGTGTTTATGTCAGACCTGGGCGTTGTACGGCCCCAGGGCCACATGCGGCCCTTTGGTTGACTCTCTAAGGGGAATTACAAAATACATATGTAAACAAATGAAGTAAAATCCAGATATAGATCCTCTCTCACTGATGATGTCAGCTTTGCTTCACATCTCCACCTCAGACCTTCAACCTGACTTTAACATTTCCGTTAAAGCCCAACAGAGACTAAACTTCTCTCACTAAACAAGAAAAAAGAACTGATAAACACCAAATGAGATGTTTAGACTACAAATGTAGGCACGTAAAGAACCGGGACTCGAAATCACAGTTCAATGACGATCACTATTATATGATGTTTCAGAATATTTGGAGTACAAAGACAATATTGTGATATATTTACGAAGCTAAGAACTTTTTCCAGCAGTATATAAAACTCAAAATGAGTTTTGGGGTGAATGTGACTGAAAATGATCACTAATATAACGTCACAAATGGTAAAAATGTTAACAGTTTACCATTGTACTGGGAAATTTAATTGAATAAATGACATTTTTTGTAAGGAAACCTCGCTTTTTCGTTGCTTAATCATAACAAATACTCTTGCCAGCTTGTTAAAACAGTGATATGTACTGCTTTTAATAATGAAATACTATTAATATTATGCAGTATTGAGTTAAGTTGAAATCAGGTCTCTCTTGTAAATGAGTCCTCGAGGCTCAATGGGATTTACCTGTCTAAATAAAGGTTGAATGAAAAAGTCATTTGTGGCAGCCCTCCACAATATTTGCTGTTTCTCATGTGGCCCCATGGAAAAAATAATTGCCCACCCCTGGTTTATGTAATTATTTTCAGGTTACATGTCCAATATAGATTTTATTGGTTCAAGGCAGTCATATTTGTTCATAACGTTATTATTAGCAAGCCTGAGTTACCGGATCCGAGCAGTTACCGGAACACACCCTGTCAAAATAAAAGCGTTCCCAGATCCTGTTCCAGCAGGACCCGGCTCAAATTAAGCCCCGGGGATTTGACAGCAGAAAACAGCTACAGAATTCAAACTTAAAAATCAATTTAAAAACAATCTAATCACATGCAACTGGCTGTTTACAGACTTCATTGTTGAAGTTGTTCTAATTTTTTTAAATTAGCTTGAAATCAGGTTTTCATTTGAACAAACCCAAGTCAACAGTATGCAACAGAGCTGAAGTGAAAACGCTTTGTGTGTTTCAGTCCTCACAGTAAAACCATCATCAGGTGTTCTTGGACACAAAAAGCTTAAATGTGGATAATGTTGAAACTTCATCTTTCTGAGTTTAAATATTGACAGTTTCCACGTTTCATTGTTCAGGTACAAATATTCACAATAGTACTGCACAAAATTAGAAAAACTTGCAATGTGCAATATTATTGTTTAATATTTCAATATCGGTTGCAATATGCCCGGATTTTCCTCAGTCCTTACTTCCTCTCCTGTCATCCATTTAATCTTGATCAGGTGTGGGCTACAGTGGACTCCGATGTATACTATTAGCATGCATAACATGATCCATGCTTCTTCACGTATAACGGCCTCCGACATGCGGCAGTTCAAGCTGTTCAAGCACTTTTAGCCATACTGATACTGACTCATGGATGTTGTGATGATAAAATACATTTTTCTATATTCTGTGCATCTTGTCTTGTGTTAGGAGGAAACAAGCTGCCTTAGACTGTAACATCAACAAAGTTCAACCTGAATGAACCGAATGGTTTCAAGTCATCGCCAAGTTGTTCAGATATATTGAAATATTTGACCGAAAAGAGAAAATGTCAAAGGTACAAGAGATAATTATCACTGATGTGAAAAGATAAAATTTAGAATTAATAATAAAATAAAAGATCTGGTCAATTTGTGGATGATTTTTGCAAAATAATTTCATAACAAATGTTATTTCAAGGCACTTCACAAAAAATACACAATTGATCCATCCGTCCATCCATCATGCATCGATGCATCCATCCATCCATCCACCAATCCATCCAATCATCCGCCCACCCATCCATCCATCCATCCATCCATCCATCCATCCATTCATCCATCCATCCATCCACCAATCCACCCAATCATCCACCCATCCATCATGCATCGATGCATCCATCCACCAATCATCCGCCCATCCA
>NC_056498.1:82054309-82070615 GCF_014905685.2 Nematolebias whitei
ATCCATCATGCATCGATGCATCCATCCACCAATCATCCGCCCATCCATCCATCCACCAATCCATCCATTCATCCGCCTATCCATTAATCCATCCATCCGCCCATCCATCCATTCATCCATGTATCCATCCATAAATCATCCACCCATCCATCATTCATCTATCCATCCATGCATCCATCCATCCACATCCACAAAACCATCTGTCCATCATCCATCCTTGCATCCATCCATCCACGTTTCATCCATCCATTCATCCATCCATCCAGTCATGCATTTGTCCATGCATCCATCCATCATCTTTACCTGCTGATTCATGTACAATAAATCCAGTCCAATAATATTAATTCAAACAGTAAGACAATGGAGCCCTCCTGTTTTTGTTTGTTTTGTTTGTTTTTCCATGGAAAATTTTATGATTCCAACTACGACAGATGGTACAATCAGAAATTGATGTACCTTGACCTTGGAGTTCAGCTTGAATGGTTTTCTTGGCTATTATCATACGATCATCACTATATGTTAGATCAACCAGGGCTTGCATTTCCTTTTGCATCCACATCTTTCTGAGCTTCTCGGACAGCTCTCGTCTTTGATTTCTCTGCCCCATGTTCAGTGTGGTGTCCACATCGATATCATACTTCCCAGTGGCTGATTGCTCCTTAAAATAGGCTGATTAGCTGATAATAAACTTGAAGTTACTTGTGTTATTAATTAAGGTATCTGGCTTAGTTTAAAACATGTCTATAATGCAAGAATGTCTGGTCTCTTTAAGTTGATTCTTTTTTTTTTTTCCTTTTTTTAATTTCTTTTTTTTTTAAATAAAGCATTGTTTCAATGTGCTGTATATGTACCAACTAATTTATCTGCACCTGTATATTGTTTTCTGTTATAAAATGTATTAAAACATATATTCTGTGTGCATGTATACACCACCATTATATTAATTTGAGTCCTTGACTCTCTGCTGCTGCAGAATTATTTTACAAAGATATAAATGTGAGTATCACAGTACACGTTTGACCATCATTTAAAGCCTCCGATTCTTTCAAATCAGTTGCTTCAAAACTAAATAACCTCCAGCAGATTTTACTCATCCTCATTCTGTGAGTTCAGCTGCTTCACGAACACTTAGCACCTCTTCATCTGAAACAAAGACAGCTCAGTCAGAAGATTCCTGCCAAAGCCGAGTGGGTGGCACACATCCTCCCAACCACTCATCTACAGGAGGCCAGACTCCAGCAGAACACATCACTCAAACATTTACACTTGTCTTTGTCTCAGATACACAGACACTGTGCACATCCATAGATCTGCACATGCACACAGATGCCATTCAGATAGTGTGTAATGATGACCTGTAGGGCTTCTACAAGCACAATGTGAAAGAAAACCTCTCCAAGTCTCCATTCTTCTCCCTTGCTGCAGCCAGAATCCTGAATTACTGCTGCAACAACCTTTTCCTCACTGACACTATAAATAAAGCTCACACACACATGCATGCATGCACTCATGCACGCACATACACACACACGCACAGCTATCTCCTCCTTTTTGTTTTTCCATCACTGCTTGAAAATGCTCTCACACTCCCCTCTGATGGGCCTTCTGTGGCTTAAAAACACTCGCGGGTGTGGGGGGGTGGGGGGGGGGGGGGGGGGGGGGGGGGGGTTTAAAGGATTTGTGATAATTGACTAAAAAATAAAGCAAAGCTAGTTTAGCAAAATCTGAGTGTTAGTGAATCAGGGAGAAAATCAGGAATGTAAACACGATTAAAAAAAACATCACTGGTCATCATTTTGTGCCTCTTCATCCTCTTCCATGTTAATTTCTCCAATGAACTTAAAACAAAATGTCCTTCTGAACAAACTAACTTCTGTTCCCACTTCTTCAGCGATTGGCTGTACTTCCTAACCAAAGACTCCACACTTTAACAAAACCGTTTGTACAAAAGTTCAAGTTCAAGTTTATTATCATTTGTATCACATGTGGTACATGATGTGGATCGAAATGATGTACTCAGGGTCCCAGTTACACCCAAAAATAGCAAAAATATAAAGTATAAAAAGAAACAGTAAATAAGGATCTAAAATATACACACTGGGGATGCACAATATTATTGGCATGTTATCGGCTGATATTAGCTTTAAAGTTCAATATCAGACATTGGCCATTCATTAAAATAACTCACCGATATAAAAGACGCTGTTTTTGTTTGACAACCCAGTGACAAGGATGCCTGCAGCACCAGCACAACGTGATGACGTCGCGGGTGCCTACCTGATCTGATCACGGTGGGGAGGAAGAAGTCAAAATGTCGGCGGTGTGGAAGTTTTTTTGTTGGTGAGCATGTCGGATTCTGAAGGTTTTTGGACTACGCTGAGCCTCACTACATCGCCCCAGTCAGAGATATTTTTCTGATGTAGCCTTACCAGAGTTACAAGCCGTCATTTCCGACGTCATTGAGAAGCTAATAGCCGATAGCTCTTGGGTGAGTTTTATGGATGTCAAGAGTAGAAAATCAAAACTCAGGGCAGAACCTTGGCTGAGTGACGTCACCAAGGCCGTTAGGCAGCAATGTAGGAGGGCGGAGCGAAAGTGGAGGAAAGACAGGCTGCAGGTCTCTTTTCAAATACTTAAAGAGAGTTGGCGCTGTTATCAGAAAGCAGTAAAAGCTGCTAAATACAAATACTTCTCTGATATAATTACCTCAAACTCTCACAACCCACGTGTCCTCTTCTCCACCCTAAACTCTGTTCTCCACCTCATTGAACCATCACCTCTGGAAGCCTCGACTGAGCTGTGCAACAACTTCCTACATTTCTTTGTGGAAAAAATTGCGACCACCAGGGCTCTCATTTCCCCTCCAACTCATGACCCATCCATCCCACCTCAATCTGTAGCTCCTTTTGACCATTTTGAACCCATCAATCTATCTTCTCTAGAGCAGGTCATACGCAGCTTGAAACCTTCTGGTTCCCCCTTTGATGTGGTCCCCCCTCAACTACTAAAGGAGGTTTTCCTACTCTAGGTCTGTCCATTTTTGCCATTGTAAACAGTAGTTTATCTACTGGCGTGGTGCCAAAATCCTTTAAACATGCTGCTGTCCAGCCTCTCCTGAAAAAAAACAAACCTTGACCCCTCACTCGTTTCCAATTTCCGGCCTGTCTCCAAACTCCCATTAGTTTCTAAAGTACTGGAGAAAATAGTCGAGTCCCAGTTGAAGTGCTTCCTGGAGGATCACGCCATCTTAGAGCTTTTCCAATCTGGCTTTAAACCTCTCCACAGCACTGAAACTGCCCTGCTGAAGGTCTTTAACAACATCTTCAGATTCACAGATACCAGTGATTCTGTGCTGCTTGTCCTGTTGGACCTCACAGCCACCTTTGACACCATCGACCATGAGATCCTCATTGCTAGGTTGGAGCAGTGGGTGGGCCTCACAGGATCAGCCCTCAATTGGTTCAGATCTTACCTCACTGACAGATCCTTTTGTGTCTCCATCAAGGATTTTAGTTCCGCAGAGGCAGAGCTTAAATGGGGGGTTCCGCAGGGGTCCATACTGGGTCTCCTCCTATTCTCTTTATACCTGCTGCCACTTGGTGCTATTTTCCGGAAACACAACATGCCCTTCCACTTCTATGCCGATGACTGTCAAATTTACTTCCCCCCAAGACACAATGGTACATGCTCTATTCAACCGCTGCTCAACTGCCTGGCTGACATCAGGGACTGGATGGCTTTAAATTTCTTAAGTTTCAATGAAAAGAAGTCTGAAGTCATGTTGTTCCCTCCCAACGACACGATCACAAACCACTGCATCGACCTTTCCGCTCTAACCCTGTCAGAAAAACAAAGAGTCACTAATATGGGCGTGATAATGGACCCTTCCCTGAAACTTAACAATCATGTAAACATGATTGTTAAATCATGCTTCTTCCAACTGAGGCAGCTGTCTAAACTGAAGCCCATATTGTCCAAAAATAACCTGGAGACAGTAATACATGAATTCATTACATCTAGGCTTGATTACTGCAATTCGCTCCTGTTTGGTATCAGTCAGACCTCCATTGCACGACTACAACCGGTCCAGAATGCAGCAGCCCTATTTTTAACCAGTACAGGCAAAAGAGAGCACATTACACCAGTTTTGGCCTCACTTCACTGGTTACCGGTTCATTTTCGTATCCAGTTCAAAATACTCATGTATGTCTACAAATCACTGAACAGTGTCCCCCCCCCCCCCCCCCCCCCGCCCCATCTCTCTGATTTGCTACAACCGTATGTCCCACCACACTCCCTGAGGTCAGCGGACCAGTTGCTCCTCACAGTTCCAGGAACTCGTCTTAAGCGCAGAGGTGACAGGGCCTTCTCTGTAGCAGGACCAAGACTCTGGAATGAGTTACCTCTGTTTGTCAGACAGGCCCCCTCCCTCTCAGTTTTCAAGTCCCGTTTAAAAACTCACTACTATTCAATAGCTTTCAACACAAGATGATCTGTGTTTTGATCCTGTATGTTCTACACTGGTTTGTCGTCATTATCTGCATAATTTTTTGTCTATATTCTGATTTACCTCATTTTGTATTTTGCTTTGTGTGTTACCTGTTGTTTTGTCTGTACAGCAATTTGGTTGGCCTTGTTGCTGTTTTAAGTGCTTTATAAATAAAGTGGTATGGTATCACCCCAGAGGCGCTGTTCTGGGCCAACTTCAGGACCATCCTTGAGGAATCGCAGAGGTCCGAGGAGGTCTCAGAGACTGTACACCGTCTGGTGATATCACAGTCCATCTGCTCTTCCGGCCGCTGGAGGGACCGCCTTGGCCAGCAACAGCACCAGAGGCGCTCCACAGCTGCGGCAGCGATTTCACACCCCGCTCCTCTGCCGGCCCCCTCCACCAGGTAACAGATCCTTGAGGGGAAGGTATGTGTTTTTTGATGATGTATGTTTTGATATAAAACAGAAACACCTCTGAATGTTTTTTCATCTGAGTCTGTCAGATCAGCTGATCTCTCAGCTGCCTCTCTTCACACATTCCCCACACAGAACGAGCCAGTAACCTCTAAACAGCATTTTAAAATATCCTGATGCATGCTCAATAATCCAGGTAGAAAAATCCAAAAAAGTTCAATCTAGTCCTCTGGACATTCAAAAAAACAAAAAACAAAACAAAGCAAAAAAATATAGAAACGTTTCGCCTCTCATCCGAGAGACTTCCTCAGTCTGAGGTGCTGTATTCAGCTCAGTCTCTTAAATAGCACCTTCTCAGAGTGGATCAACCAGTTTGCTGCTGACAACCAAAACCAGCTGCTCACATGGTCAAGAAGGACCATAAGCCTAACAATGGTTCATTAGCACACTGATGGCTGTTTACTATTCACAGGGGGTTGAGTGATACTAGCAATAACAGCAGTGTAAGGGGGACAGTTGAACCCGGAGGTCTCCACCCCTGTTTAATGATGGACAAGGCTATTGACCGTATTCTGTACCACAGACTGTACCTAGGGGAGGCCACACCTAGTCTGTATGGTTTACCTAAAATCCACAAACAAGGTGTACCTTTAAGACCAATTGTTAGCATGATTAACTCTGTCACTTACAATGTTTCCAAATATCTGGCGTCTGTACTCATCCCTTTAGTTGGCAGCTCAGAACACCACATACAGAACACCATGGACTTTGTGGATAAGGTGAGGGGTGTCTTCATGGAGACTGATGAAACAATGGTCTCTTTTGATGTCACATCACTCTTTACGTGCATTCCTGTTGATGATGCAGTAGAGGTGGTCAGTTTAAGATTAAAATCAGACACCACTCTGAGCAGCAGGACCACGCTTTCCACAGAACAACTGTGTCAACTCTTGAAACTGTGCCTGCAGTCAACCTACTTCACATATGGGGAGCAATATTATAGGCAGAAACATGGGTGTGCTGTGGGGTCTCCAGTTTCTCCTATTGTTGCCAACCTGTACATGGAGGACGTAGAAAAGAGAGCCTTGACATCCTTTTCAGGGACACCACCAAGTCATTGGTTCAGGTATGTTAACGACACCTGGGTTAAAATTAAATCTCAGGAAGTCCAACATTTTACTGACCACATCAACTCTGTGGATAAATACATCAAGTTCACACGAGAAGATGTAAAAAATGGCAGGTTGGCTTTCTTGGACTGTGAGGTCTCAGTCTCTGATAGAGGACATTTGCAAACCGAGGTGTACCACAAACCCACCCACACAGACCAGTATTTGCAGTTTGACTCCCATCACCCTTTGATGCACAAGTTAGGAGTCATCAGGACTCTGTATCACAGAGCAGACAGCATCCCCACTAACTCAGGAGCCAGGCAGAAGGAGAAATCCTACACAAGATAGGCTCTAGAGCAATGTGGATATCCTAACTGGGCCTTCCTGAAAGCAGAGAAGAAACCCAAACAGGACTCCAGTCAGCCAACAGGTGAAAAGGAGGAACCCAGACCCAGACCAGTGGTCATTCCATATGTTGAGGGAGTATCAGAGAAACTGAAACGTTTATTTTCTAAACATAACGTCCCAGTGGCTTTTAAACCCCAAAATACATTACGGCAAAGACTGGTTCATCCCAAAGATCCAGTCCCCCGGCACAAACAGAGTAATATTATGTACGCTGTTCAGTGTCAGGAGGGCTGTGATCAGTCTTACATCGGGGAAACTAAACAGCCACTGGCCAAAAGGATGGCCCAGCACAGAAGATCAACATCATCAGGCCAGGATTCTGCGGTCTACACTCATCTCCAGGCCAGCGGTCACTCTTTCAGGGATGAAGATGTTCACATCCTGGACAGAGAGGAACGATGGTTTGAGAGAGGAGTAAAGGAGGCCATCTTTGTGAAAAGAAATCGTCCATCATTAAACAGGGGTGGAGGCCTCCGGGTTCAACTGTCCCCCTCTTACACTGCTGTTATTGCTAGTATCACTCAACCCCCTGTGAATAGTAAACAGCCATCAGTGTGCTAATGATCCATTGTTAGGCTGATGGTCCTTCTTGACCATGTGAGCAGCTGGTTTTGGTTGTCAGCAGTAAACTGGTTGATCCACTCTGAGAAGGTGCTATTTAAGAGACTGAGCTGAATACAGCACCTCAGACTGAGGAAGTCTCTCGGATGAGAGAAGAAACGTTTCTTTATTTTTTTGCTTTGTTTTGTTTTGTTTTTTTGAATGTCCAGAGGACTAGATTGAACTTTTTTGGAGCATTTTAAAAGGCACCACAGTTCAGTAAATATCACAACACTTGTCTGCCACATCAGCTAAAATTGTTTTTTTCAGCAGACCGAGTTGGGGAAAATCCCTCATCTCTCAGCCAGAGCCTATTTTTAATTTCTGCTGTTCTTCTGCCCACTCACAGTGCAGCGGGAATAAACATGTTTCTCCACGACAGCTGTAGTCTCCACCGAAACGGCGTCTCACTCAGAAGCGCTCACGCCTCCTTCGGTGCGTGCCGACTCACCTCAGCTCTATGTGAGACCGCAGCCTAGGCCTAGCACAGAGGCACACATACCGCCTTTTTTTTCTGTCGGAGCCCCCATTGGGTTCCCCTGGAGAATCTCCGGAGCGAGTGATGGCAGTAAGGATGTTTTAGTATGGTTAACCTTCATGAGAAACATGACACAACACAAATGCGTGCCCGCTCTCCGAGCGCTACTCAGAGTGGCAGCGAGTGTGTTCCCTGGACAGATGGACGGACCATCGGATCAGAAGGGGTTACACGTTGCAGTTTGCAGCTCAACCCCCACCGTTTCAAAGGGATTATAGATACGGTTCTGCCTTCTCCAGAACAGAGCTCATCTCTCCAGTCAAAAGTTCAGGAATTTCTGATGAAAAACGTGTTTTTCAGAGCTCCCATCAGCTGCTAGAGAACTGCACCAGAACAACTGGTTTTCACCTCTATAAATCTGAAGAGCGCATATTTCACATTTCCATTATTTTGAAACACCCCACGCATGTTCTCAAAATGTGTGGAGACGGCTCTGCAGTCGTTACACATGGCAGGAATGAGAAATCCTTTATCTGGACGATTGGCTCTTATTAGCTCGGTCCAGTTAGAAAGCTGTCGCACAGACCAAAACACTAGTGTTACACCTGCTAACCTGGGGTTTCTATAAACTGGGGAAAACTTCTGTTTGTCCATCCCAGATGATTGTTTATCTGGAAGTGGAGCTAACTCAACTACAATTAGGGCCATTTATCACAGCTGAGAGCCGAAGCTCTGTCAGCTCAGCTTCGCTTTGTCAAACCCGGCTCCGCCGTGTTAAACCCTGCAGCATAGTGACAGTTCTGCCTGTCATGCGACTCCTGGGACAATGTCAGCGGCCCACATTGTGGATCCGTTGGGCCTACTTCACATGAGACGCCTTCAGAGATCGTTCGCCCGCCTGCGCATAGATCCTGTGTGCCAGAAGAGGTGGATTATCTTTGTGTCCCCCTCCGTGAGAAACGATCTGAATCACTGGGGAAACCTCCTCATTCTGTCAGAGGAAATTCCCATCAGCAGGTCTACATCACACGTCTCAGTTTTCACAGACATGTTCCTGTCAAGCTGGGAGGAATGTGTCTGTCCCAAGCAGTGGGATCACAGTGGCTGGACCACATCGCTTCACATAAATGTGCTAGAATGTTTTTGTCACGGTCTGAAACGTGACTCAGCATTTTGCCCCTGCTGCGGGATCAGCATGTTCTGATCCACACAGACAACAAATGACGGCAGCTTACATACACCGTCAGGGAGGTGTGCGCTCAGCCCAACTGTTATGCATCACAAAACAGCTGTTGTGTTGGCCACACAGGAACCTGCTCTCCATCAGAGCAGTGTACTTTCCCAGCGTTCCTGAACAGGCGAGCGGATATCATGTCGAGGGGCGGTCCCTGCCTCAGAGACTAGAGCCTCCATCCCAAGCTGTTAATTCTCGTTTTTTTTTTTTGGAGCAGTTTTTGGCCAAGCAGCTGTGGATCTGTCCACCACACGGGAGAACGTCCAGTGCTAATTATGGTTCTCACTGAGCCCACAAGACGATCCACCGTTAGGAGTGGACGCCTTCGCTCACAGCCCGTGGCCAAAAAATGCTTCTTTATGCATTCCCTCCAGTCCTGCTGATATCACAGACCCTGGACCGGGTCTGGGAGGAAGAGCCATCAGTCATCCTTGTAGCTCCTGGACGCATATGCGCTCCGTGGTTCCCGAATCTGCAGCAACTGATATCGGGTCAGCTGTGGAAACTGTTGTGTGTGTGTGTGTGTGTGTGTGTGTGTGGGGGGGGGGGGGCACTCTCCTCCAGGCAGGAAGAGCAATCAGGAGTTACCCAGAAATAGGTCAGCATCTTTGGGTCTGTCCGCTGAACAGATCCGTTTAGAAAAGATGGGCCTCCTACAGTATGTGGTGCGTACGTTCAGGGCGCACAAGCTGCTTCCACCACAATGTTGTACACATCAAGAGGACAGCTTTTCTCAGCGTTGGTGCACGGAGAAAGGTGTAGAAGCCATCTCATGTCCACTAGGTGGCATGCTGTCCTTTCTGCAGCAGCGGATGGACAGGGATCTAGCGTTCACCACAATTAAGACTTATGGTGCAGCTATTTCTCTCTGTCACAAAGTTTTGGTGACAGAACAGTTTTTAATCACCATTGATGAAGCGCTTTCTGAAAGGTGTACGGAGACACAGACCGGTGTCACGTCCACTAGCTCCACAGCGAGACCTAATGATGGTCCTACACGCTCTGATCAAAGCTCCTTCTGAGCCTTTAGATGAAGTTTTACTTAAATTCTGTCATTTAAAACAGCCCTGCTGTTAGCTCTGACGTCGGCAAGAGAGTGAATGATTATCTGCTCTTTCTGTTGCTCCCTCATGTCTCAGAATTCAAGCTGATGGCAGTTCAGCTGTACTGCATTTTAACCCTGCTCTGAAAAGCATCACAAGCTCACTCAGATCGAGAGTGATAACCTTGGATGGGTTTTTATCATCTTCCTCATAATTCTAAGGAGGAAGCAACATCTCACCTCCTTCTGTCCTATGCACGCATTTTTCATGTTACGTGGTAAACACGGCCGCACTGCGCCGTTTTCAGCGTATGTTCGTGCATTATTGGGACAGCCCTTCAGGACGTCCTCTACCCACCCAGCGCCTCTCACACTGGTTGTGTGAGGCTATTTCTGAAGCTTACAGTTCATCTGGACTGGATCCTCCAGAGAATCTCAGCGCATTCCACCAGAGGGTTTTTCATCCTTCATGGCTCTGCATGGAGGGATGACAGTGGAGGATATTTGTATGGCGGCTGCCTGTTCATCGTCATGTTCAATTATTCATTTTTATCTACGTGATGTTTCTACTTTCTCCATGACCCATTCTGTTCTCAGGGTTCTGACAGAATGATTATTATTTGTTTCATGGAGCCTCACTTTTGAGCTCACACCTGCCTGCATGCATGTGTGAGATATTTATTATCAGTCACCAGGGCCAGATTAACATTTCGCTGTACCCTGGGCAACAATCTTCAAGGGCCCCATCATGACGACCCCAGAATCACCATAATCTGGCAAAATACAGAATAAATTATCATAATATACAGTAAATATACTTAAAATTCTAACTATCAATCATATTTTTATGTATAAAACTCCAAATGCTCATTAACACAAATCATCAAGACTGAATTAAGTTGAATGCACTTTGAACACCACACGACACCATATGTGTACTTGTTTAGTAACGTGTTGGCCACTGGTGTCAGAAGCATTTATAAGGTGTGTGTGGGGGGACACACTGATGGGGGGGTCTGTGGGTCCATCCATCCATCCATTTTCTTTACCCGTTTATTCCATTTTGGGTCACGGGGGTCGCTGGTGCCCATGTCCAGCAATCACTGTGCGAGGGGCGGGGTACACCCTGGACGGGTCGCAAGTCCATCACAGGGCCACATAGAGACAAACGAGACAAACAACCATTCACTCTCTCACTCACACCTAGGGACAATTTAGAGTTACCAATCAGCCTAACATGCATGTTTTTGGACTGTGGGAGGAAACCGGAGTACCCGGAGAAAACCCACGCATGCACGGAGAGAACATGCAAACTCCACCCAGAAAGGCCCCTGGACCGGGGTTTGAACCAAGGACCTGTTCGCTGAGAGGCAGCAGCTCTACCAGTTGCGCCACCGTGCTGCCGTCTGGGGGTCCTCCCCCAGAAAATTTTGAATAATGTAGATGCCATTTCCTGCATTCTGGTGTATTTTAATGGTTGTTTAACATCTAGTTTTACCTACACAAGTAAACACTTGGAACACCTTGAGATTCCCCTGGAGGAGCTGGTCCAAGTGTCTGAGGAGAGGGAAGTCTGGGCCTCCCTACTTAGGCTGCTACCCCCACGGATGGATGGAAGTAAACACTTGATTCAGTAACTATTTTAGAGCTAATGGCACAACAAGAAGTAGCCTGACCAACAGCTGATTCAATGAATTAAAAATATTATATATTCAAAGGTGACGATTTGATGCCCGCATTAAAATTAAATGACTGTAACTTAGTTGACTTCAAATGAAATAAGATTATCAATGAATGTTTGCAACAAAGGATTTACTGATTATAAAAAAGATTCCTTCAAGAAACCTCCTAATATAAATCATAAAACCAGAATGATTTCTGCTCATTCTAAATTTGTCAAATGGCCTAAATCTCCTAAAGTGAAGGAGAATCATTTAAAAATAATAAATATGATATATCCTGTAGCCATGTTTCTGCAAAGAAGATTTAAATTTGAGGTTGATTTGTGTGCCTGTTGTCAATCATAAGATGAATCTCTCAAGCATTTATTTTTTCATGTCAATACAAAGTTTTTGGTCAGACATCAGAAACTGGATTAATCTCAAACTTAACATTCCTTCTTTTCATGCTGATGCCATTTTACTTTATGTGGATAACTGAAGCTCAGCTTTCTCTGATGCCATAAATATAGTCGTACTTATAGCAAAGTACCACATTCACTGTAGTAATAATAATAATAATAATAATAATGTCATCACAATGTCAGCACTGTATGTTTCCATACAATGGCGAAATTAGTCTCTGCATTTAACCCATCCACCACCAGGTGGTGCAGTGGGCAGCTATTGAAAGCGCCCGGGAAGGAGTGATAATAAGCCTTCCTTCCTGTTTCATGAACGATTTTAAGTCATACTATTCTTCATTAAGTAGATTAAAAAACTGCAAAACTGCTAAAATCATCTCACAACAGATACAAACTTGTTTTAATTAAAACAATGTTTCTCAAGAAAAAAAACTGATGAGCTTGTCAGCAGGTAGGAGGCGTTTACCTTCGGGACAAATTGAGGTCGTCGATTGGTCAGTTACTGACACGCCTTCTGAGTTGATTGAAAGGTCGCACCATTGAGGATCCGATTGAAAAAACATTGAGATCAGAAGCAGCCGCGCTGGGAGAAGGCGGGGCTTCCCAAGCGCAGCGGAAGCGCAGCGGAAGCGCAGCGGTCTGTGCAGTGCAAGGCTCAAAGTAAAGCAGTAGATAACCAGATATTTTGCTGGTGCCCTCACTGCCATGAGCCCCTTAGAGATCACGGGCCCCTGGGCAGTTGCCCAGTTGCCCATATGGTTAATCCGGCCTCGTCAGTCACAAGTTGATGACTACTGATTTTATCGTTATTAATCGGTTCATCCTGTGGAGCTGTTGGTCTGCTCTGTTCATCGTTACACTGTTACAATTCGTATCCTCCGTTGTTCCTATTCACAGCAGCAGGTCTGCTATCTCAGCCTTTTTTCCTCACCAGAGATTTTCTCCGGTGCGCTCCTGCGCATGGAGCACGCAATTAAGCAGCGCGTAACTACGCACACAGAAGGCTGAGTGATGAATTTTTTTTTGTGCAAGCAGGTGCTTCATGTTGTGTCTGAATGGACCCAGTGAGGCATAGACTACATCCTGCTTCGCTTTTAACCCATCGGCGACAGCTCTTGAAGGGCAAAGCCTATACAAAATAGAATATTGGTTTCGTACTATAACCCCAGATTCTATGAGTATAGGCGTAGCCCTTTAAGCGCGGGGCCTCACTGGTTCCTAAATGGCTGAAGATAAAAGCTATTTTTGGGAGCTTATTCTCGGTCTCACCGTAATTTATATGGACCGGGGGAGAGGCCCACAAAGCAGGTGGGCATGGACTAAAGTTTTCAGTGCAGTGCTGAGCGCCTTAGGGATTAAACCCATCAGCGACAGCTCTTAAAGGGCTACGCCTATACTCATAGAATCTGGGGTTACAGTACGTAACCAACGTTTGTCTTGTTTGTCTCTGTGTCCCTGTGATGGACTGGAGACCTGTCCAGGATGTCCTCTGCCTCTCGCACAGTGATTGCTGGACATGGGCACCAGTGACCCCCACGACCCAGAAAGGAAGAAGCGGGTAAAGACAATGGATGGATGGATGGTATCAGTTATCGGCCAAATAAGTTTTAACATATCGGCATATCAGATATTGGCCAAAAATCCAATATCATGCATCCCTAATATAGGCTAAGATATACGCTAAATGAACGCCAAACGGTACGCTCAAAGATCTGAGATATACATTAAACACTAATAACGTAAAACAATATGGCATATCAACCACAACATTAGAGAAAAAAAGAATGTCTAACTTATATTGGAAAGCACAACTTCACAACTGGTAAAACTGCAGAAGTCCAGGACAGCTTCAGATACTTTTAAATTCAACAGACAATTGGCAACCACGATGACGGTGCAAGGACATCAGCCACAACCAAGCACAGAGAGTAAGGCAGGTCCTGAAGAGACAGCCAAATGGTAAGAACAAAGTTCAAGCCATAAGCATAAGATAAGATAAGATGGAACTTTATTGATCCCACAGGAAATTGTTGTGCCAGAGTTTCAGTACAAAGGAACATACACAAGGAATCACTACGCAAGGAATCACACTATATATATATATATATATATATATATATATATATATGTGTGTGTGTGTGTGTATATATATACACAAAGTATAAAAACAGATACTTATCTACTACTAATATTTCTCTTATAATACTTCCTCTCTTGTGGAATAAACTTCCAGTTTCTTTCTGTGAGGCTGACACATTGTCTGTTTTTAAGATTAGCCTAAAGTCTTTCATTTTTGCTAAATCCTATAGTTAGGATTGGCTCGGTGTCCTCACCTATCCCTTAGTTATGTTGCTATAGGCTTAGACTGCTGGAGGACAAACTGACCACATTTCTTCACTCTGCTGTCTTTACTTGATTTACTCTACCTGTTTGTATTTGTAATTATTTCTATCTTAACATGTTTTTTGGTCTTTCCTCCTATAGAAATTACACCTGAATTTGTCATTCTGCGTTTTTTTTTTCCTCCTTCCTGTTCCTCTCAAACCCAGATGGTCAAAGCAGATGGCTGCTTGTCTTGAGCCTGGTTCTGCTCGAGGTTTCGTCCTGTTAAAAGGGAGTTGTTCCTTTCCACTGTCTCCTTTGTGCTTGCTCAGAATGGGCAACTGTGACGAAGTGAAGATTTAACACAATCTGCTGCTTCCTTAGTTAGAAAACGTTACTAATGAGCTTTTATGTATGTGAAACCTCAGTTGTCTGGAAGTTTTTCTTTCTTGCAGTCCTTTTATATAGACTATACTTGCTCAATGTTTTTTAATTGTACTGCCATGAACTTTACCCTTTAACCTGCTAATTGAGGCCTGTAGAGTCTGAAATGCAGCTCAGAACCATTCCAGATTATTTACTTTTTTACCAAGCCTGTAGATGTCTTATACCAGGTGTAATTTATTGCTCCTCCTCTTTCACTTCAGTAACGGTTGGTCCCGTGAGGAGAAGCACAGCTTGTTGAATTAAACATGTGTTGTGTTTTAACTCTCTCCTCATCCCTTTGAGTGTGTCCTTTGACCTTCAGCTGGTAATGAGGACTTGCACACATACACTCGGTATGAACACACCCACAGATAAGTTTCAGTTCTACGGTACAAGCTAAAGCATTTATTACTGCAGCAGTAAACAAACACTGACAGACAAACCCCACATGAAGCACCACAGTAAAAGGTTTGCAGTTCATCCTTTGCATCGTCACCTGTTGTCAGTGTCAGATTGTGTTTCTCCCCCTCTGTCTCTGTCTCACTTTGTTTCTTCAGGCTGTGGCTCTTTAGTAGACCCATGAAGAACAATTAGACTGCAGTAGCTACAGACCCCAGCATCCCTGCCTCTCCAACCTCCCCCTCTCTGCGACTCCATCGACTGCAGCTCTGTCTGCTTATTTCCATACATTCATTAGTCCTCTTCTGATGAGTGTTTCTGTGTTCTTGGTGAAGGTCACAAGTAATGAAACACTTTTTGTTCTAACACAGAAACACAGACCATGACGCTCCAACTTTAAACTAACCCTGTTCTCAGACAAACCACTTAAATGTTCTGTTTTTCTGATGAAATCTGGTATTTAACAGACTCCAGCTCAGATCTGGGCCCTGAAAAAATCCTGTTATGAGATTTATTAAAACTCTGTTAACATTATCAGTCTTTGAAAATGACCCTGACATGATGGATCAGGTTCTGAATCCTTGCTCCTCACAGAACTTTGAGCCAGTTTTATAATGGCAGCAGCGACATATTTTCTTGTGCTGCCATTAGTGCCTCTGTGCAGTCCAGTCCAGTCCACTCGTCACTAGTAGGATTTGATGATATCAGCCTCTTCCTGTCTGCCGGTGGTACATGCACGCAGGAGCTCATCTGTCCATGATGGTTCAACTTGGTTATTCTCTTCCACATTGGGTTCTAATGTCTGAGACATTCCCTGAGCTTGCATCTGTATGTCTGTATGTAGTAAC
The DNA here is from genome assembly GCF_014905685.2 of Nematolebias whitei. Taxonomy (NCBI): domain Eukaryota; kingdom Metazoa; phylum Chordata; class Actinopteri; order Cyprinodontiformes; family Rivulidae; genus Nematolebias; species Nematolebias whitei. Next base: position 82,070,167 of record NC_056498.1, read on the forward strand.
TTGAGTCTTGATGTCAGTGGCTTCTAGTTTGTCCTTTGGCCAGGCTATTATAATTCAATTCAATTCAGTTTATTTCTATAGCGCCAAGTCCCAACAGAAGTTGTCTCAGGGAACCATTTTATTTAAATAAACCACATGACTTCTGGAACATGTTCTTTCAATGTATGAGGCCAATGTAGAGACGTTTGTTGAAGAACAACCTCAGTACATTAGCATAAACATCTCATAGCAACAGGGTGGCATGGTGGCTCTGCAGAAGGTAGAGCTGTAGTTTCTCAGCAAGAAGCTAGAATCATGGCTGGGGATCTTTCTGGGTGGACTTTCCATGTTCTCTCTGTGGGTTTTCTCCGGGTACTCCAGTTTCCTCCCATAAACCAAAAACATGCATGTTAGACAGATTGGTAACTCTAAATTGTCTCTTGGTGTGTGTGTGTGGGGGGGGGGGGGGG
>NC_056498.1:82070715-82089510 GCF_014905685.2 Nematolebias whitei
GAGAGAGAGAGAGAGAGAGAGAGAGAGAGAGAGAGAGAGAGAGAGATGGATGGATGGATGGATGGATGGATGGATGATGGATGGCTAGATGGATGGATGGGTGATGGATGGATGGATGGAGGCTGTTTGCTGATGATGACCTTGTTTTGCAGCATCTTGCAGTCACTGAGTCAACCATTAACTCCTCTGTAGACTGAAGTATTCTAAAGTCAACTTGGACCAAACTGTGTGAGGATGCAACAGAACAATGATCCCAAACAGCAGAAAATCTACAACAGAATGACTGAAAATGAAAAGAACCAATGTGTGGGGTTTTTAGAGAGATGCACAAAAATAAATGCACCTAAACGGACTGAAAAATTTATTTTAAAGAGTGGGACAAAATGACTCCACAACTATGTGAGATACTGATACATACAGACAGAAAATAATTACAGAGTTTTTTAATGAAGTTTATTGATACAATAAATGTACAATATAATAATGTTGTGTAAATGTGTTATATTTACTCATTCAATCTAATTTCATCTGTGCTGTTCTAAGGGACATTCTACAAGCTGCTGGATAGCAGAGCTTTTACACTTCTCCAGATTTGATAAAAATCTATGGCACAATATAAGAAGTTGCTTTTCATTCGATGTATTTTCTTCGTTATATGACCTGTCCATTGATATTATATTCTGTTATATAAACATAAGAACTGTAAAAAGTGAATCCTATAATTATTTTTAAAAACTGAGAAACATCTTGTTCTGTTTTGGTTGGATCAGAAAAAATGTGATTTGGTTTAGCAAAGAGACTCTCACAAGGAAAGACACTCATTTCTGTGCTTGCCAGATCTTCCTCTCTGTTTTTATTATTTTTTGTTAAAAGTTGTGGGTTACATAGAGCAAGATGACTGCAGCTCATAAATATGTTAAGATCTTTTAAACAATTCTGCAATCAGAGTTTAATTCAAAATTCTCCATGAGTCTGTAGAGATGCGTTCAGGCCCCAAAAATCTGATCCGACCCGGCCCCAGCTGGCAGTCATAATTTCCGAACCCCACCCGACCCGATGAATTAACAGTAATTACAGGTCGGAATCCGACCCCCCCCCCCCCCCCCCCCCCCCCCGAACATTTTTAATTAGTTATTAACGGTCGGGGATGTGCAGCTGAATAAAAGGGGCAGAAGATTCGGAGCTGAGGGGTGTTTGTCATTTCATGGCCGTAAAAAAGCATTTAAAACCTGTTTCTACCTGCAGTCTTCTGAATTACTGAGACACACGGACAGCTCTGACACACGTCTGCTTTGGGATCTCACCCGTTTGTGTCGTCGGCCGTGTGCGTCCACTGAGTACAGCGGCAGAATGAACGTCTAAGTTGGGTGATGGATCGCTGCCTGCCAGTACAGTCCCATCTGAAGCTTAACTGAACTTTTTACCTCTTTCAAGGCTGGTCAGCTCATGGTGAAATGGCCGTGTGCGGCTGGTGGTTGTATGGCAGGCCATGTTATCATATAATTGGATCACGACTGATCCTGGCCTAATTCAAAGCCCGAGACCAGCTCATTAATCACATTATAACGGCCTGGGCCAGCCCTAATCCGGGTCGGTCTGGGCCGGGTTTCGGGTTCGGATTAGAAATGACAGCTCTATGAGTCTGGCATTTGAAATGGTAATGTATCGGGCTAAATACCAAACTTAACTTAGTTGAATTTCAATCTTTTTGCTTTATAGTCTTTCATGTAGGGAGCAGACGTGTTGGAGCGGAATTTAATAAAAATGTAAATAAAATGTTAGACGTGATTTCAGGAAGGAATCTTGTTAGAATAATTTATTATTATCCTTTCAATAACTCATTAAATAAATAGCCACACAGGAGAGGCAGATATTTTCTTAATCCCAAGTTTTGATCTTGCAAGATGGAGCAGTGTTGAAATACAAGCATCAAAATGTTACATGACGCTCCATCCCAAGTCTGCTCACCAAGAGCCTAAAAAGGTGTCTTTTTATATATGTTGTCAGACAAGGCAAGGTCAGACAACTGCTACAGCCTCTGGCAGCACTGATCCAGAAAAAACAACTCTTTAACACACAGACATGGTAACACATGGTAATATGAGTAATAACATTTGACTTCAGTAAAGGAAAAACATCTGTGACTTTTCACATCTCCATCAAATCTCACTGTTAAAACTGTCCAAATGGTTTATTAGACATAAATGCCTAATAAATGTTGCAGTGTTTCCCCTACCATTATATAAGTGAGGTGCCCCACCCCATCAACAGAACTGAGCACCTGCCTACCAAACTGAATTCCCCCTTCCCTGGCACTGACATAGCGCCAAGCTAGCGGCGCGCAATACATGCGCTCTAGCTAAAAAGCTAAAGGCAATGCTCACGCTGCCTCTTCTCTCATACTGACCCCCCCATACACACACACACACACACACACACAAACTGTCTGTACAAGCAGTGCACAGCTCAAACGTGTCACGCTAAGCTAGCGGCGTGCAATACAGGTGCTCTAGCTAAAAAGCTAAATGTGCCTCTTCCCTCATGCTGATCCCCCATGCACCCACTCAAAAACTGTTGTACAAGCTGCAATCAGACATGTCGCTGTCTCTCCCGTCAACAAAAATCATGGATGAGAAGAGCACCTCACCATGGTAAGTTAACTAGGGGAAACACTGTATTGGTCAAAGTGGAACTGGTTACAGATTCAATATTAGTTAATATAAAAGCAAATTAAGGAGCTCAGTGTCCCTTGCCCACATGTGGATCACCAGGGTCCCACCCTGGAGCCAGACCTGGGGGAGGGGCTCACCAGCGAGTGCCTGGTGAACGGGTCTCTACCCATGGGGCCTGGTGGGGTCCGAAGGTCCAGCAGGAGTTTGCCTTCCTGTGGACCCACCACCTGCAGGAGGGGCCATACAAGTTGAAGGCATGATGCCATGGGCATTGGTAGAAGGCAGGGGCCTTCGAGCTATGACTTTGGCTTACCAAGGTTGGCTCTTGGGACATGGAATGTGACCTCTCTGGCGGGGAAGGAGCCTGAGCTTGTGTGTGAGGTTAAGAATTACCAACTAGATATAGTTGGGCTCATCTCAATGCACAGCATGGACTCTGGAACCAATCTCCTTGAGAGGGGCTGGGCCTTATTCCACTCTAGACTTACCCAAGGTGAGAAGCACCAAGCTGATGTGGGTCGATTTTTAGACTCCCGACTTGGTGCCTGTGTGTTGAGTTTTCCCTGGTGGATAAGAGGGTGGCTTTCCTGCATCTTCGGGTGGGGGGTGAGCTCTGACTGTTGTTTGTGCCTATGCGCCAATCAGCAGTTCAGAGTATCCGGCCTTCTTGGAGTCCTTGGCAAGGGTGCTGGAAGGTGCGCCAGCTAGGGACTCCTTTATTCTGCTGGGGGACTTCAATGCCCACGTGGGTAATGGCAGTGTGACCTGGAGGGGTGTGACTGGGAGGAGCGGCCTCTCTGATCTGAACTCGAGTGGTGTTCTGTCGTTGGACTTCTCTGCTAGTCATAGTTTGTCCATCACAAATGCCATGTTCGAACATAAAGGTGTCCATAAATGCACTTGGCACCAGGACGCACTAGGTCGTAAATCGATGATTGACTTTGTAGTTGCGTCATCTGATTTGTGGATGTTTGTTTTTGACATTCAGGTGAAGAGAGGAACTGAGCTGTCAATTGATCACCAACTGGTAGTGAGTTGGGTCAGATGTTGGGGGGGGGGGGGGGGGGGTGCCAGACAGACCCGGTAAACCCAAACATGTAGTGAGGGTTTGCTGAGAACACCGGGCAGAAGAACCCATCAAAAAGATCTAACTCAAACCTCCAGGAGAGCTTTAACCATGTCCCAGCTGAAGCGGGGGACACTGAGTCCAAATGGGCCAATATTCCATACCTCATTTGTTGAAGTGGCTGCCTGGAGCTATGGCCACAAGGTTGTTGGTGCTTCTTGTCATGGCCATCCACAAACTCGGTGGTGGATACCCCAGGTTAGGGAGGTGGTAAAGCTGAATAAAGAATCCTATTGGGCCTTGCTTGCCGGTGGGACTCCCGAGGCAGCTGAGGAGTACTGGAGGTAGTTAAAAAGTTCAGCGGCAGCAGCGCTCTAGGGGTGGATGAGATTTGGCATGATTTCCTTAAGGATCTGGATGTTGTGGGGCTGTCTTGGTTGACATGGCTTTACAACATTGAGTGGACATCTGGGGCATTGCCACTGGATTGGCAGACTGGGTTGGTGGTACCCCTCTTCAAAAAGAGGGACCGGAGGGTGTGCTCCAATTACATAAGAATGACTTTCCTTAGCCTCCCTGGTAAGGTCTATTCAGGGGTACTGGAGAAGCGAGTCCAATCATTGGTTGAATCTCAGATCCAAGAGGGACAATGATGGTTCCCTCCTGGTCGTGGAACACTGGATCAGCTCTTTACCCTCACTAGAGTCCTTGAGGAGTCATGGGAGTTTGCCCATCCAGTCTACATGTGTTTTGTGGACTTGGAGAAGGATTCTGACCATGTTCCTTGGAGTACACTGTGGGGAGTGCTCCGTAAGTATGGGCTTGGGGGCCAGTTGGTATGGGCAGTTCGGTCCCTATACAAACGGTGCAAGAGTTTGGTACGCATTGCCAGAAGTGTCTGACCCCATCAGGATGGGAGTTGGACTCTACAAGGGCTGCCCATTGTCACAGATTCTGTTCATAACTTTTATGGACAGAATTTCTCAGTTCAGTCGGGGGACAGAGGGAGACAGGTTTGGTGGCCTCAGGATTCCATCTCTGCTCTTTGAAGATGATGTGGGCCTGTTGATGTCATCGTGCCATGATTTCCAGCTCTCACTGGAGCAGTTCACAGTCAAGTGTGAAGCGGCTGGGATGAGAATCAGTACCTCCAAATCCGAGGCCATGGTCCTGAGTCCGAAAAGGTTGGATGCTCTCTTCGGGTTGAGGGTGAGATTCTGCCACAAGTGGAATTCAAGTATCTCAGGGTTTTGTTCATGAGTGAGGGAAGAGTGGAGCGTGAGATTGATAGATGGATTAGTGCAGTGTCTGCAGTATTGCAGACTCTGTGCTGGTCTGTTGTGGTGAAGAGGGAGCTGAGCTGAAAGGCAAAGCTCTCAGTTTACCAGTCAGTCTATGTTCCTACCCTCGCCTATGGCCACAAACTCTGGACAGTGACAAAAAGAATGAGATCGCAGATGCAGGCGGTTGAAATTAGTTTCCTCTGCAGGGTAGCTGGACTCTCCCTTAGAGATAGGGTGAGAAGTTCAGTTATCCAGGAAAAACTTGGAGTAGAACCACTGCTCCTCCACATCGAGAGGAGCTAGTTGGGGTGGTTCGGGCATGTCAGACTGGGAAGAGACCCCGGGGAAGACCCTGGACATGCTAGACAGACTATGTCTCTCCTTTGGCCTGGGAACACCTTGGAGTCCTCCTAGTAGAGATGGAAGAGGTGGCTGTGGAAAGAGATGTCTGTGTCATGGTCAGTGGCCACCACTGACCCCCCCCCCCCCCCCCAATCAGCCCCTGTCTCACACTCACAGCCCCATCATGTCATGTTTCTGCTCCTCTTTGTCATCATACTGTTTTTCTTCTCTGCCATTAGCCACGCCCCCCTCTGCACTTTCAGCTCATCAGCCCTGACTCATTGCACCTGTTCTTTGCCTTATTTAAAGAGTTCCACTTTCACTTGTCCTTTGCCAAATTATTACACCACTCTTGGTCACTGATAGTAAAGCCATTCATAGTTTCTTGTGCCCTGTCCTGCCCTTGCCTTGCCTTGTATCCTCGTCTGTTTTTGGACTCCTCGCCTTGCCTGCCCCTCTTGGATTTGTCTGCCACTCTGGCCACGGTAACGGACCCTGTTTCCTCTACTAGACCACGCTTCACGGATTACGTTTTTGGATTTTATATCTGAACCTCTGCCTTCCTGTTCATGACCCCTGCTCTGACAACAGGACCCCGTTTTTGGATCTGCCCCTCAAACCACGTTATTGCAGCTGCTCTGCACAGGACCAGTGACATCATTGCTGCAGTCTTGACAGGTGACTCTCACTCCCCATCTGCCTGTGACGACTGTCTGCCTGTTAAAACAGTCATCTCAGCTGATCCTGACTTTGCACCCACAGCTTAAAATAAATAAAAACTGTACTTGTTTTTACACTCCTGTGTCTGGCTATTTTGAATCCAAAACCCTGGTCACTGACAGTCTGGGCGTCCTTGCTCAAGCTGCTGTCTCCGAGATCCAATTTCAGAATAAGTGCAAGGTAATGGATGGAATGATGGATGGTTTATATAAATTTAATAAATTGTTAAAACAATTTAAAAGTTAGCTGTTACAGCTATTCTTAATTGTTTAGAAACTAAAAGCAAATAATTTTTTGATTTATATATCAAATGATTGAGTTTTGTGAAAATTTATGCCGTGGTTCAAGAGATTTTGCTAATAGACAAACACCCATGTGATGCACAAATACGTTAAAAAGATTAAGAAACATGTTTTTTAATTCAATGTTTAAATGAGTTGATACTGAGCTGGGCAACACGGTGGCACAACTGGTAGAGATGCTGCCTCTCAGCGAGCAGGTCCCCGGTTCAAATCCCGGTCTGGGATTCTGGGTCTTTCTGGGTGGAGTTTGCATGTTCTCTCTGTGCATGCATGGGTTTTCTCCGGGTACTCTGGTTTCCTCCCACAGACCAAAAACATGCATGTTAGGCTGACTGGTAACTCTAAATTGTCCCTAGGTGTGAGTGAGAGAGTGAAGGTTGTTTGTCTCTGTGTGTCCCTGTGATGGACTTGCGACCTGTTCAGGGTGTACCCCGCCCCTCGCACAGTGATTGCTGGACATGGGCACTGGCAACCCCCATGACCCAAAATGGAAGAAGCAGGTAAAAGATAAAGGATGGATGATACTGAGCTTGTTTCATTATAAGTTTAGGCTCAGGAACATTTCAATGTTTGTTTCTGTTTTCTTGCTCTTCCTGTTTGTTGCAACCATTCACTGATGGAAACCTCCAGACTCTCTGATCACATTCAGTCAATGAAGCAGGACTGTCTGATCCTCAGGGAGTGTGTGTATCTTCATTACGCAGAGTGTGTGTGTTGCCATCAGGGAACTCTCTGACCAACAGCCTGCCGGGCTGATAAGCTGCTGATGTTTCCTACCTGCTCTTGCTTTGTGCTGCTGGGGGGCAGGGGGTTTGAGACCATCGGTCTGAACATGTCCAGCTCATTGCCAGCTGCAGGATTCAGACAATTTTCTTCGTCCTTTGGAGCATCTAAAGGGGAGACAAAAGAAAATGAATCCTGCTTCTTGTTCAAAAACAGAAGCAGTTCATTCCCAGAACTAGTCATTTTCTCAGAACTCTTTCCAGATGGACTTAAGACTCCTTCCTGTAAAACTGTCTGAGTTAATGCCATTTTTGTGTTTGCTAATGTTACTGAACTGTTGCAGCCATCTTGAATGCCTGTGTGTGTGAAGGGACCAGGGTGGAAACTGAAGCTGATTTATTTCTATAACGTCTGAACTTCCATTAAAGGGAGTCGCAGAACTGAGTTGATGAGTAAATATTATGTATAAGAGGGGTCTGCAGGGTTCTGTTCTAGGCAATGGTTCTGATGGCATTATTTCTATTAAACTGTAACATAATTGCTTTATTTTTGGATGTTTTTTTCCCCCATTAGATTTTATAGTTTACTCGTTTTCACTTAAGTTGCTGTGAAAAACTGCAGTAATTTGTAAAAATTAACACAAAGAAGAAAGCTCTTTGAGGAAAATAAAGGAAAAATCATCCTCTGAGCAGAAATAACTGATAGTTGAGTGATAACTGTCTCCTCTGCTGCTGCTTCTCTGCTGTCTGTGTGTGAAAGAAGAAAAAACACAAATTTAATCAGCAGTGAAAAGAAAACTCAGCAGAGAAAATCTGAATGGTTTTTATCCTTCTCCCGTCTGGTCAAAAATACAGTATATAAGCAGTTTACTGTAAAACTGAAGCAAAATAAAGTGTCCACATTTTGAGTTAATTCACACATGAAGCCTGAGCGTTAAGTTCATGTCAGATTAAACACAGGAGACATCAGAGCGGTCCCTAAAATCATCAAGTCAATTATTTCACAGATTATGAAACAATGTTTTGAAGGATAATAATGTTTGACATTTAACATTATTTTACACTTTTCAAACAAAATCCTTTGATCAGTGTGTTGCGTGTTTCAAAAGCAAGAACCTTTCGCAGAAAATCTGAAAGTTTCTGAAAACCAAAAACCTTTAGTAGACAGCTTCCTTAGATCATTAATTTCTTCACTTCGCTGAGAAAAAATATTCCAAGGTTGTTTCATTTTAAGCTTTCTCTAAACACATTTACCAAACTTTAATCAGAGGAACTTGGTTAAATATATATTTATATATACACACTAAAATCAAATGACACCACAAAGAGCACAGCTCACACTCAAGTAGAAAAACATCAGCCCTGGTCTGAACAACTATAATGTTAGCCGTACACTTTTTTGTAAAAATAATGAACACGTTTATCTACTTCAGAAACAGAAACATGTACAGATCTTTACAACTACAGACATTTTTGTGTTGCTGAAGTACAGAAAGATGGCGTGGCCATCATGAACTGGAGTGAAACCAACAATCAGTTGTAGATTGTACATCCAATGATTACTTTCTGAGACTTTTATCTATAGAAGGTCAAGAGATACTTTGCTAACAGGCAGATAGTGTTGACTATAACATTAAATTCTAAAGTTTGAGGCAAAGTTGCCACACAATAGGTACAACAGCTCTCAAAGTGTGTAATTAGGATCACTCTCATCTATTTCTGCACCAAATCGTATGTCAAAAGCTGTAAAATTGAAAGAGTTTGAGGCATTTTTCTACTGGTTAATATCTATTTGCTCTGGCACATGTTGAATTGGGGTAATTCCAAAAGTCAATCAAACAAACATCCATCCATCCATCCATCATCTTCTGCTTGTTCTGAAGTCGGGTCGCAGGGGCAGCAGCTTGAGCAGCAGACATCTCTTTCCAGAGCCACCTCTTCCAGCTCTTCTGGGAGGACCTCAGGTGTTCCCAGGCCAACCGAGAGACTATGTCTCTCCAGCGTGGCCTGGATCTTCCCCGGGGTCTCCTCCCAGTCTGACATGCCCGAAGCACCTCCCTAGAGAGGTGCCCAGGAAGCATCCTTACCAGATGCCCAAACCACCTCAACTGGCTCCACTTGATGTGGAGGAACAGTGGTTCTACTCTGAGTGTCTCCCAGATAACTGAATTTCTCAATCTATCTCTGAGGGAGGGTCCAGCTACCCTGTGGAGGAAACTCATTTCAACCACCTGTATCTGCGATCTCATTCTTTTGGTCATTACTCGGAGTTTGTGTCCACAGGTGAGGGTAGGAACATAGACCGACCAGTAAACAGAGAGCTTTGCCTTACAGCTCAGCTCCCTCTTCACCACAATGGATCGGCACAGAGTCTGCAATACTGCAAACACCGCACCAATCTGTCTGTCATTCTCACGATCCTTTCTTCCCTCACTTGTGAACAAAACCCCAAGATACTTGAACTCCTCTACTTGAGGCAGAACCTCACGCTTGACCCAAAGAGAGAACTCAGTCATATAGATATAAGCATTAATTACTTCTGCTGAGTTTCTATAAGGTTGGTCAAGAGGATCATGAAAGATTTTGCAGGACAGACAAACAAGAATAGTGTTGGCAGTTAATGGTGGTTTTAAGCAAAGACACTGTGCAAAATGTAGTGCTCCGAAAATGTCTTGTCAGAGTCAGGGTTTCTTTATTGTCGTTCGAAACACATGTGGTACATGTGGTGGAATGAAATTATGTACACAGGGTCCCAGTTACATCCAACAATAAAATGTAAAAGAAAAACAGTAATAAGATTTAAGATATGAACTAAGAAAAACATCAGCTAAAAATACATTAAGCACTAATAGCATATAAACATTACGTCGAGCATCAGCACAAACATGAACATGAGTCTGTGTGAGCAGATGAGCATGCATGAACACATCAACAAGAAACAGATCAGCAGCAACATGATGAGATTTTTCAGTGATTATTCTAGTTAGAGATTCATGAGTCTAACAGCCTCAGGATAGAAGCTGTTCCTCAGTCTAGTGGTTCTACACTTAATGCTCCTCAAACTCCTGCCTGAGCGGAGAGGGTAAAAAGTGTGTGTGCTGGGTGAGTGGGGTCCTTCATGATGCAGGTGACTCTCTTCCTGCATCTGGAGGTGTAGATGTCTGTGATGGTGGAGAGACTGTCTCCAACAAACTTCTGTGCAGCGTTCACCACACTCTGCAAAGCTTTTCTATCTGCAGCTGTGCAGCCTCCATGCCACACATTGATGCTGGAGCACAGGATGCTCTCCACTGCACACCTGCAGAAGGAGGTGAGGACTGAGCGTCCCAGACCAGCTCGCCTCAGCCGTCTGAGGAAGTAGAGTCTCTGATGAGCTTTCTTGATCAGGCTGGTGGTGTTGTTGCTCCAGCTGAGGTTGTTGCTCAGGTGCACACCCAAGTACTTGTAGCTGGAGACTACTTCCACCACAGATCCTCTTATGTTCAGGGGGGTGTAGATGTTTTTGTTCCTTCTGAAGACCACAATCATCTCCTTCATCTTTTTCACATTGATGTGAAGGTTATTCTCTTTGCACCAGCTCTCCAGGTGTTCCACCTCCTGCCTGTAGCTGGACTCATCATCATTTGTGATGCATCCCACCACCACTGTATCATCTGCATCATTGTAGATGATGCTCAGTTACTACTGTCACAGCAACCTGGCGCCGCCCACACCGTGCACGCTGCACATACTGTGCACGCGCTCTTCACACGCCCTACACGGCAGCGCGACTGTGAGCGCTGAGCAGGTGCACTTAATCAAATCAGCTGACGGCTCGCACTGGCACTAAAAAACAACAGCAAACCAGCCACTCGGTTGAGAAAAAAAAAAGCACAGCGAGCAGGGCATGCGGCAGCAGAGACAGAGACTTGAAACCTGTGAGGAAAGGGGACTTTAAACTTAAAGGACTATCCGTAAGCTCATTGATTGGAGTTTTAAAGGTGCTTTTTGAATCTGTTTGCTTTGAGTAGAGGAAGACAAAATTTATTTGAGTAATCACTGAATGTGGAAATGTTTGTTCTATATAAATTGTTCTACATAAAATATAAGTCTATTCAAGTAATTATTAAATATTTATATGAGTGTTTGTTATAAAAAATTGTAGCAATGTATTTAGACTAATTTATTTGTGTTTTCTGTTTGAAGGTATTTCACCTGATTAACTGACCACCTGATTAGTTGTAACCACTGTTTACCAAATCAACTGTATTATCTGTGCAACTGGTGGAATTAAAAAAGGAATGCTGAGTGAAAAAGGAAGTCTGGTCCCAGTCTGTCAAGTGGACACCTCACAGTAACTGCAGAGAAACTAGACAACTACAACACCAAAAAAAGTAGCTCAAAGTCTGTAGAACTGTTGGTTTCCTAGCCATTTTTAGGGTCCCTTAGATTAGTTGTCTGTGGCAGCCATTTCTAACTGGATTGACTTCAAAAGTAGCTGTAGATGTACAATTAATAATTATATTCAGAGAGTTTTGCTAAAATCAGTAGAGCGATTTATAAGTTGATTTGCCAAAGTCATTAATAAACAAACACACACAAACACAGACAAAGACGTTATTGTCCTTTTGCTTTCAGCAGCCAATGATGTGATTGTACTGACTGTGAGGTGTTTGGTGGGGAAAGAGTTCATTTTTCAAAATCTGGCCTATAAGTAATCATAAAAAGTGTAAAAAGTACATTCAGTTCTTCATAAATGCAAGGCTAAAAATATGAAGATGCTTGTTTCAAATCAGATTTGTTCTTTTAGACAGTACTGATCCAAAAAAGTTGTTTCCAACTTCTTCAGTTGGCACACATCAGACAGAGCTGCCATTTATCAGCAGCTAAACACTAGCTGACATCTACAACAATGACTGGTGTCACCAGCACAAAGAATTTAAAAAGTGACACACAGCAGCTACTCTTGTTCTAAGGAAAAGCTCAGATTTTATATTTTACATACGCTATCACAACAGAAATAAAGATAAATTTGCAGATTTTGTGGAGTTTCTGCCTTCTGTACAGACAGAGAAGCAGAGGACTCCTGTAAAACCCGAGGTTTGTACAAACCGGATTCCAAAATAGTTGGGACACTAAACAAATTGTGAATAAAAACTGAATGCAATGATGTGGAGGTGCCAACATCTAATATTTTATTCAGAATAGAAAACAAATCACAGATCAAAAGTTTAAACTGAGAGAATGTATCATTTTATCGGAAAAATCTGTTGTTTCCAAAATTCATGGTGTCAACAAATCCCAAAAAAGTTGGGACAAGTCCATTTTTACCACTGTGTGGCATCCCCCCTTCTTCTTACAACACTCAACAGACGTCTGGGGACAGAGGAGACCAGTTTCTCAAGTTTAGAAATAGGAATGCTCTCCCATTCATTTCTAATACAGGCCTCTAACTGTTCAATCGTCTTGGGCCTTCTTTGTCGCACCTTCCTCTTTATGATGTGCCAAATGTTCTCTATAGGTGAAAGATCTGGACTGCAGGCTGGCCATTTCAGTACCCGGATCCTTCTCCTACGTAGCCATGATGTTGCGATTGCTGCAGAATGTGGTCTGGCATTATCGTGTTGAAAAATGCAGGGTCTTCCCTGAAAGAGATGACGTCTAGATGGGAGCATATGTTGTTCTAGAACCTGAACATAGTTCTCTGCATTAATGGTGCCTTTCCAGACATGCAAGCTGCCCATGCCACAAGCGCTCATGCAACCCCATACCATCAGTGATGCAGGCTTCTGAACGGAGCGTTGATAACAACTTGGGCTATCCTTGTCCTCTCTGGTCCGGATGACATGGCGTCCCAGTGTTCCATAAAGAACTTCAAATCGTGACTCATCTGACCACAGGACAGTCTTTCATTTTGCCACACTCCATTTTAAATGACCCCTGGCCCAGTGCAAACGTCTGAGCTTGTGGCGCTTGCTTAGAAATGGCTTCCTCTTTGCACTGTAGAGTTTCAGCTGGCAACGGCGGATGGCACGGTGGAGTGTGTTCACTGACAATGCTTTCTGGAAGTATTCCTGAGCCCATTCTGTTATTTCCTTGACAGTGGCATTCCTGTTTGAGGTGCAGTGATGTTTAAGGGCCCGGAGATCACGAGCATCCAGTAGAGTTTTACGGCCTTGACCCTTACGCACAGCAATTGTTCCTGATTCTCTGAATCTTTTGAAGATATTATGCATGGTTGATGATGATAACTTAAAAGTCTGCTATTTTTCACTGGGTAACACCATTCTGGTATTGCTGCACTATCTTTCTGCGCAACAATGGTGGAATTGGTGATCCTCTTACCATCTTGGCTTCTGAGAGACACTGACACTCTGAGAAGCTCTTTTTATACCCATTCATGTTGTCAATTGACCTAATTAGTGTTAATTGGTCTTCCAGCTGTTCGTTATATGCTCAATTTCATTTTTCCAGCCACTTATTGCTACTTGTCCCAGCTTTTTTGGGATTTGTTGACACTGTGAAATTTTGAATCAACATATTTTTCCTTTAAAATGTTACATTTACTCAGATTAAACTTTTGATCTGTCATCTATGTTATATTACGAATAAAATATTGACATTTGCCATCTCCACATCATTGCATTCAGTTTTTATTCACAATATGTTTAGTGTCCCAACTTTTTTGGAATCCGGTTTGTATGTGTGGACAGCAACAGTGTAGTTATTACACAGTTCACAACTGTTGGAATACATGATTGTTAAATGTTGGTACCTTTGACTTTTTAGCTGTTTTTTTTTTTTTTTTTCAAAATTATTTAAGGGCTTGACTTATGAATGTTAAATGACATCTGTAAAATATATCTTGAGAATAATTTTTTCTTTGTTCATGTCTGTTTTTGAACAAGAGGTTTAAGTCATATTGTCACACAAGGAAAAATATCTCACCAGTGATTCTTGTTGCTTACATCAACAGTGACGTTCTAAAGGACATAATTCAGCAGGAAGAAACTATTACATCAACAACCTAAACTAAAGGATTAAAAAATGTGTATAAAATCAACATCAAGTTCACTATAGACGATGCTGACTGTAAAGGAAGTATATTTATTGATCAGCTTCCTGATGCATTACAATATTGTTTGTATTATACAATATTATTTTGCTGTACACTCCAGAATTACTTTTTTGACTCTGTCATTATAATCTGAATGGTATGTTATCTGATGCTTTGGTATAACTGTTTGGAGAATGACAGGGTCAGTAGCAGACATGCCTATCCCCGACCCCCCCCCCCCCCTCCCCCAAGAAAGCTTAAGAATGTTTCCCTTTTCTCCCTGGACTTGGATGGGTTTGGTTGGTTATGCTGAGATGAGATAACGTGTGGAGGGCCCTTGATGAGTTTCTATAAAACAAATTATTTGATGTCAGGAAGTCAGAACGGGTCAGAACTCAGACAGGACAAGACATGAATATGTTCTCTACTTGTAAAAGTCACTAATGATATTCTCATGGCCTCAGACAAAGGACTTGTGTCTATACTGGTCCTGTTAGACCTCAGTGCTGCATTTGATACAGTTGATCACAATATTTTACAACAGAGACTTGAAAATGATGTTGGGATTACAGGAACAGCTCTAGAATGGTTTAAATCATAGCTATCTGATCGATTCCAGTTTGTAAATGTAAATAATTAATATTTTCATACACCAAAGTTAGTCATGGAGTTCCTCAGGGTTCAGTGCTTGGACCAATACGCTTTACTTTATATATGCTTCCATTGGGTAATGTTATTAAACAGCATGGGATAAATTTTCATTGTTGTGCTGATGATACGCAATTATATTTGTCCATGAAACCCGATGAATGCAATCAGTTACTTAAGTTAAAAGTATGTCTTAAAGACATAAAAACCCGGATGACCCTTAATTGTCTGCTTTTAGACTCAGACAAGACTAAGGTTGTGGTTTTTGGACCTGAACATCTTGGGAATAAATTTTGCAGTCTTTCACTTTCTCTGGATGGCATTAATCAAAAACCTTGGTGTTATTTTTGATCAGGACATGTCTCTTAACCCCCACATTAAAAAAGTTAGCAGAACCTCTTTCCTTTACCTGCGTAATATCACTAAGATTAGAAACATCTTGTGCCATATGATGCAGAAAAACTACTTCATGCATTTATCATGTCTAGGCTGGACTATTGCAATTGTTTATTACATGGATGTCCAAAACCTTGTTTTAAAAGTCTTCAGTTGATCCAAAATGCTGCTGCCAGAGCTTTAATGAGAGTTAATAAGAGCGATCATATCTCTCCAGTTTTAACTTCTCTTCATAGACTCCCTGTCAAATCCATAACTGAATTCAAAATCTTGCTTCTAACCTACAAAGCTCTCAACAACCAAGCTCCGTCTTATTTTACAGATCTTATTGTTCCATATTTTCCTATCAGAGCACTTCACTCTCAGACTGCAGGCTTACTTACGGTTTCTAGAGTTCCCAAAAACAGAATGGGAGGCAGATCTTTCAGTTACCAGGCTCCTCTCTTGTGAAACCAACTTCCAGTTTCTGTCCCTAAGGCTGACACATTGTCCAGTTTTAAGACTGGGCTGAAGACTTTCCTTATTGCTAAATCCTATAGTTAGAGTTGGCTTGGGTTTCCTGAGCTATCCCTTAGTTATGCTGCTATAGGCTTAGACTGTTGGAGGGCAAACTGACCACACTTTTTCACTCTGCTACTGTCTTTACTTACTCTGCTCAACCTGTTTTGTATTTGTAATTATTTTTTCTATCCTTAACATGTCTTTTTTTTTGTCTTTCAGATACACCTGGACCTACCATTCTATGTTTGTTTGTCTCTCCATTCTGTCCTCTCAAACCAGTCGGTCAAAGCAGATGGCTGCTTGTCCTGAGCCTGGCTCTGCTGGAGGTTTCTTCCTTTTATTTTATTTTATTTTATTTTTATTTTTTTTTTGGTGTTGCAAAAACATTTATTTAAAAGGCAAAACCATGAAAAAGTTCTTCCTATTTTTCATTTTTACTGTTTTATTATCTAAGATGGATGCACTACACTGATGATGAGGTGCAGGAGTTGTTCTATATTTTATCTATTTTTATACTCTGTTAATTATTACGCTGTATTTTTTTTTTTTCCAACTCTTTTTATTGAATTTAACAGCTTGACATGCATTAGTCAGTAGGACAAGATAGCAAAACAGAAAGAATACATCAGTTTCAAATAGGTGATACAAACAAGTACAAGCTAATTTCTCCCAATACCCAACCCACCCCGATCATCCCCATTTCTAGGTCTAAGCACAGGACAAACAGCTAACAGAGATCCAGTCTCTGTGACAGACAAACAAACAAACAAAAAAAAAAAAAAAAAATTAATTATATACAAAAATAAATAATAAAATCGACAAATTACATGTAGGTGTAACGGCCTACAGATAGTTTAACTTTCTTCTGTGTCAGGGAGCAGAGTCATAGTCTCCGCCCAGGATAAGAAAGGTCTCCAGGTCTCCATAAATTTGCTGGTGGAACCCTTGAGTGAAAATCTGAGTTTTTCCAGCTTCAGGTTGTAAAGGACTTCTCTAACCCATTGGTTATGAGACGGGGGAACGCTTTGTTTCCACCTTAGTAGAACAAGCCTACGAGCTAGAAGGGTAGAGAAGGCTAGGACCTGCTTCAGAGAACGCGAGAGGCCCGGATCCAACGGAACGCCAAATATGGCCGATAATGGATTGGGGTGAATTGCCTGATTATATGCTTGACTAAGTAATTTAAAAATGTCACCCCAAAACCCGCTTAACTTTGGGCAGGCCCAAAACATGTGAGTATGGTTAGCTGGCGATTGTCCACACCTATTGCACACGTCACTGACTGATGGGTAAATTCTGGCTAATTTTGCATTTGTGTAATGCACTTTATATAATATTTTGCATTGAATCAGGGCATGACGGGCACAAACTGAGGATTTATGAATCAAATTTTTAGCAGCCTCCCACTGTTCCTCCTCCACCCCAGCACCCAGCTCCCCCTCCCATGCTGTTTTAACAAGAGCTGCGAAGTTTGAAGTATCATTGTTGATAGAATTATATAAGAACGAGATAACTTTTTTCCGTTGTGGATCTAATTGTAGGAGAGTATCCAAAAGCGTTTCGGGGGGCCGATTGGGAAAGTGAGGGAACACCTTTTTAACATAATCCCTTGCCTGAAAGAACCGAAACAGATGAGAGTTGGGCAACTGGAATTTAGATGAAAAATCTGCAAAAGATGAAAAGGTATTGTTACTATAGAGATCCTTTACAGTCTTTATCCCCTTATCATGCCACAATTTAAAAACTAAATCGGTGGCTGAAGGCATAAAGTTACAATTTTTGGCTAAAGGAATTTGTGTTGAGGGTCCTTGCAGGCCAAACTTTTTCCTAAATTGGCTCCAAATAGTTAATGTGGCTCTGACTATAGGATTGTCCTCCACTAGAGAGAGGGGCAGGGGAAGCTGAGAACAGAACAAAGAGGACAACGCGTAACGGCTACACGCCTTTTCAATCTGCACCCAGGCCGGCGGAGCGTCAGTATCATGTCTCCAATATAACAGTTTCTGTATATTGGTTGCCCAGTAGTATTGCTTAAAGTTAGGGAGAGCAAGTCCGCCCTCACACTTGGGGGACTGTAGCACCGATTTACAAAGTCTGGCAGGTTTTTTGAGCCACAAGAATTGGGAAATCTTCCTGTCCAATCTGTCAAAAAATGTCTTAGTGATCAGTACAGGGACATGTTGAAAAAGGTACAAAAATTTGGGGAAAATAACCATTTTAACCAGATTTGCCCGTCCCACCAGAGATAATGGTAGCAAGGTCCACCGGTCAAAGTCCTTCTCCATGCTCTCTAATAGTGGCAAAAAGTTTTTATTCATCATATTAGACAGAGAAGGACAGACAAATATTCCCAAATAACGAAATCCTGTTTCTGCCCATTTAAAAGGTGAAATTGACTTTGGGAGACTCCTTGCCAGCGAGTTCAAGGGAAATAATTGGCTTTTTTGGTAGTTGAGCTTGTACCCTGAAAGCTTGCTATATTGCTCTAGGATGTTAAATATTACTGGAAGAGAAGTAAGAGGATCAGAAATGTACAAGAGCAAGTCATCCGCGTAAAGGGACACCTTATGGGTTACCCCTGCTCTTAGAATACCCTTAAAACCATTCTCGGCACGCAACCAGATCGCAAGAGGCTCTATTGCAATGGCAAATAGCAAGGGGGACAGGGGGCATCCCTGCCTGGTGCCCCTTCCAAGAGGAAAGGGTGAAGACACCATATCATTTGTTTTAATTGAGGCCACCGGTGAAGAGTACAGCAGTTTAACCCAGAGGATAAAATCATTATCAAAGCCAAAGTGTTCCATAACTTCATATAAAAAGCTCCATTCGACCCGATCAAACGCCTTCTCGGCGTCAAGAGAGACGATTATTTCCGGTGATGGGGTGCCTGGCGTATGGATTATGTTGAGAAGACGTCTAGTGTTATGAAATGACTGTCGTCCTATCATAAAGCCTGTCTGGTCTAGTGAAATAATGTGGGGAAGCACTTGCTGAAGACGGGTTGCAAGAATTTTTGATAAAATTTTAAAATCTACATTTAGAAGGGAAATAGGTCTGTAACTACTACATAATGAGGCATCTTTATCATTTTTAAGGATTAGGGATAT
>NC_056498.1:82089610-82093673 GCF_014905685.2 Nematolebias whitei
GTTTCTAAGAACAGCGAGTCCTCCCATACGCTGGACAGCTAGCGACTCTGGTTGTGATGGATGGATGGCGCTGCGCCGCCCAGGTGAAATAAAGCTATTTTGACCATTAAATAAACGCGACGGGTCAGTGGTGACGCATAATAAATGCGACTTATACGCCAAAGAGATTTGTTTTTTTTCCTCTTCATGATGCTTTTTTTAAACTGATGCGACTTATACTCCGGAGTGACTTATACGCTGGAAAATACGGTAGTATATCTTACTTGAAAGAGTCAAACGATTAAATTAGAATTAAAATAAATTCTTACAACTTTTCCCAGATCTCATTAGAGAATCCCATTCAGCCGAACTTTCAAGTAGATTTATCTCCTCGTCTTCCTGATGGCGTGTGAATGCTCATCTCAGGTTGACAGATGAAGTTTTAGCCCTCCTGTTGGGTCAAAATGATTCAACGTACAAACTGAGGCTTTTGGTCATTTCAGGATGACTGGAGCATTAAGCTTCTTTGATTTTATACAAGACTGTCCCAAAGTTGGTGCTTTTATGACTTTAGTCTAAAAACGGATTTTCTTTGAAGCCACTCTGCACTAACCTTAGACTGAAGCTCTACATCTTACAAATTCAACCACATTTGAAAATGATCCACATGATGAAAGGTGCTTTTAGACAAAATGGTTTAAAGGACTCACTGAGGGTTCTACAGACTGTTAGTCCCTCTGGAGCCGTCAGGACATACATGTTAGTTTAGACAGAGAAGCACTGTGATTGGTCAGCTCAGCCTTATGCACATGACATTCACCATCAACAACCAAGGAGGACTCTGTCCATGGAGTTGAGTGTTATGGGTCTTTGGCTAATTTAGAAGTTCAGTCTAAAAGAGCACCTTCGTAAAAGGAGCTATAGGAGCCAGAACTCCTATAGGAAATCAGTCTACTTTGTGCTGCACACGAAGAAGAGCAACACAGCAGACAATGGTGATGCTTAAGTAGCTTCAACTTCATCAATGCATTTTTAATAGTGTGTGTGCTGGAAGAGTTTTCACTTTATTTGGTCAATCAATGTATCATTAAAGTATGGACCAATCACATCCCCTATGTCACTCTGGAGTTCACATTTATCCAAGAAAGAGCCTTTGAAGGAGCTAACAAAGACCTGATGAAGGTAGTGAAGGACGACCAGCAGCCACAGACTGTGTGACAAAAAAAACCAACAAAAATGTAAATGGTCTTACGTTACAAGGGTCAAGCGGTCTCCTGCAGTCTGAAAGCACCTACTGTGACATCCGATCACTTCTAATAAACTGGCTGAGCTTTAGGGCAACAAGGACTGGACGGCTAACGAAGAACTAGATCTGGATACAAAGCAAACAAGCCGACTCCAGAGTCCGTTTCATAAAACTCAGCACAGACTATTAGAACAGGCTTGGCGTTCCATCCATCATCTTTACCCGCTTCTTCCTTTATGGGTCATGAGGGTCACTGGTGCCCATGTCCAGTCATCACTGTGAGAGACGCAGAGGATACCCTGGACAGGTCTCCAGTCCATCACAGGGACACAAAGAGAAAAAAAGAGACAAACAACCATTCACTCTCTCACTCACACCTAGAGACAATTTAGAGTTACCAATCAGTCTAACATGCATGTTTTTGGTCTGTGGGAGGAAAGTGGAGTACCTGGAGAAAACACATGCATAAACAGAGAGAACATGCAAACTCCACCCAGAAAGACCCCCAGCCAGGATTTGAACCGGGACGACATACTTGTTGAGAGGCTGCAGCTCTACCAACTGCACCACCGTGCTGCCCAGGTGTGGTGTTCAGACAGAAAATAAACACAGGAATAAATCCAGGATTCAACAGCCTTTATTCATAAAACTCAAAAGTAAAAAGAGGAGAAACATTTTGAAGAATGTTAGAATGAAGGGTCATAAAGAGACACACGGAAAGTTTCCACTGTATTTATGTTGCATATGTACGAGGCACCGGTTAATGTAAACACACTGATAAACCTGGACGACTCTAGACGAGTTATGTCTATAGGTCAGGGTTAGGGTCAAAGGTCAGGGTTAGGGTTCATGGCAGAAGGAGGTTTCTCTTTGTGTACTCAGACACAACCTGAGCCAACACAGCAGCATGGTCTGTGTGGGTCTGTATGCGGGCTCACATGATTTATAGGTACTGGACCGGGATGATGGGACCCATCCAGGAGTTTCATACAGGTCCTCTGTCTGGTCCAGTTCCTGACAGACCCTCCCACTGGCCGTCCAGGTCTATTTACAACAGGCTTTGTTCTGAACAGCACACAACCAAACACCACAACAAAAACAGCAGAACCGTTCAGCACCATGAAGGAAGGCTGGGGGGGACAGACTGGATCTATCCTGCCATTTAAAGTCCAAAAAGCCTAAACCACTGTGATCTCAGTAGTTCTTTATTACGAAGGATGGGTGGGGGCGGGAGGTGTTCAACTGTCCTGTCTCAGGCTCGTTTGATTTAAAATCAGAAACATCATATTTAAGCACCCAGACCTCCCCAGAGGATCCAGAGCTGCTCAGCACCAGGGAATCTATATGTTTGTTTTTCAGCAGCTTATGGAGCAATCAGAAGGTTCAGCCCGACCTCTGACACACTCCCACACGTCCATCAGAGAGACAAGAACATGGAACTGGACCTGCACTGGTTGGACCTAAACATTTACCGTCTGTTTCTTTTCAGGCCTGGTTATGCTCGCAGTGAGAGGTACAGCCATTTATCACAGATATACCACGACGAGAGGACTAAATGCTTTTCATTTGTACACAGAAGCGAGGGGGGGGGGGGGGGGGTTACAAGTTACCAACCACATGAACCACGACTGACTATCGGTCCAGATGATGAAGATGATGTTGATGGTTCTGAACGTTGCCTGCTCTTCATATAAGTTACTTTTTAAATCATTTTTTAAAGAATCCACAGCTGCTTTTTCTTTCCTTTGTTAAATGGCAGGGAGGGATTTAAACAGATGTGTTAGACCCACACAAAGGTTTTCTTTTTACTATCTGCTGCGAGGACATGAGTGCTTCAAGGACCCCCACCCCCCCAATTCACATTATCCTCCGGACCCCATCCTTGTCATTTCCACAGCTGGGTGCTGAGGGTCTGGCCTGATGCTGGAGCTGTGGACATACCAGCTGGGGAGGCACCTACTGTAGATCCTCCGCTGCTCACAGTCATGATCGTCACGTGCTGGGTGACCTGAGAAGAAGCAGTAAGGGAGGGGGTCAGTGTTCAGCTTCAGAGCCTTTTTATACCGTCTTAAGCATTATCATCATCATCATCATCACTCCTCTCTCTGTCGTCTGACTCTGCCTATTTCATCTTAACACTCCCACCAGTCTTCACCACCATGCCTTAATGCCCCCCCCCCCCCACACACACACGCACACACAACGTCCACCTTCCGTTTAATCTAATCTATGACAGAAGTGCTTTGGTGCAGCCCTGCTCATCTGCTCAGTGGTGTGCTGTAGGTGTGTGTGCGTGTGTTCATCCATCACAGAAATTTGTGCAATCAAGCAGTCCCACATCAGCTCCTCATTCTTTGTGCACACTCACATGCACATGCCTCAACACATCTGCACACCTGTAAACATCTGTACTTGTGAGGACCATTCTGGCTGTCAGAACATGAAAATAAAATAAAAGTGTAGAAAACAAACAAGTTCTGCTGCAGCTTGATCACAATCAGACTCACAAAAAAATCCACTGTAATCTGACTATGACTAACTGTAGTTTGATTTCTGACTGTAGTTTGACTGTATTCTGACTGTAGTTCGACTGTATTCGGACTGTAGTTTGACTGTAATCCGACTTATTATGACTCTAGTTTGACAACAGACTAATTGTAGTTTGAGTTGTAGTCTGGCTGTAGTTTGACTATAGACTAACTGTAGTTTGACTGTATTCTGACTATAGTTTGACTATAGACTAACTGTAGTTTGACTGTATTCTGACTGTAGTTTGACTGTATTCTGACTGTAGACTAACTGTAGTTTGACTGTATTCTGACTGTAGTTTGACTATAG
>NC_056498.1:82093683-82095545 GCF_014905685.2 Nematolebias whitei
TAGACTAACTGTAGTTTGACTGTATTCTGACTGTAGTTTGACTATAGACTAACTGTAGTTTGGCTGTATTCTGACTCTAGTTTGACTACAGACTAACTGTAGTTTAACGGTATTCTGACTGAAGTTCAACTGTATTCTGACTGTAGTTTGGTAATCCAACTTATTATGACTCTAGTTTGACTATAGACAAACTGTATTTTGAGTCAGAATACAGTCAGAATACAGTCAACTACAGTTAGTCTATAGTCAAACTACAGCCACACTACAACTCAAACTACAGTTAGTCTATAGTACAACTTTGTCTGGCTGTAGTTTGACTATAGACTAACTGTAGTTTGACTGTATTCTGACTGTAGTTTGACTTTAGACTAACTGTAGTTTGACTGTATTCTGGTTTGACTGTATTCTGGCTGTAGTTTGACTGTAATCTGACTGTATTATGACTCTAGTTTGACTATAGACTAACAGTATTTTGACTGTAGTCTGACTGTAGTTCGACTGTATTCTGACTGTAGTTTGACTGTAGTTTGACTGTAATCCGACTTATTATGACTCTAGTTTGACTATAAACTAACTGTAGTTTGACTGTAATCTGACTGTATTATGACTCTAGTTTGACTGCAGACTAACAGTAGTTTGACTGTATTCTGACTGTAGTTTGACTGTAATCTGACTGTGTTATGACTCTAGTTTGACTATAGACTAACAGTAGTTTGACTGTAGTCTGACTGTAGTTTGACTGCATTCTGACTGTAGTTTGACTGTAATCCGACTTATTATGACTCTAGGTTGACTAAACTAACTGTAGTTTGACTGTATTCTGACTGTAGTTTGACTGTAACCTGACTGTATTATGACTCTAGTTAGACTATAGACTAACAGTAGTTTGACTGTAGTTTGACTGTATTCTGACTGTAGTTTGACTGTAATTCAACTTATTATGACTCTAGTTTGACTATAGACTAACTGTAGTTTGAGTTGTAGTGTGGCTGTAGTTTGACTATAGACTAACTGTAGTTTGACTGTATTCTGACTATAGACTAACTGTAGTTTGACTGTATTCTGATTGTAGTTTGACTATAGACTAAATGTAGTTTAGATGTATTCTGACTGTAGTTTGACTGTATTCTGACTGTAGTTTGACTGTAATCTGACTGTATTCTGACTGTAGATTGATTGTATTCTGACTGTAGTTTGACTGTATTGCGACTGTATTTGACTGTATTCTGACTGTATTCTGACTGTAGTTTTGACTGTATTCTGACTGTAGTTTGACTATAGACTAACAGTAGTTTGACTGTAGGTTTGCATGTAGTTTGGCTGTAGTTTGAAGGGTTCTAAATTCTAACGTATAAATAAATACCATGGTTGGTCATGAAAAACATGTATTATTATAAGTGGATGAAGCAGCTGAATACAGTAGTACCTCACTACTTAGCGGTTCGTTTATCACGGATTCGCTCTATCGCGATTTTTCAAAATAAGGTTGGACATGACACACAATCGGCTGATTGATGATGAGCTGCACGATCGGTATGGAATGTTTATTTAAAATAAATTATTTAGCATCTGCTGCACATTTGTGCAGCCCATACTGCAGGATAAACTTCCTGATGCAGTTGAACAGCTGATCTGATGTTCAGCATGCAGAGTGAAGAAGTGGGCGTGGCCAAGAACACGTGCAGGTGGCAATGAGCAGAGACAGAGAGATGAAATCATGACATTCTGTGTTCTTTAGAGCGTTTAGAGTTTAGAAACATTGTTTAGAATATTGCAAGAGTGTGGGAAGGGTTTAAAACATACATATATATATATATATATATATATATACATATATATATATATATACATATATATATATA
>NC_056498.1:82095645-82110353 GCF_014905685.2 Nematolebias whitei
ATATATATATATATATATATATATATACATATATCACAGAGTCAGGGTTTCTTTATTGTCGTTCCATCACATGTGGTACATGTGGTATGAATGAAATTGTGTACACAGGACACAGGGTCCCAGTTACATCCAACAATAAAATGTAAAAGAAAAACAATGATAACATCTAAAATATGAACTAAGAAAAACATCAACTAAAAATACAACAAGCACTAATAGCATAAAAACATTACGTCGAACAGCAGCACGAACATGAGCATGAGTATGTGTGAGCAGATGAGCACGCATGAACACATCAACATGAAACAGATCAGCAGCAACACACTGCAATTTTTCACAGTGATTATTCTGGTTAGAGATTCATGAGTCTAACAGCCTCAGGGTAGAAGCTGTTCCTCAGTCTAGTGGTTCTACACTTAATGCTCCTCAACCTCCTTCCTGAGGGGAGCGGGGCAAAAAGTGTGTGTGCTGGGTGAGTGGGGTCCTTAATGATGCAGGTGGGCCTCGATATATATACACATATACCAAATAAAATAAACTACTACTTACTGTTTGTACTACTATTCCTACTTAGCAGTTTTTCACTTAGCGCGGGTCTTCAGGGTACGGATCCCTCGTGATAAACGAGGGAGCACTGTATACCTGCTCCTGTGAGGGGTCATTCATTCAACCTTTATTTCTACAGGTTAGTCTCATTGAGTCACGAGGACTCATTTACAAGAGAGACCTGTTTTAAACAATGAACACAGAAAAGGTACAGACAACAAAAAAACAGCCACAAAATGCATTTAAAATGTAGTGAACTAGGCCTGAGGTCAAGTCCTGACCTTAAGGACCATATCTCATGCATATGTTCATCTACAAAAATAAAAAGTAAATAAAAGTTGCGATATAAAACAAAATAAAAACAAGACTAAAAACAACATTTATCATTGGTACAGTGGGTTTTAAAGGACCGAGGAACTGGGGGGGGGGGGGGGGATACCTGCTTCAGTGCGTCCTGTTGCATGTTGCACATGTTCTGGCCTTGGTTGGCTGCCAGCCCCCCCTGCACATAACCCCTGTCAGGCAGCATCATTGTGGCTCCTCCCCCCATTATGGTGGTTGGTGGGTTGAAGTTTGGTGGTGTAAATGGCACCTGAGTGTGGCCTGCTAGATCAAACAAAAGCAGAGGTGAATGTTGTTAAAGAGGTCTCATGGTTAAAAAAAAAAGAGTCTCACTGACTGAAAGGTCTCTGACATACGAGCTCATATTTTATGGTTTTACATCCAGTAGGAGCAGACACTGATTGTAACTCTGACCAGAAAACTCCTGAATCTAGAACCCTGGACCCAGTCCCACCTCAGACAGATCTTTAATCAAATGTATCTTCTTTATCTACAAAACACACCAATAAACTGAAAAAGGAGAACAGCAGACGTAAAAACATTGTCATCCCTTATGTTGCTGGAGTATCAGAGAAATTCAGAAGGATCTTCAACAAACAAGATCCCAGTACATTTCAAACCCAGCTGGTCCACCCTAAAGACAAAACACCCATGCACAAACAGAGTGGTGTAGTGTATGCGGTCCAGTGCAGCAAGGACTGTCCAGACCTCTACATTGGAGAAACTAAACAGCCTCTTCACAGACGCATGGCTCAACACAGGAGAGCCACCTCCTCTGGACAAAATTCAGCTGTTCACCTCCACCTCACAGATAAGGGACACTCTTTTGAGGACCAAAATGTTCACATTTTGGACCGAGAACACAGATGGTTTGAGAGTGGGGTCAAGGAAGCAATTTATGTAAAAAGAGAAAAGCCGTCTCTTAACAGAGGAGGAGGCCTCAGATTTCCACTTTCAAAAACCTATAATGCAACTTTAAAACAGATTCCCAGCCGGTTTTCACACCTGATGGGAATATAGGGGCCTCATCTGTGAATTAGAGGATTAAAAGACTCTTACTGTTAAGGTGTTTAGGTGTGAATTGCCAATCTACATATGTGTGTGTGTGTCTTATCTCACTCAGCCTTATAACCTGAATCTCTCACTCTCTGCTCTTTGAATTGAGAAAGCTCCTCGGATGAGGAGCGAAATGTCTGCTGTTACAAATAAAGTCCAGTTGTTTTTGTATTGAACGCTTTTTGAATTCATCATGTCCTGGATGACTGAGAATCTTCACCAGCATATCTTCTTTATGATTTATTCTGTTAACAAATCAGACATTAACTCTTGTTGCTGCAGGTAAATACCTTCTGTATTAAACTGTTGTTTAGTCAGTCTGGAACAAACGTTCTCCAGATGATAATCTGCTGTTAAGCCACAAAAAGAGTTGCTCGCTGTCTGTGCCTGTGGACGTGTAGTGAACTAGACCTCCAACATCAATCTGTCTCTGAAGACCTTCAGGGGACAGGAACTGTTATTTCATTGATTTGAATCCAGAAATACAAATTATCTCATCAAGAGACTATTTAATTGTATCCTGAATTAATCAACTGAAAGAACACTCTTCTTTTTTATATTATCATTACTATTTTACAATATCTTGATAATCAAAAGTGTGGTTAGTTCATACCATTTCTAATGTTGAAGTAAACCACTCATTTAAATCAACTGTGAAACAGTATTAATGATTTTTAAACCGCATTAGACTTATGCCCCTTTTCCACCGTCACAGAGCGGATCAGATCAGTTCGGGTTGGTTCAGATCGGTTCGGGTCTGTTGTGTTTCCATGTACATTTCTGGACCAGCTCTGTAGGTGGGGACTAGAATCCAACTCGTCTTACCACCTGGTGGCGGTAGTGCTCCCTTAAGCTACTTACTAGCCACCACTAAACGTATTAGAAGAAGAACACCCTGAAGGTTTTGTCACACGATGTTGTGGAAAAGATGTCATGCTCTAATGGAGTACCTCATGAGCTGTAACTTTTAAACCTGATTCATAATCCTACCTTACTGCCTTCCCTGCTGCTTTAAACCCATGTGTTTTTCATTTTAGTATAGATTTTTACAATAAAGATGTATTAAAAATATCTTCACTTTTATTATTTGCAGATATGCACAAGGTTCATATTAAAATTGCAAAACATTACACTGTGCTGTAATCTTTGAAACTGCTTTTACAATAAGATACAGACTTGAAAACAATTAGGTTAAATTTTGTCCTTGAATTTTAAAGATTTGTCTTTCATTAAATTAAAACATAAATTTATTACTTATTAATCTAAAAAAGTTAAGTCTGGTCCTCTGGACATTCAAAAAACAAAACTAACAAAAAACATTTAGTTTATTTATTATAAACTGTATTGTTTGTTTTGTGAATGTCCAGAGGACCAGACTTAACTTTTTAGATTTTTCTACCTGGATTATTGAGCAGCATCAGGATATTAATTAATAAATAGTCAGTTGGTTTGTGAACACCATGGGGTCCTAGAAGAGTTGAAGAGGAGGCTGTTGATGTCTGCGCCTCCCTGGTGAAGATGCTGCTCCCACAACCCTGAAGCAGAAGAGGATGGATGGATGGATGATGGATGGATGGATGGATGGACGGATGGCGAAGGAGGAGACCATCAAACAGCAGGAGTGGTCAGTTCAAGTGAACTCCTGCCTGTTTGCTTCAGATCAGCTGTTCAAATCTCTGCAGGTTCAAATAAAAGGTGCACCAGGTCTTTCAGCTGAATCTCTCGGGCCACAGTTGTACGGACGATAAACGATAACTGCTAAAAGATAACTGATGACTGATAATTGATAACTGTCCTTTCTGAATTTTTGACTGTTTTTGTGTCACTTCATCCTAGAACCAAAAAATTATAACATAATAACAGTTGAGCAGATTCTAGTAATCTTTTCTTAGGATCCATTAAAGATCAAATGCAATTGGAAATTCTTCTCAATTCCAGTATGAATTTAAACAAACACTATATGAACTTAACATTGTAAAATTTGTTTAGGAAATTTAATGTTCAAGGACACCACTTAAGAAAAAAATTGTTTAATAGGAAAAGTAAGAAGTGAAAAATGTACAAAAATAAAAATACAGCCTCCAACTAATGACTGTGTATCTGTGTGTCCCTTGTCTCACGGGCTTCATCCAGAAGAAGACACAAGTGTTGTTCCTGCTGTGTCCGCTTCAGTTCTTCATGTTCATTCAGTGATGAAATAAGACTTTTCTTTACTGGACTCTTTTCTCTTTCTCTTCACTAGAAAGAAGAAAAAGTGGTTAATTCAAGCTACATACTGTTTTTGAATAAATGCATGAAACAAAGAAAGGTGCTGCTAACAGCTATAATAGATATATTAATAATAATAAACTGATCAAATAAGAAAATGAAAAATAAATTGATTTAAAAATAATGAAAATGATAATAATGGATATATGAATCAGAAAGTATTATACAGATGCAGATATTCTTTGTCATTCGCACCACATGTGGTACATGTGGTGGATCAAAATTATGTTCACAGGGCCCCAGTTACATCCAACAATAAAATATAAAAGAAAAACAGTAATAAGATCTAAGATATGAACTAATAAAAACATCAACTAAAAATATGATAAGCTCTAATAGCATAAAAACATTAAACACAATACGCGAACAGCAGCACGGACATGAGTCTGTGTGAACCGATGAGCACGAATGAACACAGCAACATGAAACTGATCAGCAGCTACATGAAACTGATCAGCAGCAACATGAAACTGATCAGCAGCTACATGATGTGATTCTTCACAGTGTTATATATTCATGAGGCTGCACAAACTCAAGTTCATGTTGCTGTTTGACATATTGTTTTGATTGTTTACTGCTATTAGTGCTTAGTGTTTTATTAGTAGATGTTTTTTAGTTGATATTTTTCTTAATTCATATCTTAGATCTTATTACTGTTTTTCTTTTACGTTTTGTTGTCTGTAACTGGGACCCTGTGTACATAATTTCATCCCAATTCAGTATTTATTCAACATTTTAGTTTTTTACTTTAAAAATAAAATAAATCAAGTCCTTATCGGCACAAATAAAGTGATGTGGAACATGTTGCATCTTACCGAGCACAGAAGCTGCAGCGTTGTGCTGCTCTGTGAGGTCCAGCTGGGCTGCGATGGAGCTCTGTCAGGTGTAGACTCTGCTGATGGAGCAGGAGCAGGAGCCGGGAGGCTTGGAGGGTTTAATGTGGAGTTTAGAGATGAACCTTCACGCGCTGAAATACGTTCTGGATAAAATACAGTGAGAAACGGGACCGGAGGACAGTTAGCATTTATGCAAATTAGCTTAGCATCGTAGCACCGACGTTGTACTATTATGGCGTCAGCCTCTTTTGTTAGTTAAAAATATGTTCAGAACCAATGGAATGAGTAATTTAAAATATGTTTAAAGTTAGAAAACACTCACCATTTTCTATAAATGGTTCAAGTAGAGCAGTAGTCGTGTCCAAACCACCCTCCAATCCTCCATCTAGCTCGCTTTGACTTTTTTCGTCGGCCACCAAGCACAACAACACCTGCACTTCTGCATTTGACCACGGCTTTGATATTATTGTTGTTGTATAGCTTCAAAATACTAAAAGATACGCTCCTGTGTTATCGCTAATGGCAAGCGGTAGAGAAAAAAATGGTGGATCGGGTTGTTTGGAAAGACTCCACAGACTCCTCCCCCCGACCAATCAGTGACCGACAGTGTTTCTGACGTCACGGCGCGGCTCGCTCGGAACCCTTGAGAAGCCGGGCCAGAATTTAGCGAGGCGAGCCGGTTTCTGGAACAGTGGAAAGACCTCAAACGCGCTTCAACCCGGAAATATCCGACCCGCACCGTGACGGTGGAAAAGGGGCATTAGATCATACAAGTTAAATGTCTATTTACAAAGTAAGTGTGTATTTTATTCTTCTGTCTGAATGAGGAGTGGATTTAATGTCGGTCAAAAGTCAGAACAAGTTATGAGAACGAAGTGCCTTGTTTTTAAAACTCTCAGACAGTAAATAAGAAACTGGCACCTGCAAAGTCTGTCATTTCTTCAAAATATTTTCCTGTCTGTACTAACCGTTCTTAAAAACATTTCTGCTGTCTGTTGACTTCTAATAACCCTCTGACATCACTAAAACACCACCCCTGCTGGTTGTGTCAACCAATCAGGAAGTACCAAGTGACAGGAAGTGGATACCCTTTAAAAGTCAACACTTCTTGGAACTATTCAGTCTTCCTGGAACTTTCAGCCTTACTGGAAGACTCAGTCTTACTGCAGTCTTCCTGGAACTTTGAGTCTTACAAGTCTTACTGGAAGACTCAGTCTGATGGCGAGTCGTACAGGAACTTTCAGTTCTTACTGAAAGTCTGTTTTTGGAGTTCTGGCTGGGACTGCAGTCTTGCTGGAGTCGTAGAGCTGAACTAAGTAGCTGATGGATTTGACCATGTGCCAAGGGTCCGTCCATTCCGGCGGAGTCACAGCGTGCCTCGCTGTGAACTCATCCCGAGCATTAAATGCTCTCAACTTCGAAGGAAGCTTATTCTGTTGAACGGAGTATATGGAACTACTTCGGAAGATTCTCAGCCACCCTGACCGGAGACGCTGAAAAGGTAGCGTGCAAATGGACCTCTGTTCCGGAGGTGATGTATCTTCTGCAAAGGTAACAAGTCGTTCACGCCCTGAGTGTACCGCGGGCTGAGCTGGGGTCGAAAGAAGGGTGCCATTCCGGGTCAACACATCTTCCTTCATCCATCTAAATTCTCCTCTTTAAATCTAAAACTTCTTTACTCCTTCTCTGTAAACCTCTTGCCAGTAAATCAAGCTAGGTGCCTTCAGAGATGAATTATTCTCCATCAGTAATCGTCTGTTGTCTTGTTTAGTAAATCTTGCTAAGTTTATTAATCAGAAACAGATGATCAAATCGAGTGTACATGTTTTGATGTTAAATTTTGATTCTGTTAAATAAATGACCGCATTTATTCTGATGCGTCAAAGATAAAATGGCGTCTCATGTCACTCATTAAAACTCCACTCTCAAGTTATCTTGGTCACATGGCAGAAATTTAACTTGAAAAAGAAAGAATCCGTTGTTAATTAAACAATTAATATTCTTTGTGCTTGAACTAGCTTTAAGAATAATTAATTAAGTAGTGTGTCCACAGCAAAGCTGTCCCGACATTACTACAGACGCAACACTTCATACGTGCACACAGTCATGTTTAAAGTTCAGCTGCCCTGAAGTGATACACTCCGTAGTCTAGATAAAAAGAAATAAAGTTTGAGTGATTTATCATCAGGAATCTGATGCAGTTTCTGTTTCCTTGTAGTCCCTGAAGGAAAAAGTATCCCAACGATTACAGCGGTATATCTCCTCACACATTGTTTCTCCGGGAAACAAGGGTTTGTGTTGTTTTTCTTCTTCCTCTCCTGGTTTGACTTGTGGTCCTTATTGTCTGGTGTACCTGAGGTGGCGCTCAGTCAGCAGGGTCACAAAAACTTGGCTGTAGGTGCTTGTCCATTGAGAGGGTTGTGAAAAGGTAAAAATGACAAGATTTACATAAGAAGCAGTGCAGATGCAAAAAGTCTAAACAAGCATGTGACTGCTCTGTCCTTAAGCTCTCCTCTATTTATCACAACAACCAGAGAGACACTCCCGAAGCTTAAAAAACAAAAAATATATACTTTCTATGAATGTAATCATCCAGTAATCCAAGCTTCACTTCTAATAAAAGGTACTGCTTGATAATTAGAAGTGTTTGCAGCAGACACTGAACTGGTTGGGAGGTTTACAATCATCGTTTCATCTGAAAAGCTGCAACTTGGTTCCTGAACATCTGGAGAGGCTCCTGGGTCTGACAGGCAGTACCTGCTCAAGAAGCAGTCAGGTCAACAGATGGACTAATAACATGTCATTATGCTGACATTATGGTGGACGTCCTGAACGGCTCAGAAAGTTCAGTTTGTCAGCCTGGTGCGTTTCAACCTGGCGGTGGATGAAAAGAGCTGAAGAAAAGATGTTCGCTCCTTTTTGAGACACAATATAACCATCTATCTTATCTGATCTTATCCTGCTAGAGACAAACGCTTTCAGGTTGAACTAAAACTACACAGGATGAATGTTTTTGGGATGTGGTCCTGGTAAACTTTTGTCTTTTTTTTTATTCACAGAGGAGAATAAGGCAGCAAAGTGTCATTCATTTTTTTATTTACTCCTAACTCTTTATACACCTGTGGTTAATTAATAATGTATTTCTTTATTCAGTAAAAATGTTGACAGTCATTCTCCATTAATGCCTCCCCACTAACTCTAAAAGCCTGGCATGTATGAGCAGCATGTGAACTCTTCAGCCTTCACATGTACCAGCAGTAAGCTGAGTGAAGCTGCAGACACTTTGACTGCTGCACAGGGACTCGGCTAAGTGCAGCAGGGAGCAGCTTTTCAGCTGCTGCCATCACTCTCCTCATCATCACGCCTCCTTCATGTAGTATGTGAGCAAGTCTGCTTCTCTACAAACACCTACATGTCTTCCACCCTTTAACACAAGCACGAGTCTTTCACAGCTGACAGTCTTTGTGATCCTTTAAGCTTCCATTCTGAGACTTCAGCTAGAAACAGCCTGAATATTTACAGAACAACAAACAAAGAGCGTAGAGCAGATGTGACTTAATCTGTCTGAAGGTTTTCACGCTGTCCCCTCTGGTCAAGGAGTGTGTTCATAACAAGTACATGTACACAGATCTGAGGAACATGTACTTCAGATCTGAGGTACAAGTTCCTCAGATCTGAGGTACATGTACACAGATCTGAGGTAAATGTACATAGATCTGAGATACATGTACACAGGTCTGAGGTACATGTACATAGATCTGAGGTACATGTACACAGGTCTGAGGTACATGTACACAGATCTTAGGTACTTAATACACAGATCTGAGGTATAAGTGTACAGCTCTTAGGTACTTAATACACAGATCTGAGGTACATGTACACAGATCAGTCAGATTGAAGCCCCCAGTATACTCCTACGTACGTAAGTCCGCGGAGGAACGCGGGTACCTCCACAAGGCATGTCCGCACAAAGCTCAATTTTTACGACCGCAGTGTCGCACAATAAACTGCCCAGCGACGGACTGTTTTGTATGCAACACCAATGTATTAAATTCCTCTTCTTCATCCCTGATTTGGCTTTTTCTTTTGTTTTTTTGCCTAAATGTAAGCAACCTCTTCCTCCTCCGTTGATGCCATGACTGAAATTGTGAGAAATGAAGGAATTTGTCACGAGTGAATTAAAATCAGGTCCAGCGTGGCTGCAGGAGGGTCTGGACATTTCCTGGTGGGCTGAACTGATGTGTGGGCTGCAGGGTCAGTGCTCCCTGTTTTTTATTTTATTTTTATTTTTTAGTACTTTTTATTAACAACATATAAACACAGAACACCGCTGCGGCTGGGGCTGCCAGCGCTTGATTATTTATTTTTTTGACCTGTCAATCAATCCAGTAGGCGTGTCAGCAAATGACCAATCGGCGACCTCAATTTGTCCTGAAGGTAAATGCCCCTTGTCTGCGGAGCTGTGGAGCTAAAATACTAGCTGGGCCTTGGAGGTACCCAGTGAAGGCCCAGAATGAGCCCAAGAACATAAAAACTTAAGAAAGATATTTTATCAGTCTCTTTTTAAAAATAGATTTAAAATAATCCATGGCTTGTCTATGACATAACACACACTCGTGTCATAGTTTTCAGTGTGAACACTGCAGTGTGTTTTTGTGTTGGGAACTACAACTGATGTTCTCTGGGCAGATGTTTCTCAGTCAGAAGGCCCTGGCCAACAAAATAAATGACATTAAAGTCTGTACAGACAGATCGACCAGTCAGATTCAGAGATGTGGTCTGGGTGTGTTTGTTATACCAGCTGTGGTTTTGTTAATGACTCTACGGCTACTTTTAAAAGGAGGCGAAGCTAAGGCTGCACTGAAGATGGGCACAGGTGGATATGAATCAGAGGTGCTGGTGACTTCATACTGCATTACTCCTGTACTGGTCTACTTACTTGGTCTGCTGTACTTTTATAAACTGCTGCGTGTGATGTATTTAAAGAATCAATGTTTTGGCAGATCTATGTGGGTATAATTGTGTTGTGATGTGTTAGGACATAAACATCAATGGGCCGTGTGGTTGTCTGTTAGCTTACGACATATTCACTGGTGGGTGTTGCTTCAGAGCTAATAAAGACTGGCAATGCTTCTACAATCTGTTCATATTTTTACGCAGGAGTTAGTGTGTGTCGAGTGTGTGTAGGGTTTGACAAGGCTGAGTTGTGATGGGCAAGCTTTGCTGTTAAACACTGAGTTATGAAGTAATCTGAGGATGAATTGAGGACTTATCAATTAGGGATGCACCGATCCACTTTTTCCACTTCCGATACCGATATCTGAGGTTTTGTATCTGTCGATATTGATCAGATACAGAAAAACTGTGCTGAATTCCGTTCAACTAACGCAGCGTGCTCTTTAGAGTGAAATCTCTGGAGATGCTTGATTAAGTTGGTAGTGTTATAACTGGAAGTGTTAGTGACACCCAGGGCTTAATTTGTAAAACCAGAGCCCTGTAAAGAGAGAGTTGCGACACTCTTTGAACTCGCCGATACGCGGTCACGTGGTTCATGCAGCTCCCCATAGTTCCAAAAAGCTCATCGCTGTCAGTCAGTTTGAGCAGCTGCAGGCGCAACATAACACAAAAATCGACTTTTCTTACTTTACCTGACGTCTTTCAGTAATTATTGAACAGTAACGAACTGATTACTTAACTGATTACTGATTATTTCACAGACTATGCATTTTATTAAAGCATTTTTAGAAGCGGCTGATACATTTATCATTAAATTTTAGAAGGAAACGAGACTGCAAACACATATTTGTTAGAAAAATAATGTATATGCAATACAGTGATCAATATATCCATATCAGTGTTTTATAACGTTACACACGTTAAAAAAAAAAGATCAGAGTAACACCTGTTATAAAGCTATTTCTGATGTTCTCTGCAGGATAATGCTCCACCTTGTCCTCCATGCAGCAGTTCAGATCTGCTCCAGTTTACCTTAGATCATCTGGATGAATTATTGATTTCTATCGAAGATATTAATTCAACCTTTATTTAAACAGGTTTGTCCCATTGAGCCACGAGGACTCATTTACAAGAGAGACTGAATATAAATGTTGTATTTGTCGTTTTTTTATGGCAACCAAGTACCTGATAACTGAGTTGATTGTAGCCTGACAACTATTGTAAAATTGTAATTCATTGATTAAAATGTTAATTTAAATTAAACTGTTTCTAGTTAAAATCGTAACAGATGACAAAATTGTTAACTGTGCAAAAATAAATTTCCAAACAATTTATTATAAAATATGTAAAATGTAAAGCAAGCTTTAATAAAGTACTTTTACTGACATTTATACTGTTTATTAATGACATCATCTGAAGTCAGCAGGAGCACCATCATCATCATCACAACAACACAAAGTGAGAGCTGTAAATTTAATCTGCACAAACATTTTCAATCAGGGCTCAAAATGTTTAACTGTCAAAGAAATGTGCAAGAAAATAAACTAATGTCGCTCTACAGGCACATTTAGAGAGAGGACAGTTTACAGAGACACAGTGAGGACGAGTGAGACTGAAGGAGGTTCAACCAGTTGTTCATGGACCAGAACCAGATGAGAAGAACAGCAGAACTTCCACTGACCAGTGATCTGACCAGTGACCTGACCAGTGACCTGACCAGTGATCTGACCAGTGATCACACATGTTGTTCTAAATTAAACTTTGGTACGAACAGTGTTAAATAAGACATGTCATATTTTTTATTGAACAATAATCTTCATTCTAACAGCGACGTTGTAATTTCAGAGACTGAGGAAGAAACAGAAATGAGGCGAGTGAGATGAGGGACAGATGAAAATGTGTCCTCAGAGGACGGGGACATGTTAGGATCTGATGATCCAGGATCAACAGGACCAGGATGGATCAACAGGACCAGGAGGATGGATCAACAGGACCAGGAGGATGGATCAACAGGACCAGGAGGATGGATCAACAGGACCAGGATGAATCAACAGGACCAGGAGGATGAATCAACAGGACCAGGATGGATCAACAGGACCAGGATGAATCAACAGGACCAGGAGGATGAATCAACAGGACCAGGATGGATCAACAGGACCAGGATGGATCAACAGGACCAGGAGGATGGATCAACAGGCAGTCAGGGAACAGAGATGAACAACCTGAGGAACAATTAGAACAAAAACATACATAAGCAGGACAGAAGAAACTCACAGACAAGAAAATTAACTCAGTCCTGTGAAGAAAAATGTTAATGGAAAATAAATTGACATATTTTTACAAAAGATCAGATGAAGACAACTGGCATGAAGAACTTCCAGCTCCATCTCAATGTACCTGTGATAGTTTAATAAGAGTTTTGTTACTGTCCTACAGTTTATTGATGCTAATATATTCTTGTAATAATTCTTATTTCTTGTTCTGTCTTGAAAGAGTCTCATCTCAACTTGACCCATGATTACCAAACACTAAACTAATAATATAAAACTAATGTAAATGAACAGTCCTGCAGTAAATACCAACTTTGTGAAGGTTATGGTGTTAAAGTAATTTTATTCAAACATCTTGATTCAGCTGTTATTGATTAATAGAAGACAGAAAATGAGATCTTGTACCTTTGTGATACTTTGATACAACATTCAGTTCATGAAGTCATTCTCCTCTGGTTTACCTGGAAAACATGAAAACATTGACTCATCTCCACAATCACGTTTTTCTTTAATGATAATGTCACAATTTATGCTGCAGTCTTTGATAAATGATCTATAACTTTAACTAAATTACATCAGTCTTGTTGTCATGTTGTCATCATTCTTTGTTAAATCAGGTCTCTCTTGTAAATGAGTCCTCGAGGCTCAATGGGATCTACCTGTAGAAATAAAGGTTGATTGAATCTCTCAGGAAAAAAGACCAAATATTTTCTAGTTGAGTTCAGTAACTGGAATTACCACAAATTAAAAAAGACCACCTTTCAAAATTTAAGCAGTAATAGATATTTTAAAATGTTGAATTAGAAATAGACCCGTTTAAACCGTCATGTTGCAGAGCAGCTGCAGTTAAAGCACAACTAGTAATTTAACATGTTTCATTAACTAAAACTGGAGACATGAAGTATTAATGTTGATAAATTGAGGTACAGAACAGTCAGATAACGCTTCACAATGGAGAAAAAGTGTCGTATTTGCATCAACTTACCGGGAAAACACGGAGAATGAACTACGTTCAATGCTGAACCGCTGCTGTTTGGAACTCTTTGCCGCTGCATGACCCACGTGACTTCCGCATTCCATTCTTTCTATGGGAGTCTATGGGAGTGTCGCAACTCTCTCTTTACAGGGCTCTGACCAGGAGCATATAGGTTAAGGCCTTATGTAAAATCCCCTTCATAAGCCCACCTTAAACCACATAATTGCATAACACATTGAACCAGGACGGCACCGACTGGACGTCACCCAGCGACGACCTTCGCTGGAGGAGACCTGCAATCCTGACGTTGGTCTCCACTCTTCATCCAGTGGCCGCATCTTCAGTTCAATCAAGGGAACCCCTCTGTATGCTGATCAATCAACACCTCCATTCGTTGTGGATTTATCGTTGTGGATTATATGACTTTTTCCAATGGATTACAGACTTTGTTTCCAAAGGGTTAAAGCATTGCTACAATGGATTTACCAACAACATTATGGAATTACCAACAACACAATGGAATTACCAAAAACATTGTGGGATTACCTCCTTTGACTTTTGTTTTTCCTTGCTGGATTACATCAAGCTCAAGGACATTCGAAGGCGTAAGTTCATGTTGGAATTCATCCCCATGGACAGGCAATGATTTCCAAAGGGGGGACTGTAGTGAACTAAGCCTCAGGTCAAAATCTGGCCCTGAGGGCCTTCCTGGGACAAAAACTGTTATTTCATTGATTTGAGTCCAGAAACACAAATTAAGTTCATCCAGAGACTTTCTAAGTGTGTCCTGCACTGATCAATTGAAAGAACACTCTCTTTTTTATTATCATTACTATTTTACAATGTCTTGATAATCAAAAGTGTGTTTAGTTCAAACCATTTTAAATGTTGAAGTGAACTACTCATTTTAAATCAACTGTGAAACAGTATAAATGATTTTTAATCCTCGTTCAAAGTAGAAATCAAGTTAATGTTTGTTACAAGAGTAATTATGCATTTTTTGATCTTCTGTCTGAAATGAGCAAGTCGTGATGTGGGTCAGAAGTCAAGTTTCGGTCAAAAACATGTTTATCGGAACGAAATGTCATGTTTAACTTTTTCAGACAGATAGAAGGAAAACGGCTCCTAAAAGTCTCTGTTCTTCAAAACATCTTTCTGTCTGTTCTTAAAACAATCTACTCTTTCTCCTTGACTTTTAATGACCCTCTTACGTCACTAAGACCACACCCCTGTTGGTTCTTTCAACCAATCAGGAAGTTCTCAGAGGAACCGGAAGTGACCTCTTTAAAAGGGTCAACACTTCCTAGTTCCAAGCAGAACAACGGGAACTACGCAGAACAAGAGTTCCAAGCTGAACAACGTTCCAGAGAGAACCAGAGTTCCAGGGAGAACCTCGAACGAGAAGTTCAGAAGAACAGAAGTTCGAGCAGTTTCTAATGGAATGACCAGAGTCCGTCG
>NC_056498.1:82110453-82118922 GCF_014905685.2 Nematolebias whitei
ATCCATCCATCCATCCATCCATCCATCCATCCATTATCTTTACCCATTTATTCCATTTTGGGTCACGGGGGTCGCTGGTGCCCATGCCCAGCAATCACTGTGCGAGGGGCGGGGTACACCCTGGACAGGTCGCAAGTCCATCACAGGGACACATAGAGACAAACAACCATTCACTCTCTCACTCACACCTAGGGACAATTTAGAGTTACCAATCAGCCTAACATGCATGTTTTTGGTCTGTGGGAGGAAACCGGAGTACCCGGAGAAAACCCACGCATGCACAGAGAGAACATGCAAACTCCACCCAGAGGGCCTCTGGACCGGGGTTTGAACCAGGGACCTGCTCGCTGAGAGGCAGCAGCTCTACCAGTTGCGCCATCGTGCTGCCCAAATTGACCCAATTTCTTAAAATTAATTGTTAAAATTGAATGTTTTTCATTTTTTATTAACCTTTATTTAACCAGGCAAATCCCATTGAGATCACAGATCTCCTTTGTAAGGGAGGTCTGGGCCTGAAGGCAGCCTAACATGCATGTGTTTGGTCTGTGGGAGGAAACCAGAGTACCTAGAGAAAATCCACGCAAACATGAGAAGAGCATGCAAACTTCACACAGAAAGACCCCAGGTCCAACCGGGGACTGAACCCAGGACCTTCTTGCTGTGAGGCAACAGTGCTAACCACTGAGCTGTCATGTTGCCATTTGATACTATTTCTATCTTAACATGTGATTCTTGACCTGCCATTGTGTATTTGTTCCTACCAAACCCAGCCGGTCGAAGCAGATGACCTCTTGTCCTGAGCCTGGTTCTGCTAAAAGGTTTCTTCCTCATGAAAGAGTTTTTCCTTTTCACTGTCACCTTCATGCTCAAGATGAGAGTTCTGTGATGAAGTTAAATTCAAAGCAGTCTGCTCCTCAGATAAATAATGCTAAATCATTATTTTTATGTATGAATGTGAGCAGCACGGTGGCGCAACTGGTAGAGCTGCTGCCTCTCAGCGAGCAGATTCCCAGTTCAAATCCTGGTTCGGGGGCCTGTCTGGGTGGAGTTTGCATGTTCTCTCTGTGGATGCGTGGGTTTTCTCCAGGTACTCCAGTTTCCTCCCACAGACCAAAAACATCCATGCTAGGCTGACTGGTAACTCTAAATTGTCCCTAGGTGTGAGTGAGAGAGTGAATGGTTGTTTGTCTCCATGTGTCATTGTGATGGACTGGAGACCTGTCCAGGGTGTACCCCACCTCTCGCACAGTGATGGCTGGACATGGACACCGGCGACCCCCGTGACCCAAAATGGAAGAAGCAGGTAAAAGATGATGGATGGATGGATGGATGGATGAATGTTTCTGTTCAGTGCCCTGAGATGACTTCTGTTGTGACTTGGTACTTTATAAATAAACTGAATTGAATTAAATTGAACTGAATACTATTTAAATACATTCATTGACCTCTTTATTAAACACCTGTACTCCTGACTTTAATCACAATAATCCCATAAGCCAATGATGTCACAGCAGATATGAAGATCTGGCAGTCAGAATCAAAGGCTGAAAAAAGAGGGGGTTATATTAATTAAGTTCATACCTTTGAGTCATGTGGGAACTTTTATATCTGCAGTCTCCAGAGTCCACAGCAATTCTTTAAACAGTCAGGCTGCTATTATTTCTTACAGATTTTGTGATCACAGAGACATGGTAGAACGCAGCAACTTGTAGACAAAATCTGGTAAATTGGTTCCAAGCTCATAGAATCAGGTCCTGATCCTCTTGACATACATTTATAGCAGCAGAACTCAACTCTTACAGATTGTAGCAGCAGCCTGATCTGATGAAGTCTGCTTTCTGTAGACATGAAACTGTTGGACACACTTTAGTAATTGTGAACCTAAGACCCACTCAGTGCTAACAGTCCTTGAACTGCCTGCTGCCTTGCATGCTGATGTTTTAAACAAACATGTTATGTGATCTATTAGCAATCAGACTATTTGTTATTGGTGTCTCCCAGCTACTACCACACCAAATTCTACGCCAAGATCTGTAAAAGTGTGTTATAGCCATTTTTGTATTGGCCATATTTCAATTCAATTCAATTCAGTTTATTTATATAGCGCCAAATCACAATAAAGTTGTCTCAGGGCACTTTACAGGAACATTCACATACATAAAAGCCAATTAGTAAAGTTCTCTATCTAAGGAATCCAGCAGACAAGTTGAATCTTGGCTTCGTTGCAGTCTCCCATCCTGAGCAAGCACAGAGGCAACAGTGGAAAGGAAAAACTCCCTTTTAACAGGAAGAAACCTCCAGCAGAACCAGGCTCAGGACAAGTGGTCATCTGCTTTGACCGGCTGGTTGAGAGGACAGGAAGGAGAGACAGACGAACGCAGAATGGT
This sequence comes from Nematolebias whitei, assembly GCF_014905685.2. NCBI lineage: Eukaryota > Metazoa > Chordata > Actinopteri > Cyprinodontiformes > Rivulidae > Nematolebias > Nematolebias whitei. The sequence continues at coordinate 82,112,841 of NC_056498.1, forward strand.
AGGGCCAGGAGTACCTGAAAGACAAAAAAACACACGTTAAGGATAGAAAAAATAATTACAAATACAAAACAGGTTGAGCAGAGTAAGTAAAGACAGCAGCAGAGTGAAAATTGTGATCAGTTTGTCCTCCAGCAGTCTAAGCCTATAGCAGCATAACTAAGGGACAGCTCAGGAAACCCAAACCGACCCTAACAATAGGATTTAGCAAAAAGGAAAGTCTTAAGCCTAGTTTTAAAACTGGACAATGTGTCAGCCTCACGGACAGAGATTGGAAGTTGGTTCCACTAGAGAGGAGCCTGATAACTGAAAGATCTGCCTCCCATTCTGTTTTTGTAAATTCTAGGAACCACAAGTAAACCTGCAGTCTGAGAGCAAAGTGGTCAAAGTGTGTTATAGCCATTTTTGTGTTGGCCATATTTGATTAGTTGTGGTTACCATCTTGAATCAGCTGACTCCCAAAATGAATTGTAAATAATAGGTATAGTTAAAACAACAACAATCTACAGATTTTACAGTTATTGTACAGTTGAACAGAATGTTTCTGTAGCTTGTGGTGATCCAATCCAGTTATGTATTTATTTATTATTTCTGTTTGACTTTATACACCAGACAAGTTTATAATTTTTTTAAATATATATTTGCATAATTAACACATATTTAACTGCATTTTGGTAGAAAGTGGGCACAAACAGGGTTTAGTAATAATGCAGAACCAGTCCAAGTTAAGAATCATTCAGTAAAGTCAAACTCTATAATTGATCCCACAACGTTCAGTCAGGTCCTCTGGACGGTTTCTTTTTTTGTTGAAACATTTCATGTTTCATCCAAAGGACTTCATCAGTCCGAGGAGCCACAACGATCTCAGTCCAACTCACATAGTGGACCAACCCAATAGTGGACCAACCCATCCATTACGGTTCCACGCAGGGCCTCGACCTCGTCAGATCATCCAGAGTCTGTGACTTCCTTGACATCCAGTCTTATTTGATCGATTTCCCCTCTGAAAGCCATGATGCTGTTATTGACCTCCGTCCTCACCTCCAGTTAGCATTTGGGCCCAAAATATCTGACCCAGCTCGTAGCCATCATTTCCGAACCCCACCTGACCCGACGAATTAACAGTAACTACAGGTCCAAATATGACACCCCCACCCCCCCACCCCACCCGGGACATTTGAAATTAAGCTTTGACTACTTATATAATGGTCAGCAGACGCGCGTGTCTGAGGGGGCAGAAGATCGGAGTTGAGGGGGTGTTTGTCCTTTCATGGCTGTCAAAGTGCATGAAATCCCTGCTTCTGCCTGCATTCTGCGTTATTCAGACATGGACCCTGCACAGACATGTCTGATATTTTGGGATCTCACCCGTTTGGTTTGTCGGCCGCACGCATTCGCTGAGTACAGCGGCTGAATGAACATCCATTTGGGCTTTGATGGGTCATTGCCTGGCAGTATAGTTCCATCTGAAGCTTAACTAAACTTTTTATTTTACCTCTTTCAAGGCCGGTCAGCGCGCGGTCAAATGGCCGCGTGCGGCTGGTGATGGTATGGCAAGTCATGTTGCCAAATAATTGGATCATCAGCCATGCACGTCTGCTGACACAACCTGGATCATTGTTATTGATTTTAATGTCTAAAACTGATGTTTGTCCTTTCTTTACAGTCCTTTTCATTGCTTCAGGGAAATGGTTCCTTGTTCCTGTGGCCATTTGGCAAGAGGCCTAGGTCACACCATGAACCATGTTACCAGTGTACTGTTAACTTAAACGACTTGTACAACCACTCAGCCAGCATCAAGGATCATATATAACTTTCATGGTTCTTTCACAATCAGCCAAAAATAAAACTTGTAGATTGACATATTATTTTTCTGCTGCACTGAGATTTGACATTAAACCACATTTATCAGTTCACATTTAGTATCTTGTACGATTTGTCTCTGCTTTACAAACACATCAGAATTATGTCATTTTAGGTGTTGTTCTTTCTTTTCTCTGGACTACCACCACCATCAGCTGCTAATGGTTCTGGTCCAGCTGGGACTCTGCTCTCCTTTCTGGGCTCACTCAGTAGGGAATGTGCAAACTAAATTTCATGCCCTAGTTGTGGCTCGTGCTCGGAGAGGAGGAAAATGGGGTGAAGACTAAAACCTTGTGAATTTTTAATGTTACTGTGAATGGAAAAAACCCCACAAAGTATTGACTCCAAGAGGTTTGAATAGTCCTGCACTGCCCAGTTTGTGTTTGAGTGGTTTGTCTTTAGGATAGTCCAGCCTCTGTCTGAAAGTCCTGCTAGGTTTGAAATGATGAGTGTCATGTTTGGAGAAAATACCTTGAAGTCTTTTTCTCTGTCTGCTCCCACAATATATGGGATGATAATGTTTTACACATTGTATTTTTTCCTGTCTCTGTTCTGTGACGTGTTTTCTAAATGTTTTTGCTGACGTGATGTTTGGAACATCCACATTTTTGGAAAGCTTTTTATTTGTCATGTGTTTTTGTTGTTTTTCCATCCCTTCTATGGGAATGTGTTAGACCAGATGTTGTAAAGTTCTAATGACAAAGCATGCTTTTTTGTGGGTGGTGAGAGTCAAACTATAGGTACTATGTGAGTTGGTTTCCTGTAAGCCTCAGTGTTGAGATTTCCATGCACACCAAAAAGTCTACAAAAGGCAGCTTATTGTCAATGTAGAAAAAAACGGATTCACCGACGATCAGTGTAGATTTAACCAAATGTATTACAAAGCTTTGGAGAACAGCCAGACTCACAGAAAGTCAATGCATTACAATACAATTAAATTAAATTCAGTTGATTTATATAGCGCCAAATCACAACAAAGTTGTCTCAGGGCACTGAACAGAAATATTCACATACCAATTAAAAGCCAATTAGTAAAGTTTTCTATCTAAGGAAGCTGCACACAAGTTCAATCTTCACTTCACCACAGTCTCCCATCCTGAGCAAGCACAGTGCCAACAGTGGAAAGGAAAAACTCCCTTTTAAAAGGAAGAAACCGAGACGGAGGGCAGGATGGGCCAGACGGAGGGCAGGATGGAGTAGACGCTTTTTCTGAAGCTCCCACCTCGAACACTTCTACTTTATTAATTTCCGCTTCGTGTTGGTTAATTTAACAAGCTTTTCTTTTTTGGGGATTCCTCTACTGGAAACGTGACCATTTAGCCAGACAATGACCAGCAGAACAAAAAAAGAAGAGCAGAAAAAGGACGAGGGGAACGTCTTAGCGGTGCTAACGGCTACGCTAGCTGAGCACAAGATATCCCTCTCAGCGGAGTTTAATGCGGCTTTCACTAAGCTAGAAACAAAGCTGGAGAGCTTTGAATCTCTGCTTTCTACCCAACACCAACGTATTTCATCACTGGAAACTGCGGCCACTACCATGAGTGACGAAATACAGACAATTCAAACTGAGCTAGCTGCAGTGACCGGAGAGAACAACAGGCTGAAAGCTAAGCTAATTGACTTGGAAAGTAGGAGCCGCCGCAACAACGCCAGATTGGTGGGACTTCCAGAGGGCATAGAAGGATCTCATCCGACAACGTTTTTCTCCCAACTACTTCTGGAGGTCTTCGGGGAAGACACGCTGGAGAGGGCTCCGAAGCTGGACCGTGCACACCGAATGCTGACAGCGAAACCGGGACCCGGTGAGAAACCCAGAGCCGTAATTGTGTGTTTTCACGACTATCAAACCAGAGAACTCGTTACACGCAAAGCCCGAGAGCTACGGGGCAAGTTAAAGTATAAGACTACCCCGTTTCACATCTTTGAAGATTACTGCCTGGAGATTCTGCAGCAGCGCGTAGCTTACCGTGGGGTCATGAAAGAACTGTACGAGCGGGGGCTTAAACCTGCATTGCGCTATCCAGCCAAGTTGTTCATCATGACCGAGAATGGGAACCGAAGGTTCCTGCCTTCACTTGAGGATGCCAAGCGCTATATTGACTCTCTTCGTTCATCCAGCTCAAGCCCACCAGTGGAATAAGGACTGGATCCCATCGGTTTGCTGGCGGTGCTGGACCGACCACGAGCAGAACTCAGGCGGTTCTTTATGGGACACCGTGATGACCATCTATCTTCATACTGATATGTATCAAAGGTTAATAAGATGATTTATAACAATTATGGGTTTCTTCTTTGTTCAGAAGTTCTTCTACAGTTACAGAGTTTGAATTTCTGGCTGTCAGGTTTGAATTGTTTACCTTACGACAAGTGACCGTTTTGATTTAGGGAGGAAGAAAATGTCAGTCTATAATGAAGGAAGTCTCATGTGGGACAGAAGATGCCCTGATGCGCGATGGACGCATACATTGTTGTTGTTTTTGCTTTATAGGGATTCTGGGTCTAGATGTATGTGTGAGATGGATACGCAAATGTGTGTGGTGTGTTTTTTTTTTTTTTTTTTTTTTCCGACAGCTGCAGGCCTTCAATATGCCAGGTACCAGTCTCCTTCCGGCCAAATCAGACTTCGCTAAGGCAGTGGATATACCTTCCGGAATAGTAAGGGATGACCAGCTCAGGTAATATTTTGAGGGTTGTTTCGTGGAACGTGAGGGGTTTGGGAAACGCCACCAAGACTGCCAGGGTTATGGCGCATTTGCAGCAACTTAAAGGGGACATATTCTTTTTACAAGAGACACACCTCCGGAACAAGGAGATAAGGCGGCTTAAAAGAAGTTGGATCAGCCATGTATTTCATTCTAGATTCAATGCCAGAGCCCGGGGAACAGCCATACTGATTCGTAACAATATCATGTTTGAACAACACAAAATAATAGCAGACACGGATGGCCGGTTTATAATTGTGGTTGGTAAATTGCAAAACTCTCTGGTGATACTAGCTTGCGTCTACGGGCCAAATTGGGATGACAGTACCTTTGTGCCCAAACTATTTTCTTCCATTCCTGATATCGAAAAACATTATTTAATATTAGGGGGAGACTTTAATATGGTCCAGGATACCTGTTTAGACAGATCCTCAAAAAAACCAGTTCCATTATCGAATGCTGCTAAAAGTCTCAATGTGTTTAAAACCCAAATGGGACTAGTGGATCCGTGGCGACATAAAAACCCAGCACTCAAGCAGTTCTCCTTCTTCTCCCATCCCCATCGTACATATACACGCATAGATTTTTTCCTTATTGATATCAGACTGTTTTCTAAAATGAGGGATAGTAACTATCACACCATAGCCATATCTGACCATGCTCCAGCCTCCTTAGATTTAGAATTGGTTGGTCAAACCCGTAGTTTTAAACCTTGGAAATTCAATTCTACTTTACTTACCGAGGAAGACTATAAACAATTTTTAAAAAACCAGCTTTCACTCTACTTTGATCTTAATGATTCACCTAACATTTCAAGAAGCACCCTATGGGAAGCCTCAAAAGCATATATGAGAGGTCAGCTCATTAGCTTTACTTCTAATTTGACAAGGAAAAAGTTAAGTTACACCAATGACCTGCTGATTCAGATTAAAGAAGTGGATTTTAGATATGCAGCCAATCCGGACCCTGACCTCTATAATGAACGCGTTAGACTCCAAACCGATCTCAATTTGACTACATCTAATACAGCTCTACTTCAACTAACTAAGACAAGGCAGCATTTTTTCGAATCTGGCGACAAAGCGGGGAAGCTTCTAGCTTTCCAAGCCCGAGCTCAGGCAACCTCTAAACTAATCCCATTCATCAGATCGGATACAGGGGAGATTCTCTCTGATCCCAGCAAAATAAATAATAGGTTTGCGTCATTTTACTCAGAACTGTATACCTCTACCAATCCACCCTCGTCACACAATATACTTAATGATATCAGTTTTCCACGGATAGACAATGAGCTGAGAGGTCTGGGTGGGCCCATCACTATAATAGAGGTGCAAGAATCTATCAAATCCTTAAAGTCGGGGAAGTCCCCTGGACCTGATGGTTTTTCTTCAGAATACTACAAGGCTAATGTTGAGGTTTTGGCACCGGTCTTGGCAGAGGTGTATAATGAGGCCTTTTCAAACAGGCGCCTGTCTAGTACTTTATCAGAAGCTACAATATCCCTAATCCTTAAAAATGAT
>NC_056498.1:82119022-82124469 GCF_014905685.2 Nematolebias whitei
CAGAATAAATTCAAAAACTTTATGTTATGGGCACTCATCCACCATAAACCACATAGTAAGAAAACGTCATACTGTGATGGAGAGAGGTCGTCTCACTATTTGGAGCAGTCGGTTGGCCTAGTTTAGAGTCAGTGAGCACTGAAGTTTGTCAATGCATGTCCACTCTTAGGAACTCCAACAGATACATGAACCTCTAAGTACACACTCAATGAAGACCTCCTAGAACTCATGGTCGCCTGCAGGTCTCTGTCAGCCTCTGTCCCAGTCTCAACTTGTTCTTGGCAGTCATAGGACCAGCAGACTAGATGTAGCTGGTGCAGATTTTTTAAAATAAAATAAGTTCTTATACCTTCTTCAGGAGACTAAAAAGTTTAAAACTCATTAAACTCAAACATACCTGGTTGCTACTGGTTACAATTTGTTAAACAAAACTAGAAAAAGACTAAAAGTTGGTCAGCAATTGAATTCAGGAGCACTCAAGCCCAACTTTAGACTTTGTTGGCCACCAGGTTAAAGAGAGAAGAAGAAGTGCAAACCCTCATTTTCATTGTGTTTTTTTTCCAAAGCATGACATTTATTTATGAGGTAAAAATAATTGTTATTCTGAAGTTAAATCTTTTCTCTGGAGTTCTTTTCTCTACATCTCCATCACCTGGACACCAAGCCTTACAGGGACCTTCAGAACAAAAACAGCAATGGGCTCTGAATTCCACTCATTTTACTGCATTTAATGTGGAAAAATGTTTCACTCTGAGTTTCTTGATTCAAATTTGACTTATGCTTCTTTCTATGTATTTCACACTCAGTAATAAAAGTGCACAGTACTTTTATTGTCCCCCATCACGGAGCGAAAAGGTGGAATTGGAAATACCCTCCGTCTGTCTGCCTGTGCATATTTTGAGAACAATAACTTGAAAAATAAGGAATATGCCGATTTCCATTTTGGGGCATAGCTGCATCTAGGTGTAAAAAGGTATCTATCAAAAAATTGGGTTGCCATATTAAATTCAAGATGGTGGCTGTTATTAGCTTGTGACAACAAATGTCCATTAATCTTGTGAGATAGATAACTTGAAAAATAAACAACATGCCAATATCCATTTTCATGTTGCATCTTTTTCTCTTTCACCTTGAACAAAGATGGTTGTCTTACCCTCCCTCCTGCTTTTTTTGCTCATCCTGTCAACTTCAGAGCCTCTCTTTACGCATCTTCTGAATCGAAAATTATTATGGATTTGGTCAGCTGGTCCCTCAACACAACTGATAAAAAATATTCACAAGATGACGGGGTGCTGGAGAGCCCTCATGTCCTGAATGGACCCAGGAAGCTGGGTATGTCATTGATTCCTGGGGTGAGTGGAAGATGGTGTGCCTATCTGTGCTGTCTGTGGAGGACGTAGAAGATGTGTACATTATTGGATTTATGATAACAGGGTTTCTGCTTTTTGGAATTGGTGGATACCTAAGATATCGACAAATTAGGAAGACTTCAGCAGCAGTTTCGACCATGGTAAAGCTGCCAGCCTTATGTGAAGGATTACTCCATGCTTCAAGCTCTGACTCATATGCTTACAGAGCTCAACCGCAAGCTGGATGCGATTTCTGAGAATCATAGGCCACTTGTGGCTCCTAGAACTCACTAGCATGAAGGTTTTAATCTTGGAGAATGCAAAATCGAGCACGGACCAGGCGGAATGCCCACAAATTCTGGCTGTTTGGATTCGCCATTGAGGGTACCAGCAGAACTTGAAGGCAGACAGAAAACAGTCTGGCAGCCCAAACAATTGTTGTTTATCTGAATTTGGCCTCTCCGCTGGTCTTGGACAGGCCAACTTATCTCAAATTGCTCCTGGAAGATACGTAACTAGAAGCTTCTGATCACCCCCATCATTTGAAGAAACTAGTCTTTCTACTTTTTATATGCCTTTAAAGAATAGTTTTCTCAAAGGATTGGGGTGGTCCTTGTGGTGGTGGAAGATTATCTTTAGTGTCCAAGGCCACCAATGGCCACTCCCTGGCTCCTCCACTGCATCTGGTCTTGGAAAAAAATTGCTCCTTTCACTCACCAGGATCTGTCACTTTGTGTTGCCTTGGAGAAGTATTTTTTAAAAAAAGAACACACACACAAAATAAACTACCTCTATTCTCTTACACAGCACAACTTCTACCCACTTGGACCAAAATATCTGGGTTTACTTTCATTCCCTATTTAATTCCAGTCTAGAAAAACACTCATCGTGAAAACTTCAAACATTAATTAAATCAATCAGCGACGAGGGACATCAGCTTAATGCTTTTTATTTGTTTTGTTTCAAGTAATTATTTGAGGCTTTAAGAAAAGTGTCATTTTACATAGTGATTGGCATGCGTCACGTCACAGCCTGTCTGCGAGTTGGGACACTTTGCTTCTGAAGGTACTGCTCCACATCCTGAGTGCACAGACACTGGCTCCAAAATTACAACATGGTAACGCCCAAAAAACAAACATTTCATCTTTAATTTTGAACAACGGAAGCAAGCGAGGATCTCATCCATCTTTATTGTTATGGTTGGCACAAACAGGAAACAAATGACAGATAAACAGAAAATAGACAGGTGACAGAGGATTAAACAGAGAACAGACAAGGTGTAAGACAAACAAAAAGCAACAGACAACAAGGAGAAAAAACAACAGGAGACATAAGAGATAAGACACAAAAGACAAACAAGGAAAATTAGGACAGAGTGGGACAGAGATAAAAGAGAGGACAGACAGAGACAAAGGACAGACAAGATAGTGAGACAGACAGACTCCAAAATTAAGAAAGCACAGTTATCTATCTAGTTATCTATAAAACACATTTTTTATATCTAAACTGAATTTTATGTTAATCAAAAGTCGTCTACACTGCTGAGAACTGATTAATCTTTCATTTAAGGATAAATCAAAGTCAACCTAACAGGAAGAGACTATGACAATGTAAAACCGAACATTTAGGAGAGTTATAACCTCGTTAATATTACCGTATTTTTCAGCCTACAAGTCGCATTTTCTTGCATAATATGCATACCCTACGACTTATACGCTGAAGCAATGCATTTATGGATATTTTTCCATATTTATAAACCAATTTTTGGCTGAGATATGACTGTTTTCATTCATTCTGACTGAAAATATTGAACACTACTATTTTCAGCCGCTAGATGGCACTCAAGTATTATGGCATGCCATTGTATCATGTAATAAGTAAAAGTGGCTATTAATTACATAATCGGCTTGCCACAGACTGCCACCTTTGTCCAGCTCACCTGGAGCAACTGTCAAATCAGGTTCATTGCACTGCGCTGCCCCAGAGAAATGCAGCTAATTTGACCATTAAAGTGCATTTATTAAGTAAAAGTTCAACTGAGACACACCTTTAATATAAAGTCGAGCAAACAAATAATTGTTTTTAAGTGCTTATCTTGTTAAATTTTGAAGAAATGCACAGCGAGTCATCCCTCTGTGTGCTCCCGCTTATGCAAATCGGCTTTTGAAATACAGCTGATTCGACAGTCAAAGTGCATTTATTAAGGAAAAGTTCAGAATCAGAATAAGCTTTATTATCATTGCACAAAGAAACAACGAGAACATGTACAGGTCCTTCTCAAAAAATTAGCATATTGTGATAAAGGTCATTATTTTCCATAATATAATGATAAAAATGAAACTTTCATATATTTCAGATTCATTGCACACCAACTGAAATATTTCAGGTCTTTAATTGTTTTAATACTGATGATTATGGCATACAGCTCATGAAAACCCAAAATGCCTGTTCCAAAAAATTAGCATATCATGACAAGGTTCTCTAAACAAGCTATTAACCTAACCATCTGAATCAACGACGTAACTCTAAACACCTGCAAAAGATTCCTGAGGCTTTTAAAAACTCCCAGCCTTGTTCATTACTCAAAACTGCAATCATGGGTAAGACTGCCGACCTGACTGCTGTCCAGAAGGCCATCATTGACACCCTCAAGCAAGAGGGTAAGACAGAAAGAAATTGCTGAACGAATAGGCTGTTCCCAGAGTGCTGTATCAAGGCACCTCAGTGGAAGTCTGTGGGAATGGAAAAGTGTGGCAGAAAACGCTGCACAACGAGAAGAGGTGACCGGACCCTGAGGAGGATTGTGGAGAAGGGCCAATTCCAGACCTTGGGGGATCTGCGGAAGCAGTGGACTGAGTCTGGAGTAGAAACATCCAGAGCTACCGTGCACAGGCGTGTGCAGGAAATGGGCTACAGGTGCCGCATTCCCCTGGTCAAGCCACTTTTGAACAAGAGACTGCGTCAGAAGCATCTCTCCTGGGACTGCTGCTGAGTGGTCCAAAGTTATGTTCTCTGATTACAGTAAATTTTGCATTTCCTTTGGAAATCAAGGTCCCAGAGTCTGGAGGAAGAGAGGAGACACATAATTCACATTGCTTGAGGTCCAGTGTCAAGTTTCCACAGTCACTGGGGTGCCATGTCATCTGCTGGTGTTGGTCCACTGTGTTTTATCAAGGGCAGGGTCAATGCAGCTAGCTATCAGGAGATTTTGGAGCACTTCATGCTTCCATCTGCTGAAAAGCTTTATGGAGATGAAGATTTCATTTTTCAGCACGGCCTGGGACCTGCTCAGAGTGCCAAAACCACTGGTAAATGGTTTACTGACCATGGTATTACTGTGCTCAATTGGCCTGCCAACTCTCCTGACCTGAACCCCATATAGAACCTGTGGGAAATTGTGAAGAGAAAGTTGAGAGGCGCAAGACCCAACACTCTGGATGAGTTTAAGGCCGCTATCGAAGCATCCTGGACCTCCATAACACCTCAGCAGTGCCACAGGCTGATTGCCTCCATGCCACGCCGCATTGAAGCAGTCATTCATGCAAAAGGATTCCCGACCAAGTATTGAGTGCATAGCTGAACATGATTATTTGAAGGTTGGCGTTTTTTGTATTAAAAACACTTGTCTTTCATTGGTGGGAAGAAATATGCAAATTTTTTGGGACAGGCATTTTGGGTTTTCATGAGCTGTATGCCATAATCATCAGTATTAAAACAATTAAAGACCTGAAATATTTCAGTTGGTGTGCAATGAATCTGAAATATATGAAAGTTTCATTTTTATCATTACATTATGGAAAATAATGACCTTTATCACAATATGCTAATTTTTTTAGAAGGACCTGTAGGCGTAGCTTCAGGTTCATCATAGAGGACCTTACTGTAGGTGGAGCTTCAGGTTCATCATAGAGGACCTTACTGTAGGCTGAGCTTCGGGGTTCATCAGAGAGGACCTTACTGCAGGTGGAGCTTCAGGTTCATCATAGAGGACCTTATTATAGGCGGAGCTTCAGGGTTCATCAGAGAGGACCTTACTGTAGGTGGAGCGTCAGGTTCATCAGAGAGGACCTTACTGTAGGTGGAGCTTCAGGTTCATCA
>NC_056498.1:82124479-82125572 GCF_014905685.2 Nematolebias whitei
GTTTCATCAGAGAGGACCTTACTGTAGGCGGAGCTTCAGGTTCATCATAGAGGACCTTACTGTAGGCGGAGCTTCAGGGTCCATCAGAGAGGACCTTATTGTAGGCGGAGCTTCAGGTTAATCAAACAGTACCTTTTTTAGCTGTTATAACTTTGTCAGAACAACACTGTGATCATGTTGTTTCCATAGATCTATGTAATTGTGAGATTCTTGATTACTGATATTTTTTTTGTCAGACTTATTTAATTAAACTAAGACAACTGCAGTCTGTCTCTGACTGTCCTTCAACTCCATCACCTCATGTCACCTCAAACATTTACCCACAAAGGAGGGACTTTCCTCTGAACAGAGGACCTGGAACTGAAACAGCTCTCAGCCTGTGTGCTAACAGAATGTTGGTCCAAATCTGGGATGTTCAAGCTTTTCACCATGTGACATTTAGGATTTTATCTTTTTATTCTTCTTGACTTCACTGTTGCTGTGTGAAATAAAAAATAAATTTACCATAATTATAATTAGTGTGTGAGTAGTTATAATTTAAATGAAATTAGCTATATTTAATAATCTGCTTTATTCTAACAGAGCGGGCATCATACTGTGGTGTGTGCGCGTGTCTGTGTGTATGTGTGGAAGGGGATCTAGACATAGACATATTTCTTCATTTGGAGCCAGTGTAATGATTTATTATGAAGTATAATTATAATTATTTTGTTGACATCCCTCTAGATAAAAGTCTAATAAAAAATGATACTCCACAAACTTCAATATTATCTTCAACTCATAACTTTTTTAGCAGTGCATGTAGATTTTAAGACTGCATACTTTCTGTTTGATCATCTTTAAAGTTGCCTTCATTTAAAAATGGTTTAATAGTAAAAAACACCTTCCATGTGTGAATGTTGTTGTTTATTCTTCCATTTTGAACTGTGATGCAACTCTCCTTCCGTTGGTGAGACTGAACTGAACACAGTGATGTTGCTGCAGACCCAACACACACCATTTCACTTTATTAGACATGGACTCCCTCATTGTTTTCATTTGTTCAGATTGGAACGATGATGAATGTAATGGGCTCCATCGATCTTTTGTTGGG
>NC_056498.1:82125672-82126870 GCF_014905685.2 Nematolebias whitei
ATGTATATGTATATATATGTATATATATATATATATATATATATATATATATATATATATATATATGTATATGTATATATATGTATATGTGTATATGTATATATATATATGTGTTTATGTATGTATATATGTATATGTGTATATGTATGTATATATGTATATATATGAATATGTATGTATATATGTATATATATGTATATGTATGTATATATGTATATATATGTATATGTATGTGTATATGTATATATATGTATATGTATGTGTATGTATATATATGTATATATGTATGTATTTATATGTGTATTTATGTGTGTATAGATGTTATATATGTATGTATATATACGTATATATGTATGTATATATCATGTATATTATATTATATATATATATATATATATATATATATATATATATATATATATATATATATATATAACTCCTAATTAGCTTTGCCCCCTTTCTCTCATCCCACACATGGTTTTATCAGTTTATTTGAGCTCCTATTTTGGTGTCCTAATGTGTTTCCTAATCCACCCATCAGGATTTAAATAAATAGAAGACTATTTCTGTGAAAAACATTTTTGCTTGAGACTGTTTTTTAAGTTGCATCTTCCTAGATCTCCTGCAGTTACTTTCTATTTCTCTGGTATGCCACATCTTTTTGTTATACATTTACTCCATCCTTTTTGTTTTCCTGCCTGTATTTTGTTTGACCAGTTGTTTTGGTGCACTGCCGGGCTGTTCGGAGCTTATAAAACCTAAATGTCATAGCACTGTGTGCGTGTTCAATCTACTGCTCTGCTTGGAAATGTCAGTCTTTAGTGTTTATGTGGTAACAGCTGCACGGGAAAGATAAATGCTCAATTCACAACCTGCTGCTTATCTTCTCACCCAGCATTTTTTGTATAATGGCATCATTCATTGGTTTTATGTAACTTGGTTTGAGACTTCTACCTGAGGGATCTTCAGTCTAATTTGAAGTGGCTAATGAATATTCATATCCAGTGTTACTATTTCTGCTGCCTCTCTTCCTGATGTCAATTTTTTTTTTCCTCGCGAGTCTCTTTGAGTTGATTTCTATGCTGGAATGTGACATCAAAAACAGATGTGGGGAAAAATGTCTAAATGGTTGATGTAAACCCAGAGAGATGCAGTTTTAACAAACCAAAGATTTATAAACATATATATATATATATAT
>NC_056498.1:82126970-82136747 GCF_014905685.2 Nematolebias whitei
CTTGTTACCCACGTGTTAACCTTTTATTCCATTTTCCTCCCCAACAATGTTTTTCTTTCCATTCTCACTTTGCCTCAATCTTTCCTTGTCCTCGTCTTTTGACTTTCCAATCACTAAGTAATTACTTTATTTTTCAATCCTTCTCTTTAACTTTACGCTTTTCCTTCCTGTTCTTGTTTATCACCTTGTTTTTGTTGATGGTGTTGATGTTACCCTCTTACTGGTGTTTATGGTGGACCACCATCCCAAACAGCAGACAAGTAAAGGTACCATAAACATGATAAATAGTCTACAAAGATTTTAATGTTTCTCCATTAAACGTCCATTTTTATTATTATTGTTGCCTTTAAAATGTTGAATCGGGGCCCAAATAAAAATAAAATAAAATAAAAAAAAACACTAGAAATATGAGCATAGTTATTTAAAGTAAAACCACTTTCTACCAGAATCGGTCAAATCAATGTGTATTTTTAGTATGAGTTTTTTTTAGGGGTGTGACTGTCATGGTACAGCCATTTTGGACAGACACAGCAAACTACACAATGAATATGATAATTATAGATGATCTCTGCTTACATCTGGAAGAGAGCATTTTATTTAAATGCATTTTGCTAACAGCCATGACAAAAAAGCAGAGGAAGACACTTTCCATGAAAAGCCTAAGTAGCCTGTTTGTTTTAAATCAGCTGTGTGATAAAGTTTCTTGGTCATGATTTGTTGCTGCAGTTGAGTGCATTGAGAGGTGCAGATATGGCAAGCAGGAATGTCAGTTAATGTATGCTTTGAATCCCTCTATGGCAGTCTATGGGTGTATTTACCGTATTTTCCACCATAAACGTTGCACCGCCCTATAAGTCGCATCAGTCCAAATACATCTAATAAAGTGGAAAAATCCATAAATATATCGCTTGGCCATATACGTCACATCTATTAAGCGTCACCGCTGACATGTCGCGTTTGTTATGCATCACCACTGACAACCTGGAAATGTGGGCTGCTGTTATGCCAAAAATCGATTGGCTGACAAATGGCGGCCGCGGGGGCATGCACGGGAGGACTTTAACAGGAATTTAACAAAAATAACACTTAAAAACAATTATTTGTTTGCTCAAAATTGTAGCAAAGATGTGTCTCAGTCTAACTTTTGCTTAATAAATGCGCTTTGACGGTCAAATCAGCTGCATTTCAAAAGCTGATACGAGGAAACATAAACGTTCAGAGGGCGACTCGCTGTGTATTTCTTTGAAATTTAACAAGATAACCCCCTAAAACAATAATTTGTTTGCTCTGCATTATAGTAAAGTTGTGTCTCAGTTGAACATTTACTTAATAAATGCACTTTAATGCAGTGGTGTGGTCTACATTTTTGTAGTGTGTATACTGTGCTTAGAAACCAAAGTACACCAGTTAGTACATTGTAATCGTCAATTTATTTTGATTTTTAAGCATATTGAACATTTCCAAATTTCTCTGATGCTTATATTTGAATAAATGAACAACAAACTTTGTACAACAGTTGGCTTTGTATTAAAAACTTTATAGAATTTATAAAACAATATCAAAGCAAAGCGCTGCATACAGATAGATTGTTACAGAAGCGTTTTAAATGCCGTTTAACGTATCACTGACATGTGCCTAATGATATGTCATGTATCATTGGGCACTTGTAAGTGGGTATACTGAAATTCTTAAGCTTTTCTAGTGGGTATACTCCATATACCTGAGTATCACATAGACTACACCACTGCTTTAATGGTCAGATTAGTTTCTTTTCACTGAGGTGGCACAGCGAAATGAAGCTGATTTGACTTTTGCTCCAGGCAGTTGACGGTGGCAGGCTATGGCAAGCCAATTGTGTCATTAATAGCCACTTTTACCTATTAATGATACAATGGCATGCCATACTACTCGAGTGCCATCTAGTGGCTGAAAATGGTAGTGTTCAATATTTTCAGTCAGAATGAATGAAAACGGTCATATCTCAGCAAAAAATTGCTTTACAAATATGGGAAAAAAATCCATAAATACGCCGCTTCGGCCTATAAGTCTCAGGGCATGCAAATTATGCAAAAAACTGCGACTTATAGGATGAAAAAGACGGTACTTCATATCACTGATATCAAGATTCATTTTTTCTCACTAGCACTTACTTGCTGAGAAGCTGTGTATGATTAACTGTTTTAGTATTTTCACACTGGTAGATGTTATTGAGTTCTGTTGTTTTTTGTTGTGTTTCATTTGTTCTTTGATAGTGATTTCTTGACCCAAGTGAGAGAGAGACCTTTCTGGTGCTTTACGTTGTACACTTAACCTGAAAGAAACTCTTTAAAGTTGAAAACTGGATGAATTAAACAATGTAGTTTTGCATTACTCGATGACAGATCCTCCCTTGCTGAACATAACCTGCTAACTTCGAATGTCCTCACAAATAACCCCAAATCATGCAATTTGACAAAGGAACAATTGAGCAGGTTTGTATTGTATTTTGGTTGAATTGGTAAGGTGGTTGTAAGGATCAGGAATTTGGATCAGAGGTCTTTCTGCACTCAGTACCTTGGTTCTTGAAGACAAAGTTAACAGGAAGTCTAACAAAAATGGTTTGTGTGTTAGTGAGATAAAGTTCATGTGAAACCTAGTATTTTCTGTAAACCATTTGTAACACACTGTTGCAGCAGCACGCCAAACTGCACAAAGTTCACTTCACCAGTCTGTGATTATTCTAAAGCCTGGTGAAATTGATTTTTATTTATAGATATTTATTTTCTGTCTTGGTTTTTCTCAGCAATCATCAAGCAGAATCAGTCCTAAGAAAACTCCAGAGCCGGCTGTGGACCTGCTGAATCTAGGTAATACACATACAACCTTCTCTTAGTTTGTACCATCACATGAACTGCAAAAGAACATCAAAATGTGTTGAAGTGTGTACCTCATTTTTCAGATATGTAAACTAAACTCTCAGTGTTGCAGGAAATCATAACTGTTTTTGAATGATAATGGAATGATTACCTGTTTAATATTATTGGACATTATTGAGTCTTGTTATATCCCAAAAGGTCCAAATCTTTTAACACATGACTTTTATTATCCAGTGTTCATATGTTGGCGGGGGGTGGGAGGTGGGGGGGAACTGTCCTTCAATCTGCACAAAACAAGTCTCCTGGCTAGAAGAGGGCCAAAGGCAATCACATCCTTCTCGTATTTGCAGAAGGACGTATGCACAGGGGCCACTTCAAACAGTAAGATGAGTGGTGATTGATACATAGTTTTTTCCCACATATCACAGAGAAAATATAAAAAAATAGATTGCCAATAGGTCCACAGTTTGGGACAAGTCCAGAATGTGTGTAAGAGTGTAGCTGGAGTTTGTTTACAGCGGTTACATACAGGATCCCGATCAGTTTTTATCTTGGCCAACTTGTTTTTGGACCAGTGCAGCCAGTGCACCACCTTAAATTAAATTACAGCATGTCTCAAACAGATTTATGATGAACAAATATTCTGAATGATCTTTTGCTAGACTGAGTCTGAAATCGATTACTCCAAGTCCGTTTCCTATGTCAGTTTAAGGGAGTCCAAGCTGGTCTCATGGTATGAACTGAGCAGTGTATAGATCTTGCTGAGGGCCCCCTTAGAGCCAGAGCTTCACTCCAAAAATCTTAGCCACAAAAAGGTTAGAGGGTACAAAGGAAACCAAGTTAGACCTCACAAAATGCCTCTGCTGCAAATGTCTGAAAAACTGTGACTTGTGAATATTAAATTTCTGTACCAGCTGCTCAAAAGAGGCATATTTATCAACATAGAGACCATAGAGTGAATGTACTAGATTCAAGACCCAGTCATCAAGAGCTGTATCAGCTACTGGGGGAGTAAATGTGATTATTTGACAATGGTGCTACAAACAGTAACTGTAGAGTTAAATGTCCTCCTGAACTTATACAGATCTTGACTGTCCAGATCACAATTGAGTTAG
This sequence comes from Nematolebias whitei, assembly GCF_014905685.2. Classification (NCBI taxonomy): domain Eukaryota; kingdom Metazoa; phylum Chordata; class Actinopteri; order Cyprinodontiformes; family Rivulidae; genus Nematolebias; species Nematolebias whitei. The sequence continues at coordinate 82,130,941 of NC_056498.1, forward strand.
AAATGTAGGTTTATACTGACTGTTTCAAAGGCAACTGAGAGCAGAGTAATGCAGACGGGGTACTGGATTTAATTTAGGCCCTGTCCAAAGCCACCCAATTGGGAGCAAGAGTATCCTTTCCTAACCATAATAATAAAGCTCTGATATTAGCTGCCCAGTAATGATGCATGAAATTAAGAAGTGACATGCCCCCAAGCCTGTGGGACAGATGCAAGATCTTCCTGGCAATCTGTGGATATATTTTATTCCAAATACTGGTAAACACTGATAGCTGGCTATTCAGATTGGAGAAGTAAGGTCAGATTTTGTGAGGAAAATTGACTGGCTTTGAAACAAATACAGAAATTTAGGTAGAACATTCATTTTGACGGTTTATTCTACCCCCCCAGGGTGTGAGGTAGGGTTTGCTATCTAGCAATGCCCTGCTTAAGGTTCGCCATGAAAAATAGATCATTAGTTTTATAGAGGTTCTTATGATCTTGTGTTATCTAAATGCCAAGGTATTTACATTTTTTTAAACTAATTTTAAAAGCTACAGTGTCTAAAATTTTCTTTTCTATATAAGTCATAAGCATCAGCTCACTCTTTTGAAGATTAACCTTATACCCAGATATTTTCCCAACGTTTTGAAGGAAATCAAGTAATCCAGAAATGCTGGTAATAGGGTCTTGTTTATACAAAAGCATGTCGTCGGCATATAAAGAAACTTTGTGCTCTGTGCCTAATTGATTTATCCCTTTAATGATGGAGTTTGTGGTTTTATTGCTAACGCAAATAGAAGCGGTGAGAGCAGGCACCCCGTCTTGTACCATGTTGCAAGCAAACTTCTGCCATTGGGGAGGTATATATCAGCCTCACCCATGATATGAATTTGGGACTAAATTTAAATAGCTTTAAAGTCTCAAGGAGACAACTCCACTCCACCCGATCAAACGCTTTCTCAGTATCCAGTGAGATAATTACTTCATCACAGTTGTTACTGGGCAGATTGAGAGTATACAACACACCGAGCAGCTGCCTAACATTAAATAAAGCCAGTCGATTTTGTACAGATTTCTGGTCAGGCAGGGCAATTGTGGAGACCACCTGCTCAAGTCGTTTTGCCTGGACCTTGGCAAGGAATTTTTTGTCAGTATTTAAAAGTGAGATAGGACAATATGAGCCACAATTTAGAGGATATTTCCTTCATAGGTAAAAGTAAGCTTAGAACTTGACTTATGAACAGTGGCAATATTTGTGTAGCAAGTGACTCTTCAAACACAGATATTAGTAAAGGTGAGAGTAGATTTGAAAATTTCTTTAAAAACTCCAATAGGTCAGCTGAAGACTCTCATATACAAATGATTGGTAAAAATTTATTAAAACATGTATTAATTCCAGCATTGTCGTGACATGTCACAACCTTCTTGGTCATTATTTATTGTTGAAATAGTTTAGTTGTGTCACGGTTTTCAGACGGAGCTGAGCAGGACAAACCCATTTGCGCATGCAGAACTCAAAGGCGAGGTTGTAAAATAATAATCACTTTAATAATCAAAATAAATAGCTGACGTGGCAGAAAAATTCACAGACAGGATCAGGTCAGGATTATATATGGAACACAGGAGACAAACCTGAAGCTGTACCAGACGATGCACCGACCAAGACTGAGACACAGACCAGGGCTTATATACACACAGACTAGACGAGACAAATTACAAACACCTGGATGACACACGGGTGGAGCTGATCGGGGTAATTACTGAGGGACACTAAGGAGTACAGACATAGGGAGACTGACAGAGGGCTACCATCCTTACAGTACCCTCCCACAAGGATGCCCCCTGGTGTCCCCAGAAAGCCCCCCCCCCCATCCCAAAAAAACTAGGGTGGGCGGAGGGAGGAGCTGCAAGGATGGAGGGCACGAGGAAACACTAGGACAAAAAAACAAAAACCAGCAGGACAAGAGCCTGGGATCTAAACTAAACAAAACTAGGGAACACAAAGAATGTCTGGACGGTCAGGAGACCATCCCTAGGCTGGTTACAGTTCAGGTGGGCGACCGGGAGGCCATCCAAAACGCTGGGGAAAATCTGGTGGGTGGCCGGGAGGCCGTCCAACAAGCCGGGGCAGGTCTGGTGGGCGGCCGGGAGGCTGTCCAGACATCAGACCAGGCGGGCGGCCGGGAGGTTGTCCAGCACAAGGCACCAGATTATGTGGGCAGCCTATAGTGATGGATACCCTAAGAGACCATGACCGCCTGGCATGAGAAAAGAGGACTGGAGGGACCATAGGTTCTGGTGTGGGGGACCACAGCCGTCACAGAGGCTAGAAGAGCTGTAGAAACCGATGAGCCCAGGGAGACTACCGCTTTTATTGAGACTGCGGGAAACATAGAGATCTCAGGCATAGCAGGAGGAGGTGTGGCCACTTCTGGGGCTGCAGCAGGAGGTATGGCTGCTTCTGGGGCTGCTGCAGTTAGCGTGGCCGCTTCTGGGGCTGCTGCAGGGGGTGTAGCCATCTCTGGAACTGTAGCAAAGGGCATGGAACTCTGAGACATGGAACTCGAAGACGTGGGACTCAGATCTTCTGAGGCAGGATCAGGAGCTGATGTGGAGCATTAGGAACTTGGAAACGTGGGACTTGGATTTTCTGCGGCAGGATCTTCTGAGGCAGGATCAGGAACTGACATGGAGCATGAGGAACTTGGAGACGTGGAACTCAAATCTGGGTGTGCAGTTGGTGTAGGATTGTCTGGAGGCACAGCTCATGTAGGACCTTCTGTAGATGTTGAGGCGTCAGCTGGCGTGGGACCCTCAGTAGATGTAGAGGCGTCGGCAGTCCTGGGACCCTCGGTAGACATCGAAGCGTCGGTGGACCTGGGACCCTCTGCGAACGGACTAGGTGCAAGGACCTCAGCGGATGGACTAGGAGAGAGGACCTCAGCGGATGGACCAGGAGCAAGAACCCCAGCGGACTGACCAGGAGCAAGAACCTCAGCAGACAGACCAGGAGCGAGGACCTCAGAGGACAGACCAGTTGTGAGGAGCTCGACAGACAGGTCAGCGGAAAGGAGCTCGGCAGGCAGGTCAGCGGCGAGGAGCTTGGCAGGGTCTTCAGTGGCAGGGTCTTTGGATGCTGGTGCTGAGTCAGGCACTGGGACAGGGGCCGAGTCAGGCGCTGGGACAGGGGCCGAGTCAGGTGCTGGGACAGGGGCCAAGTCAGGCACTGGGACGGGGTCGAGTCAGGCGCTGGAGCAGGGGCCGAGTCCCTGGAACCTTTTTGCTGTCGACCTCTGCCGTGGTGGCGACGGCGTGGTCCAGGGCCAGGATCAGGCCAGAGCTCCTCCTTGGGCTCAGGGTCTCCCTTGGAAATTGACTCTGCAGCCGGGGAGCCAGGGACTTGTTCTGCAGCTGGGGGACCAGGGACTGTCTCTGAAGCAGGGGCATCTGGCTCAGCAGCAAGGGAGTCTGGCTCTTGGGCAGAGTCAGGGACAGGAGGGTCTGGATCTGAGGCTGGAACGGAATGAGAAGCAGGGATATCAGAGGCTGGTGGAGATGGTTCAGAGTCTGGCAGTTTTTTTCAAAGTTCTTATTTCAATTAAAAGCTGCTGATATTCTGGGATTTGTGTCAGACCGGGTTGAAATAATAATAGTTTCTTGGCAAGGGAGAGCACAGTATCAAAGCAGTCCGGGTTGTGTTTAGCAGGGGAGAGTAGATTTTGTAGAGTCCGGTTTATTTGTGTGGGGTCACTGGGTTGGAGCTGGGGAGTGTTGGTTCCAGTCTTTAGTGAAGCTCTATGCAGGGGTGAGGTGACTGATTCCACCCTCACCGGAACCCTGGGAGGTGAGGCGACGGGACCCGCCCTCGCAGAGACACTGAGACTGGACTCAGGAGGCTCAGTCTCGCCAGACCGAGCAGGAGCGGCTTCAACTGACAGTGAGGTGTCAGTCTCTGCCCTCACCGGAACCCTGGGAGGTGAGGCAATGGGACCCGTCCCCACTGAAGTGCTGGACTGCATCCAGGAAACTCAGACTTGCCGGACTGAGTTGGATCAGATGGCCATGACAGAGGAACTGACGGAGGTATGGTGGACCGCTTCCGTGTCCTCTTTCTGCCTCTCTGATGGCGGCGTTGGCGATGGGGCGCAGAAACAATACAGAGCTCATCCTCCGGTTCAGCGTCCTCCCCAGACATCCACCCTGAGGAGACGAGCGGTGCTGGAGAGGAGGGAGAACTGGGCTCACACGTCAGGCAGTTCACACGGACCTGGAAACACTTTCTCTCCTCCTCCAGCACGAGAAAAGGCAAGGGCAGGATCTCCATCGCCTGTCTGTAGTGTTCAGGAGTCTGGACGGGTTCGGTCCGGAAACCGCTGCACAGGATCATGAGCTCACCTATCTGCGTTGGCTCGTGCAGACAGGTGAGTGAAGCCGAGAACATTCTGCTTGCTGGGTTCTGGTCTGGTCGGTGCATACTGTCACGGTTTTCAGACGGAGCTGAGCAGGAACAAACCCATTTGCTCATGCAGGACTCAGAGGCGAGGTTGTAAAATAATAATTACTTTAAAATTCAAAATGAATAGCTGACGTGGCAGCAAAAGTCACAGACAGGATCAGGTAAGGATTATACACGGAACACAGGAGACAAACCAGGAGCTGTACCAGATGATGCACCGACCAAGACTGAGACACAGACCAGGGCTTATATATACACAGAATAGATGAGACAAATTACAAACACCTGGAGGACACGCGGGTGGAGCTGATCGGGGTAAATACTAAGAGACACTAAGGTGTACAGACATAGAGAGACTGACAGAGGGATACCATCCTTACAGGTTGGCTGAATGTTGTCGTACCTGATACTGAAGCAAATGCCAAGCCCTTTCACCATGCTCACAGTAACCATGTCTGGATTTAGATATTAAATATTCTGCCTGCTGAGTAGACAAAGTAGGGTATTACATTCAATTTGAAGTAACAAATGTTTTTTTCACTACATCTTGTGAAGGGTAGTGCCTATATTCTCTGTCTAATAGTACTATCTCATCAATTAACTGTATTAACCATACCACACACTTGTTCTTTATATTTGCACAATAAGAAATTATTTAATTTAATGCCTCACAGACAATACAGAGTGGTATTCCTGGTGTTCGATTAATATCAAGAAAGAATTCAATATCATATTTAAGAAATTTGATAAAGTCTTCCTCGGAAAAGTGTAAGGAGTTGAGTCTCTAAGGATGATATACAGATTGTGTGACTGGGACCAGTTTCATAATAAGTGGACCATGGTCAGAAATAACCATGGTTGCATAGTTACATTCTCTCACTAAAGGCAGAATTAATTTATCAAGGAAGAAGTAGTCAGTTTGGGAGTACATCTTATGAACTGGAGGAAAAATTAGTATGATCTTGAAGTAGGATTATGGAAGCCACACATCAGCCACACCATAAGATTCAAGGAATGAGTTGATTGATCGAGCGGACTTAGTCATGGTGGTTTTCCCCATGGAACTAGGGTCAAGAGATGAAAGCACACAATTTGTGTCACTACCAATTATAAGGTTGTGTGTTGATATATTCAGTAGGTTTGAAGAAAGGTTATTAAAAAATCTGAAGTTATCTCAGTTGGGCGCATACACCGAAACCTGCCTGTTCTGTGTTTCTGGGGCCTGGTGAGGGCAGAGCCAATTCGGCAGTACTGGAAGTACAGTAGTCCCTCGTTTATCGCATGGGATTCGTACCATGAAGCCCGGCGATAAGTGAAAAACCACGAAGTAGGAATAGTAGTACAAGTAGTAAGTAGTAGTTTATTTTAGT
>NC_056498.1:82136847-82141687 GCF_014905685.2 Nematolebias whitei
TGTGGGTAATACCAGATGGCTAGGCCTCAGACTGATGAAGCCTCTTGGACGAGGGGCGAAACGTTTCTTTTTAACAAAAAAAGAAGTCCAGATGACATGATTCAACCTTTTTTGTTGTTTATATACTTTTTTTTTTAATTAAGCTTTTACTGCTTTTGTAAGCAAATCAGTTTGACATGATATTTTAAAAACTTAATGTAAGGAAGATATAAGATATTTTGTTTCACCAAATGGATATTAACATACAAAACAAATAGTGCAAATAATCTGCTAAAGATAGACTATTATACAGATGAACAAAAATATTTTTTAAAGCTAAATTATTTGGAAAAATATATAACAAGTCTATTTTAATTGAACGCGCTGCTCGCTTCGGCTTTTGTAGATGCTGCTACTTCCTTCACCGCTGATGACAGCAGGTGTGGAGACGCACGCGGCCAGTGATCCATCTGAAGCTTAACCAAACTTTTTTTTTTTACCTCTTTCAACCAGCCGGTCAGACCTGCCTCCTCTTCTACAAGTAGATTAACGCAATTTTATATTGTGCATTCTTATTTAGTTTTATGATTCGTAAAACCGTATCAAAAGGCCGAGACCAGCCTGGCCCGCACATTAAGCACGTTATTCTAACCCGGGCCCGGCCAGCTTCGGACCTGGGTTAGAAATGACAGCTCTAAATCAAATTAAGCAGTAATGTATTTCACTGTGATTAGTAATTTGACCAAGTTACAAGTTCTATTTTACAGTTTACTTGTAGAAGAGAAGCTGAGCTTTGTCTTTTGTCATTTAACAACAGCGTTTGTCTTGGTGCTCGTCCAGACACTTCTCTGGACGCAACAGTGGGCTCATTTTTCCAACTGGATATTCAGATTTTCAGTGAAAGTAAATGTTTCTGTTTATTCTGTGGGATTTGAATGGAGCCCGATGCATCGACTTGCTTTGTTGACACAAACTACCTAAAGGCTGCAGAATAAAGCTAAAAGAAAGAACAAAGCCATGTCAGACATCTCTCTCTGTTCCTCTGGTGTAAACATTATTACACTGAATGTTTTCCAGGAACAGTCTGCATGCAGGGCTCCCTCTCTGACTGTTCAACGATCCCATGTACTGTCGTGGAATGAAACAAATCCTGCAGGCTTTCAAGTGTTGTCACACACACACGGCTCCACATGTTCACATGCACATTAAGAGCAGCTGGTAAACACTCTCACACATTTAGTTTTCTCTCCAACAGCCTGTGTCTGTGGTTTGTCTGATCTCACATCAGAGCTCAAAGATTTTAGGTTACACAATGAGTCCGTTTGGGCCAGATGGCAGGAGAGAGTTCAGAGGTTCATGTGACCTTCACGGTCCGGCAGCGGTGAATCTGATCTGAAGAGCTTTGTTTGTTCAGGGATGAGTCTGTTCTTGTAAGATGAAGTGTTGCTCAGAGTGATTCTCTGCACAATATCCAGACGAGCACCGGCACGTGTTAACCCAAAGACTAAATGAATATCCAGATGATCAGTCAAAAACAGCTTTGCTTTGGATCAAAGTTCACAGATGACTAGGCTTGTCACGATAACAAATTTTGCTGGGCAAATAATTGTCTCAAAATGTATTGCAATAAACAATAGTATTGTTTGGCATTTGACAATAATTAGTAATTATTGTCAATTTCAAGAAGAAATGTTGATTTGTTTTGAGTGTTGTATCTTTTTTGACCACTGGATGGCAGTATAAGACTGGTTGAACTGAAGGATGGATAGTGAGGGAGCGAGCAACGTGTCTTTTTAAGAAAAATGGGAGGGAGGCCCCTTGACGTGACATGGGCTGTCTCTCTTTCTTTTTTTTTTTTTTGTTCTCAAAATGGTGGACTCTCTGTGTGGTTTGAGCTCTTTAACATAGCATTTTTCACACAAAGTTTATTAAAAAAAAAATCAGTAAACAAGTTCTCAGCTTCTTTTTGCAGAGAAAAGCAAATTTTTACACAAAGGCACGAGTTTCAACTGTGAATTTGGGAACTTTGACAAGACAGAGTTTTTTTCCCCGAGGTTGGACTGTTAGCTTAACTCGTAGCTTAGCTTTTCAGCTTAGCAGCTTTTAACGATCTAGAAACGCAATTTTGGATCGTTAAAATGGATTTTAAAGAGAAAAGAGAAAGAGAGGGGTCAGTGAAGAGCACCAGAGTTGAGCCTTTTGTCATCCAGTGTCTTCAGTAGAAAGAGAGAGACACGAAGAAACGATAAAGCCGATAAATGAAAATGAGGTCAATCATTTTAATTTATCATGCGATTAATTGATTTATTATTATTTATTGTGACAGGCCTACAGATGAATAACTTACACTGCAACTAAATGTACTCAAATGCCAATTCAGACACGAAAAGTCCAAGTTTCCGTTACCTGTTTCAGCTTTAAACAGTGTTTCAACTGTTAATACCTGAAGCTACAGATAGCTGGATAGTTCTACTCTTTAGGCACAAATTCATTATTATCTATAGGAAAGTATTATTTTTTTTATTGTGAGTCTTGTCTTTTTTGTATGAGCACTTGCTACCAAAAGTTGCAATGGCATATTTTGTTGTATTTTTTGTAGGGGTTTAAAGCTGTGAGAGGAATATCAAATCAAAGATCATGACGTGAATAAGAACAATGGACAAACAGCAATAAGCTGCAATGTTTATGTATTGACACCCTTAATCCAGAGAGATGATTGCAGTATGACCTGCTTCAAATCAACACAGTGTGTGTGTGCTGCTCAGACCCAAGTGATTGTTGGAGACTGTGTGTGAGCCAAAGCAGAACAGGTGTGTGCGCCTGTTTGAATCTAAGATACAAACTGAAACCTGAAGCTGTCAGTCAGTCAACGCAGAGTCTCGATGCTCTGAGGCAGAAAAGATTCATCTGAGAAAGACCTGAATGTGTGACGTCAGTTAAACTGTGGCTTTACTTGATTAGAAAGTCTTTCCCTGAACACCTTCATCACACATCAGCTGTCAGACATGGCTGTCCTCGAACACTCGACTGTGTGTGTGTGCGTGTGTCATCAACGTGAGTGACAGATCCTGTTGATGGGTGCAGCAGAACAGCAGGCGCAGATGTAGGGAGTGTAAAGATGGAGAACTGCCTCCGTTTGTATTGAAAATGGATTTTTAACACACTTCTCTCTTTTCTCACGAGTCTGACCTCCTGCCATCTATCTCCTCTTTCTCCTCCTGTCATTCCTCCTCAGTCTATCTCTTCATCCTCTCAATCGTTTCTTAATCTTCTTCACCTCCCATCAGTTCTCTTCTCTTCACCCTCGACCCTCACACCTCTATTCTATTCTTTGTTTCTCCTCTTTTTCGCTCCCTCCTTCTTTTCACCCTCTCTGGTGGTTTTCTGTCTGTGGCGTCAGGAACTTGTGTCTGTTTTTTTAATTCAGAAGAAGGCAGTTGTGGTATTTAAGAGACCGTTTCACTCTGCAGCTCTGCAGGAGCTAACATTGTTCTGCAACTGATGCTGCCAAAACTCAACAGTTATCAGATGAAAGTAATTACCATATTTTCCACCATACACGTCGCACCACCTTATAAGTCACATCAGTTTTTTGTCAACAAAAAGACAGGTTTCCTGGAGAACCTGCTTGTCCAGCGGAGACTCACGCTGTGGGGTACGTCGTGGACCCGTGGGGAGTGTGACAGTTGATGTGCCTCTCAGTTCTGTCTCAGGAGAACGCTGAAGACGTTTACATATTTGGATTTATGATAGCAGGGACTCTGCTTTTTGGCATCGGCGGGGCTCTGTTCTGTCGACTTTTGAAGAAGACATTGGCAGCAGTTTCTGCCATGACAAAGCTTCTGAGTCAGTATGAAGGGTTGGTTCATGCTGTGAGTACTCAAAATCAGCTGATTTATGAGCTAAACTGTAAGGTGGAGGCGATTTATGAGAATCGCAGGCCACCTGCGGCTTCTGGGACTTGTCAACGTGGTGGGATTGACCTTAAAGGAGACTCATAGCATGGATCAGTGGAATGGATTCCCATAATCAGGCCATTGTGAACCAGAAAGTCCAGAAGGACTCAAGGTTGATGAAAAAATCTGTCTGCCTGAAGAAAATCAACAATCAAAGTTTATCTGAATCTGACTCCCCGTTGGCCTCGGAGACGGGCCAACAATCAAATTTCTCCTGGATCATGGGTAACAAGGGATAAAAGCTTCATCTATCATGAACAACTTTTTACCTCCCCCCCCCCCCCCCCACACAACTTTCTGTGCAAGCTTATAATAACTGCCAGCTGAAACGACATCATCAGAACTGTGGCCGATCTGAAAAACGCTCATGGACAAATCTCAACACCTTCAAGTCAAATGCATATGTAATCATGTTTTAAATGTGCTTGCTGGTAGAGTTTTTGTTTGTCTCAAATCGTGTCCCGATAGACAAGATGTGAAAGATCTTTTTTTTGTAATACCACTATCTGCCCTCATGTTTCTCCCCCTTTTCCTATCTAAGATTATTATTCTGAAAAAAGATAAGAAAGACCACGCTTATAGCAGCAGCTTCGTGCACTCAGTCCATCTTCCGGACGACTGTACGTACATGTCCTTCTCAAAAAATTAGCATATTGTGATAAAGGTCATTATTTTCCATAATGTAATGATAAAAATTAAACTTTCATATATTTCAGATTCAATGCACACCAACTGAAATATTTCAGGTCTTTCATTGTTTTAATACTGATGATTATGGCATACAGCTCATGAAAACCCAAAATGCCTGTCCCAAAAAATTAGCATTTTTCATCCCACCAATGAAAGACAAGTGTTTTTTGTAAGGAACTCTCGTGAGGGTTTGGACCAAGATCACAACACAACAG
>NC_056498.1:82141787-82167173 GCF_014905685.2 Nematolebias whitei
GCCCCACTTTTCAGTTTTTTATTTGTTAAAAAAGTTTGACACATCCAATAAATTTCATTCCACTTCACGATTGTGTCCCACTTGTTGTTGATTCTTCACAAAAAATTAAAATTTTATATTTTTATGTTTGAAGCCTGAAATGTAGCAAAAGGTTGAAAAGTTCAAGGGGGCCGAATACTTTCACAAGACACTGTATGCATGTTGTTAAAATTACGTAGGTTTAAGAGCTTAGAACATTGCAAGAGTGTGGGAAGGGTTTATAAAGCTTTTTATATAAATATTAAAATAAATATAACGTCCCTACTTTACAGTTGTTCACCTATCACAGTGGTGTCTGGACTCTGGAACGTAACCCCCGTGACAATCGAGGGAGCTTTCTACTTTCATGTTATACTACGTGCATAATTTATCTGCATTAAAGATGGGGGGGGGGACACAGTTTGAAGTACATCTTATGTGAATACATTAAAAAGTATTCAGACCTAGGTTGTCAGAATACTACCACAAATGTTGAACTATTTTACTGGACCGTTACGGAGACCAACACAAAGTAAAACCAAGCTGTGAAATGGACAGAAAATGTTCCGCGCCTTTCAACTTTTAAAATAATAATTATCTGAAGTGTTCCTCCTCTTCAACAGACTGCACCTGCATGCAATTTCATCTCAGCTGATCTGTGAAGGTCCCACGGGTTTGTGACCAAACAGTATCATGAAGGCCAAGGAGCGCAGTAGACAGGTCAGGGATAATGCTGAGAAGTTTACAGCATGGTTAGGTTATACAACAATATTCTAAGCTTTGAACAGATACAGGAGCACTGCTCAGTCCATCATCTGCAAATAGAAACAGTACGGCACAACTGCAACCAAGACATGGACATCCACCTAAACCGACAGGCCGGGCAGAGAGAGCAAACACCTGAGCAACAGAGAAGAAGCACATGGTGAACCTGAAGGAGCTGTAGATGCTGTCCACAGGACAACTATTAGTGGTGCACTCCACAAATCTGATCTTTGAGGAAAAGTGACAAGAAGAAAGCCAATGTTGAAAAAAAATAAAACAAGACTGCAGTTTGACACATGCCATGCAGGAGATAGAGCAGAGCAGTGGAAGAAGGTGTTCTGCTCAGATGAGATCAAAAATGAACTCTGGAGTAAGGAGTACATCATTCTCATCATGAAACATGGTGGCAGCATCATGCTGCAGGAAGCTTTTTATCAGCAGGGTCAGAGTTAATAAAAGGATGGATGTAGCTAAATACTGGACAAAGTCCTGGAAGAAAACCTGTTGGGACTGGAGTAGGGGGTCTCTTTCCAGCAGGACAACAACCCACAGCATACAGCCAGAGCTGCAATAGAATGACAGATTAAAATGAACACTTCACGTGCAGCACGGTGGCGCATCTGGTAGAGCTGCTGCGAGCAGGTCCTTGGTTCAAATCCCAGTCCAGGGGCCTTTCTGGGTGGTTTGCATGTTCTCTCCGTGCATGCGTGGGTTTTCTCCGGGTGCTCTGGTTTCCTCCCACAGACCAAAAACATGCATGTTAGGCTGATTGGTAACTCTAAATTGTCCCTAGGTGTGAGTGGGAGAGTGAAAGGTTGTTTGTCTCGTTTGTCTCTATGTGTCCCTGTGATGGACTTGCGACCCGTCCAGGGTGTACCCCGCCCCTCGCACAGTGATTGCTGGACATGGGCACCAGCGACCCCCATGACCCAAAATGGAATAAGCGGGTAAAGGTAATGGATGGATGGATGGATGGATGGTAATGCAAATTTCACTTTTTATTTGTAAAAAATAAATAATAATTAAAACATAAAACTAAAAACAATGTACCATTTCCTTCCATAATTGTGCACTACTTTATTAGTCCAGCACATAAAACCCCAGTAAAACACTTTGAAGCTTATGATTTGACGTGACTAAACGTAGAAAAGTTTAAAAAGTATGAGCACTTTTTCAAAGCATGATTTATAATATGGTGTGTTATTTACAGACTGCTACTCCCTGACTGCCCTTCACATCTTCTACTCAAACCAACTCCAATCAAGCATGGATGAGTTTTGGCCCCTGCTGCTGTGGAATGTATGTTTGTTTATCACATCCAATATGGTACATGGACTGTACTTATATAGCTCCTTTCTATCTTATCAAGACACTTAAAGCTCTTTACAATCTGTGCCTCATTTACCCATTCATACAGCACTCTACTAGATCTATACAAAGATTAATCAGAGCTTTATCACATTCATACACTGATGGGACACACATCAGAGGCTATGAGGGATTCAGTGTCTTGCCCAGGGACATGTTAACATGAGACTGTTGGTGGAATCGAACCCCCAACTCTTGCAGTGGAGGACAACTGCTCCAAACACTCAGCAACAATCACCTGTAATCCGAGCTGAAATTCATCCAGATGTTCACAACAACCTGAGACAACGCTCTGCCCGAACCAACAAACACACACTCTTCTTCCAGTCTCTCAGTGACAACTGAAAGTACAGCAGTCCCTCGATTATCGTGGGGGTTACATTCCACACACTACTGTGATAGGTGAAAAACCACGAAGTAGGAAAACTATATTTATTTTAGAATTTATGTGTACAAACCGGATTCCAAAAAAGTTGGGATACTAAACAAATTGTGAATAAAAACTGAATGCAATGATGTGGAGATGGCAAATGTCAATATTTTATTCGTAATATAACATAGATGACAGATCAAAAGTTTAATCTGAGCAAATGTAACATTTTAAAGGAAAAATATGTTGATTCAAAATTTCACAATGTAAACAAATCCCAAAAAAGTTGGGACAAGTAACAATAAGTGGCTGGAAAAAGGAAATTGAGCATATAACAAACAGCTGGAAGACCAATTAACACTAATTAGGTCAATTGACAACATGATTGGGTATAAAAAGAGCTTCTCAGAGTGTCAGTGTCTCTCAGAAGCCAAGATGGTAAGAGGATCACCAATTCCACCATTGTTGCGCAGAAACATACTGCAGCAATTCCAGAATGGTGTTACCCAGCGTAAAATAGCAAAGACTTTTAAGTTATCATCATCAACCGTGCATAACATCATCAAAAGATTCAGAGAATCTGGAACAATCGCTGTGCGTAAGGGTCAAGACTGTAAAACTCTACTGGATGCTCATGATCTCCGGGCCCTTAAACGTCACTGCACCTCAAACAGGAATGCCACTGTCAAGGAAATAACAGAATGGGCTCAGGAATACTTCCAGAAAGCATTGTCGGTGAACACAATCCACCGTGCCATCCGCCGTTGCCAGCTGAAACTCTACAGTGCAAAGAGGAAGCCATTTCTAAGCAAGCTCCACAAGCTCAGACGTTTGCACTGGGCCAGGGGTCATTTAAAATGGAGTGTGGCAAAATGGAAGACTGTTCTGTGGTCAGATGAGTCACGATTTGAAGTTCTTTATGGAACACTGGGACGCCATGTCATCCGGACCAGAGAGGACAAGGATAGCCCAAGTTGTTATCAACGCTCCGTTCAGAAGCCTGCATCACTGATGGTATGGGGTTGCATGAGCGCTTGTGGCATGGGCAGCTTGCATGTCTGGAAAGGCACCATTAATGCAGAGAACTATGTTCAGGTTCTAGAACAACATATGCTCCCATCTAGACGTCATCTCTTTCAGGGAAGACCCTGCATTTTTCAACACGATAATGCCAGACCACATTCTGCAGCAATCACAACATCATGGCTACGTAGGAGAAGGATCCAGGTACTGAAATGGCCAGTCTGCAGTCCAGATCTTTCACCCATAGAGAACATTTGGCGCATCATAAAGAGGAAGGTGCGACAAAGAAGGTCCAAGATGATTGAACAGTTAGAGGCCTGTATTAGACATGAATGGGAGAGCATTCCTATTTCTAAACTTGAGAAACTGGTCTCCTCTGTCCCCAGACGTCTGTTGAGTGTTGTAAGAAGAAGGGGGGATGCCACACAGTGGTAAAAATGGACTTGTCCCAACTTTTTGGGGATTTGTTGATGCAATGATATTTGGAAACGACAGATTTTTCCCTTAAAATGATACATTCTCTCAGTTTAAACTTTTGATCTGTGATTTGTGTTCTATTCTGAATAAAATATTAGATGTTGGCACCTCCACATCATTGCATTCAGTTTTTATTCACAATTTGTTTAGTGTCCCAACTTTTTTGGAATCCGGTTTGTATTTTAAGTCTTTATAAACCCTTCCCATACTTGTGTAATGTTAACAATGTTCTAAACTCTTAACAACATGTGTATATGTATTGTACAGTACTGCAAAATTTTACTCACCAGCTCTGCCAACCAGCAGCTCGGTTCCGTTCGGACTTGGTCCTGGTTCTGCAGACCTATCCTGCAGCAATGAAGCCCAACGCCCCGTCACGTGGATAATTGAGTTTCAGGATTATTTGCAACTTTCCTGCCATTTCTGTGAGCTTCATAGATAGATTATTACTTCTGACTTTGTGTTGCAAAACTTTCCCTCCATTTCAACAGAAAGAAGCAGCTGGAAGCACTGTTGGCTTCTGGGTAGTGTAGTTCTTTTGACTGGAGTTACAGTATAAGCTTATTGAAAGAAAACTAGAATATGGAAGCACCTGTCTGAAGAATTTTTTATTAACTTTATCCCGTACCGTTCTAATCACGTGATTAATATTAAAGTTGACAATTGCTGAAAAACCACAAATGAACGAGTCTGAGAAAGTCAAACCACGAAGTAGCGAGGGACTACTGTATCAGTTTTATTATCCATGAAGGAAGGCAGCCTCTTGTTCTTGATGATCATTCAGTCATGACCTGAAGAAAAACATCCAGCGTTTGTCAGAGCCAAAAGGAGCGAATGAGAGAGGACGGCTCAGACAAACGTGGGGACAAATGAAGGAGAAATGGAGATGAATGGAGGTGAAGACAGAACAGATAATAGTCATTCCTTAGAAAGCACTGGGTGTCTTTCTCAAGTACAAGCGTGGAATACTAAAGTGTTTCCACTTTCAATACTGTTCTCCCATCACTATCACAGTTGTTTTACTCACTACATTGAATAATAACTCATCAGTATATACAGTAAAAAACAACAAGTCTGTCAATCCATCCATTTCTTTTCCTGTTTTTTCCAGCAGTCATGGGGAGCTGGGGCATATCATTGTGCCAGAGGTGGGGGTACATCCTGAACATCAAAACAACTGGACTCTACTTCCTAATGAAAGATTTCTGTGACTGTACTGTGGTCGATCAGCTGTGGTATCCTGATCATACAATCAGAAAGTCATTAGGGAGCCGGCAGATAACTAATACAGCCCTGCTGCGACTATTCAAAACCTCTGAAATACATGAAAACACAGGACTCAAGCAGGAATATGGTGCTATGACTTTTGGTAACAGTGAATCAAACAACAAACAAAATGTGCAAAACGCTGAGAATTTCCTGTAAACATTAATGTGATTTTGGTGAAACTACAAACAGACAAATATGGAACAACAAAATGCTCAAAATTAAATAAATAAATAAATAAAGCATTATGAAATAAGTATCTAAGCTCATTATTGATTTTTTTTCATTTATATTCTTTTATTTCATAATTGTGTTTTTTATGATAGCTTATTTATTTCATAATGGTGTTTTTCATAAATGGATTATTTATTTCATAATGACTCTTTTCAGCAGAATGACTTCATCTGTCAATCAACGTCAGTGGGTTGGACCTTCACGCCCACTGGTTCATCCTTTACATCCTTTAGTTTTCGTGAATCTCACAGACATAATTTAGAGCTAATAACTAATTTAGATATAATTTAGAGCAAACAAATAATCATTTTTACGTGTTAATCTTGTTAAATTCAAAGAACTAAAACGAGTCTGAAAGACTTCTTCAGTCTGAGGTGCTGTATTCAGCTCAGTCTTATAAATAGCACTTTCTCCTAGTGGATCAACCAGTTGTTGACATTCTAGCTGTTTAAACATTCTAGCTAGTTTATGTTAGTGTTCGCATTAAGCGTGAATCGTGCTGCTATTGTTTGGCGTATTGTTTGCACTATTAATGACTATCTAAGATCTTTTAGCGAACCGTTCGACGTTCGTTTAGCGTATAGCTTAGTTTATATCTTAGACCTTTATTTACTGTTTCTTTTTACACTTTATACAGTATTTTTGCTATTATTGGATGTAACTGGGACCCTGTGTACACAATTTCGTTCCACCTCATACCACATGTGATGTGAATTTTTTCATTTCATTTATTTAGCCTTTATTTATCCAGGTTAGTCTCATTGAGCCACGAGAACTCATTTTCAAGAGAGACCTGTTTAGGGAGCACATGGTGGGGGTTAAGGGCCTTGCAATGTGATGTGAATGACAATAAAGAACCTTGAATCCTTGAATTTTCTCATTATGTGGTACTGAGAGTAGATGAAATGTAACATCTGGCTGCAGCATGCCAAAACTGTAAAAAAATTAATGGTTGATGAATAATTTCTAAAGCTATTGTATATAATTTTAATATTTTTTTATCTTCTTGTCTATAAAAACAACTCCAGCTTGAGGTGAAGTGCAGTGATCCTTAGCTTTGACAGAGTAAATCCATCTTCACATTAATATTCTACTGTGGGAATTTAAGTCAGTGTCTGTATGCAGCTTTTTCAGCTTATCTGATGGTTTGTACAAAGTACCCATGTACGTTGTGTACTTTTTCTTTCTGGTATCTATGATTTTACAACCTAATTTAAGATTTGGAGGCAGAAAAGCCAATGCTTTATTTAAATGTTCAGCTTATCGGACTTTCTCCTTTTAATTAGTACGAGCCAGACTGGCCTTCAGTTCCAAACCAAAGGAAGAATTAAATTAGTCTGAGAATGACTAGATGCTGAAGAGCAATGCTTTGGATTTTTTGTTGCTGTTGATGTGTTGTTTTTGTGTCGTTACTTTTGTAAAATAGATGAACGCATTGAATCTATTACGGTTTTAGTAAACTATAAAACGTATAAGAAGAAACTGAACAAGAATTATTACATTTCCAAATGAACCCTCAGCTAAAGACTGATCTATCTGATCATGCTAATGAACCCGTTAATCATTTGACATCAGATTCTGCTTCAGCTGCTGTAAAAACAGAGTGACCATGTCAAGACAAAGTACATAATCTGCTTCTTGCTTGATTCTCTTTTATATGCTCATATTTTCTTTTGGTCTGCACCATCATCCTTCTGAGACCATGAAGTAAAATTCACTTTCACTTTACTGGATCAGGGACAGAAAATAAAAGCCGCGATTCAGACCGATCAATGTACACAGGATTTCTAAAATATCTAGAGAAAAAAATTAGTCTATTGCAATGAAAACAGATGCCATGGCCTGCATTATTGATTAGGTTGTAATCTAGATCTGTGTCCCATGATGCACCTTGCCTGTAGAGAGGGTTCTTATCATGAGAAGACTGATGAGCCTCTCCAGGAGATGAAGGCAGATGTGACAGAACTGATGGAACGGCAGCACGAGGAGCATGACGATGAGGTGAAACTATTGAGATGAAGGATGAGCATCATCATACTGGTCTGATGGGATGGAAAGGCATCAACATCTGTCTGAACAGATGTGAAGAAGTATGCAGGGGGAGAGCGGAGGTTACACAGTTTGCTTTATTAAAGATTTAAAAGACACACCAGCCTTCTGTTGTCATGTCCAAACAAGGTAGAATCAGTGAAGAATTAGCTGACGTGAAAGGAGAAGCTGGCTTTGCAGTTTGAGGGTGTGATGCAGAGATAAGAGAGGATGTCTGCGTCCAGCCAGCTGTAGGAGCCGATTTCCAACAATCAAAAGACAGGAGGCGGGACTACACCTGAACAGGTCACCAGTCCATCACAGAGAACATGAATTTAAGTTTAGTGTGTTTGTGTGTGAAGTGAACCTTGAATTGGTTCTTGAGATGAGAACTTCCTGAAATGTCTAAATAATTATCTCAAGTCAATCTGGTGTCAATTAAACTGGGTTAAATGATTGATTATTGATAGAGAAATACCAAGTCAGTGTGTTGAATGTTTTGTTCTGTTACAAAATGAAAAGATGACATTTTAATACCATGTGAACAATAATAAAATGTGTTTGATGTGCTTACTGATAACCTGAAAATCTTTACACCATAAATCCTTATTTACTTCCACCAGGATGAAAAGACAAACCTCCAAATACTTTTTTTGAGGGTTTGGTTTAAGGCTCAGGGTTCAAAAGATTATGAAGGGTTTGGTTTATGGGTGGGCGGCACAGTGGCTCAGTTGGTAAAGCTGTTGCCTCTCAGCAAGGTGGCCACACCAGTTCAAATCCTGGCCGCGGATCTTTCTGGGTGGAGTTTGCATGTTCTCTCCGTGCATGCGTGGGTTTTCTCCGGGTGCTCCGATTTCCTCCCACAGATCAAAAACATGCATGTTAGACTGACTGGTAACTCTGAATAGTTCCTAGGTGTGAGTGAGAGAGTGAATGGTTGTTTGTCTCCATGTGGCCCTGTGATGGACTGGAGACTTGTCCAGGGTGTCCCCTGCCTCTCATGCAGCGACTGCTGGATATGGACAAGTTAATCAGAATCAAAATCAGCTTGTTGTCATTGCACAGAACCACAACAAAGTTTCATTTCAGTACAGCCCATTCAAAAAAACACAAACAACCAAACAACATCATGGGTAGACGGGGTGCCTGAGGCTGCAGCCTCGTGAGAAGCAGTGCCTGTTTTCATTAGATAAAAAAGGGGAACACAAGGAAAAAAACACACCTCAGCACAAAAAAAAGCAACATACAGATGACATCAAACATATGCATGTGGAGTGGGTGAGGGTGAAGTGGGAGGGGGGGCTCCCAGCACAGGCCACTCAAGGGAGCGTCGCAGCCACCTGGTGCCTCGCATCCAACCTAGGTTACTGCATGGGGTAGGGGGGCAAAAGGAGGGAGGTCAGCGAAGGTGATGAGTTGAGGGGAGTGTGTTTATAGTTGTGCGAGTGAGTGTATACATGTGTATTAGTGGTGCAACGGTACATGTGGGTGTACTGAATCATTTCAGTACGGCATGTTCGGTTCGGTCCACATGTGTACAGTTTTGGTTATTTTTTCACTCATTAATTTTTATTAGCGAGAGATTATGCGCCGCGGAACTAAAGTTCCTAAGCGTGTTTCAGCACGGCGCTATTAATTATTGCATAGTCTTGCAGCACGCGCAGCATTAGCAGCCTAGCATCTCGTTGCGGTCTTCTGTTTGGGAACATTATGGCTTTCTCGTTAAAAGACGAGCGCAAATCCAAAGCTGTGTGTCGGCAGCAGGCAACACGTCTAACTTGTTAACGTGCTTGAAACGACATAATCTGAATGTGAACGTCTCTTCTAGCAGCTTGGTGTAAAGACCGATAACAACAGCATTTAAACAACCTTTATCAGGTAATTCAGATCGGTCCAAAGCGGTTTTTAAAGCTCTGGATCTCTGTTTCTGTTGTTGATGCGCCGGCTTTTATAATTAAAGTTCTTGAGCCCCGCTGCCTACGACATCACATCAACACTTCAGCCAAAAGTTGTAGCAGCACTTTATGAAAAAGCTAAAACTGATTGTCGACAAGCCCGACCCCAGATTTAAAGCTCTGCGCGAGAGATTCAGCCACCTCATAATAGAAATGATGACCGTGCAAGAAAAGGTATTGTTATTGTATTATTATGATCTAATTAACTTTTTTACGTTAAAATTATAATCTTATTAACTCAAATTTTTTTTATCTCTTTGTGCTGTTTGCAGTCTGAGGATGTCAACGAGATGGAGCCGAGTCTTTTTCATCCATCAGATCACCTCAAGCTAACTCTGTAATGAATAAACTTGTTTACTCGGCATATTTTCAAAATAAACATTTTGCAAGTCTTTATTTTGGTCTTTTCTGTACCAAAAATTAACCGAATCGAGCCCTTCTTGAAACTGAACCGAACCGAAAGGTGATTTTAGCATACCGTTACACCCCTAATGTGTACATTTGTCAGTAGGTCCATGAACACTGTTCCAGATAGCCCCCCTCCCCCACCATAGTCATGAAGTGATAGTGCAATGTTTATCTGCCGGCCTCGGTAGAGCTCTGAAACAGGTCCACAGATGTCCTTGGGGAAGGAATGGGTAGTTGGAGCAGAGCATCTTGTTCACATAACATCCAGGAGAATTTGAGATAGTCAGCCTTCCAAGTCTGACACGGGGAGCCAGATTCAGATAACAGTTGTTTTGGGTCAGGCCGACTCCGTTTAAATTCTGTCTACCTTTACAGTCTCACTGGTACATACCAATGGTGACTTCAAACAGACAAATTTGTGGTTAATATCACCGAGCCGAGCTTGTAACTTTTCCAAGGTCAATTCCTTCCCACCAGCGAGATTCAGCCTGCAATTCTCAGCAAGAATTGCATCCAGCTTATGGCTCAGCTCACACACCATTTGAGTCTGAGTGTTCACAGCACGGCACATCCCCTCACACTGGCCAGGCAACCTCTCAATAGTCAGAATAGCTGCTGACGTTTTTTGAATTTGTTGATATGCCAGGTAACCACCAACACCAAAAAGCAGAAATCCTGTTATCATAAATCCAATTATGTACGCATCTTCAACATCCTCGACTGACAATATGGATAGACACACAATCTTCCACAGCCCCCAGGAATCCATTGTGTATCCAGCTGAGTGTCCCATCTGGGCAAGAGAGCTCTCCTTCGCCATGTCTTCTCATTGAGAAAATTTGAGCAGTTGCGTTGAGCAACCAGCAAGACAAGCATCAAGATTAAGACATGCAAGTTAGGCTAAATGGTCACAAGGTGAGTGAGAGAGTGAATGGTTGCCTTGTTTGTCTTTGTATGGTCCTGTGATGAACTGGCAATCTGGTTTAAACTAAACCAACCTGTCTGGGTGCACAGGAAATCAAAATATGGGTGAAAATGGATGGATGCATGACTCAGTTCAGTTTATTTATAAAGCGCCAAGTCACAACAGAAGTCATCTCAGGGCACTGGACAGAAATTTTTATATATAAAAAATGATGGATGGATGGATGGATGGATGGATGATTGGATTCATGATTGGATGGATGGATGATTGGATGGATGGATAGATGAATGGATGGATGGATAGATGTGGATGGATGGATGGATGGATGGATGGATGGATGGATGGATGGATGGATGGATGGATGGATGGATGGATGGATGGATGGATGGATAGATGGATGTATGATGGATGGATGTGGATGGATGGAAGGAAGGATGTGGATGGATGGATGATGGACGATGGATGGATGGATGGATGGATGGATGAATGGATGGATGGATGGATGCATGTGGATTGATGGATGGATGGATGGATGGATGGATGGATGGATGGATGGATGGTGGAATGGATGGATGGATGGATGGATGGATAGATGGATGGATGGATGGTCAGTTTATATAGATTTGGTTAAAGAGTCAGGAGACAGGGAATGTCTGAAGGCTTGTTTTAAGCGTTAGGTGATTTAAGAGTGTGTGATTTAAGGTCAGGAATCTTTTTGAAGTGTTTGATTTAAGGTCAGTGTTTAAGGGTTTGGTTTATAGGTCAGCAGTCAGGTCTTCAGCTATGATGGTTCAGGGTAAGATACACTGTGACGCAGTGTGTTCCTGTGTTTGTGTGTGTTTTGACTCCTGAGGTGTGTGTTTTGTTGCATGATTGACAGCAGTCAGTATATCTCTGTTAGAGGGAGGAAGATGAGACTACAGACTGATAAATGACAACACAAGGACAGAGGAAGAGCAGAAGGAGAATAGACAGATAAAAGGAGGAGTGAAGCTGTCAGCATGTTCACTGTTGCACTGATGATTAAATAGCTCTTAGGTCGTCAACATGCACCCAGCCTAACAAGTTCCTCCAACACACACACACACACACACACACACACACACACACGCACGCACGCACACACACACCAACCAAAAGGTCTTCCAACATCTCTTTGACACAGAAGCTCTTCAAAAGCAGGAGAAAAGCTGATGAGAAATAGAGGGATGAAAAAGGAATACATATCGCTACTAACACAGGCACCCCCCCCCCCCCCCCGACACACACACACACACACACACACTGTGTCCACAGCCAACATTCATAGCATATACATGTGAACCTTGTGTGAAGAAACTACCTGTAGGTCAGAGTGTTGATATTTTCTGGGTTGTTAATGTAAAAATTTGATATGTTTACGCAATTTACAGTTTACTTTAAAATAATAATTAAAGTGTTTGCCTGCAGTTTAGCTCCGAGTCTCAGAAAGGATCAGTACTTTGTGGAAATGAAAACATTAATACCAGTTTATTTTGTTCATCAATTTTATCATCACTCTTATTAGTCATTTACTTTATATATCACACTCTGTTAAAGCTTATCTAAAGCTGTAGCAGCTGTACCTCCCCAACATCAGTGTGTGAAGCTTTTCAACTTTTGTTTCTCACAGACTGCCGGTACGGAACCCCAACTCCAGATAGTCACTGACCACAAACGTACTGTCTGTTTTTACCCTGATAAGATTAGATTGACGCTAGGGCATTAACAGAGTACTCGAGTAATCTACACATCGATTGCTAGGACATCTATCGATGTTAAAAATGTAAAGTCGGGTATCCGTAGTGACGTCATATTATGTGACCACGTATGACCGTAGGGGGCGGTGTTGCACTGTTGCAGGCCACAGAGTATGGTGCAACACGGGGTCCTTTCCACCGAACCAGAACCAGTTTCTGGTTAAGTTTCGTTTTTGACGTGCTGCATGTCTTCACGTTTGCAGTTTAATAATAATAACTGATAGTTTATTTTTCCTGTGACTTATTTGCAGTATGATAGTAGTAGGAGCATAATATACTCTCCCAATGTTTTGTTGTTTTTTTTTTTTTGTAAATAATTACCTTTTTTTTAGGTTTTATTTATTTATTTTTGTACCTTGAGATCTATGATGTCATCAAATACTCAAGTTCTACTCGGGTTTTATTATGTTAATGTCGAGTTTAAAAATTATATACTCGTTCAACCCCTAGTTGATGCCTGTTGTGTCAAAGCAAGATCTGTTACGTGTGAAGGTGTATAAATGAGACTGTATTGCTCATGATTTTGGAGAACACACAAGAACTCTTGGGCTGTGTTTTCGTTTCATGTGTTCTCCCTTCTGCAGAAGAGAAATAAACCTTGCTACGTGTTTTTTAACAAAGTTCTCAGAGATTTTATATGTGGCTGCAGCAAGTTTTGCCTCACAGGCTGTTAAGTGTTCATGTGATGTATGACATTCACTTTGTAAACGCACGCCTTGTTGGACTAACGCCGCTTTTTCCAATCTGCACTCGTCCAGAGCTTTTGACGTGAGCTACAACTGTTGGTGCAGAGCATCATTGTCTGAACACAGTGCTTGGTAATTAATCCCTCCTTCACATAGCTTTTCCTCATATGAGTTTGCTTGTAACAACAGCTGAGCTTGTGAGAGCTCTTTTTCACGTTTCAATTTATCCTCCCAGGTCTCTTCATCAAATTGAAACTGTGCCATGAGTTTTAGATACTCCTCACATGTTGTTTCGCGATCCTCTGTCTCGCGTTTCAACCTGATTGCAAGGTCTTCTGCCCTGGTGGCCTCAAGGTAAAATTTAGCTTTTAGCAAGGGTGCCATTTTAGCTAGTTGTTCATAGCCTGACTTTTTAATGGCTGCAGAAGTCACACTGTCTGCAACTTCCTTCAGCTCGTCCAATAACTCTGTTGAGGTCATGCTGTCCACCTGTTCACCATATGGATATAAGGAATCTGTTAGCATCTTCAGGGCTGTCTCCAGCCAGTCCTTTTTATCACATGGAACAACATTAGCTTCTGTTAAATCTACCATGGTTGTATCCACTGTTCAGCAAAACCTATCTGGTTAAACTGTCGCAATCTTAGAGTTTTTCAACAGGTAAATGTTTGTATTTAAGTGAGCAGTGAGTTTCACACACTATTTTAGCTCTGGGTCTCATCAACAGTACTGTTATAGGCCAATTCTTCAATAAATGGGCAACTGTGTTTAGGCCTTACCCCATTAATATTGTAAGTAAATGCTTCCTGTGGCAGTGTTACTTAATATGAGCTTAATTCTAACAGATACAAGAGCCACGCTATTTCAGTGTTCATTTACTCCAATGCACTTAAAATTAAATAAACCTGCAATTTTTCTAAGAAGACTTACCGCAACTGTGTGGTTGTAAACGCCCTTAAGCAGTTTAATTTACCAGAATTTGCTATTTAAACAGTACCCATAAACCAGGCTCTGATTAACAAAAAAAATTTTTTTTAAATGAAACGAGTGCGCAGCTTTCTTTCTGGAAAACTGTTATACTCTTTTTCAACAGCAGGTGGTGGTGTAAGCTTACTTTTACCGGTAGGAGTCGCTGACGACTTCCTTTGAACCGTCCTGTTGACATCCGGTTGTTAGCCGTTAGCTACGATGTAGCAACGGTCGAACACGGTTCAAATCAGCATTTATGAACGGATTGAAAGCTTTTAACGTGGCGTCGCTTCACAAGCACGCTCTTTATGCATGTACTCATGAGTTTAGGAACGAATGTCAGGGCTTTATTCAGCTTTTTTTAAACACAAAGGAAGACTCCGTTAAAACGCGCTTCATTTCCGGGGTCACGTGACTTTACAGACAAATGAACATCGGGGGTGGGCTTTACGCACTGACGCCAGAGTGAGTGGACGTACACGGCGTTACATCACCAGCTTCTCAGCGAATCAGAACGTCCCAAACAGCGGTTGTCGACCAATCACAGCTCGTGTGTACTTGCCTTAAGCTAGCAGTTAGCATCAACAGTCCGGTCAAATTATCGCCCATTAAAGCTTCAAAAATGCACAATTTACTGTGAAAATGTAACGAATCAGCATAGTAGCAGCTCTGAGACGGCGCTCAGCCTCAAAGACAACACATCACCATTTAAAACACGACTCGTACGAGTCCAGTAACAGAACCAGGTCGAACACGCAGAACCCCCGTTCATGCTAGAGTTTCAAACAGAATGAATACGTTATTCCCACTGCTTACAGCTTAGTTACACAAACAGGTTGACAATTTCTGATTTAAAATGAACACATTGACGCAATTCTGCATCTTTCTGAACCCCACAGCCGTAGAATATGTCTGTACCAAGGTCAAAATTCTGACTTTTTTATGCCAACATGACGCGTTATTTCACAATAACACAGGTCTCGGGTCACACATAATTTATCTCTTTAGAAACCTTACGGGCCACCAAAATGTAGTGAAGCAGGGACAGCTTTGCTGTAGACACACTACTAATTAATTATTCTTAAAGCTAGTTCAAGCACAAAGAATATTAATTGTTTAATTACAACGGATTCTTTCTTTTTCGAGTTAAATTTCTGCCATGTGACCGAGATAACTGTGAGTGGATTGTTTAATCAGTGACATGAGACGCCATTTTATCTTTGACCCATCAGAATAAGTGCGGTCATTTATTTAACAGAATCAAAATTTAACATCAAAACATGTACACATTGATTTGCTGATCTGTTTCTGATTAATAAAAACTTGGCACGCTTTACTAACACGACAACAGAACATTACTGATTGAGGCTGATTCACCTCTGAAGGCACCTAGATTACTGGCAAATAGAAAAGTTTAAGAGAAGGAATAGATTTAAAAGGAAGATGGATGAAGGAAGATGTATGTTTGTTGACCAGAATTAGCACTCTTCTTTCAACACCAGCTCAAACCCCAGGTCCACTTAGTGCGCGACAACTCGTGACGTCTCTTTACCTTTGCAATGGATGGATCAGCTCCAGTATAGAAGTCCCTTTGCACGCTACCTTTCAGTGTCTCCGGTCAGGGTGGCTGGTCATCGTCAGAAGTCGTGTGGTTTACTCCGTTCAACAGAACAAGCTTCCTTCAAAGTTGTAGGGCGTTACGCCCGGGTGAGTTCACAGCGAGGCACTGTGACTTCGCTGGGATGGACGGACCCTTGTCTCATGGTCAAATCCATCAGCTATTGATTAAATCTGAAAGTTCCTTAGGAACTCTCAGTAAGACTCCAGTCAGAAATTCCACTCAGAAGTAGAAGACTCCTGGGAAGACTTCATAGAAGAAGACTCAATGAAGACTCAAGGAAGACTCAATAGTCCCAGGAAGTGTTGACTTTTTAAAGAGTACTCACTTCCTGTCACTTGGTACTTCCTGATTGGTTGAAACAACCAGCAGGGGTGGTGTTTCAGTGATGTCAGAGGGTTACTAGGAGTCAAGAGAGGATGCAGGGATGTTTAGGAACAGTTAGTACAGACAGAGAAATGTTTATGAAGAGGTGAGACAACTTTGCAGGTGCCAGCTTCTTATTTACTGTCTGCTAGTTTTAAAAACAAGACACTTCGTTCTAATAACTCGTCTCTGTTTGTCTCTGACTTTCGACCGACATCACTACTCCTCATTCAGACAGAAAGTTAAAATGCACACTTACTTTGTAAATAGACATTTAAACTGTATCATCAAAAATCTGCTGAGGTTTAAAAATCATTAATACTGTTTCACAGTTGATTTAAATGAGTGGTTCACTTCAACGTTTAGAAATGGTACGAACTAAACACACTTTGATTATCAAGATATTCTAAAATAGTAATGATAATGTAAAAAGGAAGAGTGTTCTTTCAATTGATTAATTCAGGATACAATTAAATAGTCTCTTGATAAGATAATTTGTATTTCTAGATTCAGATCAATGAAATAACAGTTCATGTCCCCTGAAGGTCTTCAGAGACAGGTTGAAGTCGGAGGCCTAGTTCACTACAGTCTGCTAAATTTTATTGAACAACAAAGTTTGATAAAACTCCACAAGAGGAGCTGCAGACTCCAGATAACAAATGGATCCTGTAAGTAGCTTCAATTTTCCATTTTACTAAACTCTGTTCTAACAAAAAACACGATTCATTAAAAAAACTAATGTGCATAACCTGTGATATCATAGTTTACAGTAGACTTTACCATAACCTGCCTCATTCTGTCACCTAAAACATGACAACAGTTTTCTTCAGGGCCTCTGTGAGATATGATGGAATACACTGCAGTAAAGATGTATGGTCAACAGACAGGAAGTGAAGTCACAGACAGACAGGTCTGATCCAGTGGGACATCTGCAGTCTGCTCCTGGTTTCTCACTTTGTTAGACAAGAAGGTGTGGGGGGGGGGGGGATGTTTCATACAGAATCATCTGATGGACCCAGCAGAAAAGTGTTTGGAAATAAGTGAAATAACATTTAGCAGGTAACTGGATGAACAATTAACCAATTGCGTATGTAAGATGCAAAGATCAATGAAATCAGGAAATAATTAAAACGCTAGTATTCTTTGAGGGAATCCATATCACCCACCGGCTTTAATTCAAGAGTTTCAAACCTAGATCATCTTGTTTTGAGAAATAACAGCTGTTGCTGTTTTGGCCAAACATTGAAAACAACATTATTACATTCATGATCTCATACAATAACTAGGGATGGGGCCGATCCGATCCAGTATCGATATCGGCCTCCGATACCAGCATAATAGGATTTTCCGATCCACCTGCCGATATTTCCGATCCATGATGCAAGTTGGCTTCAAACTATGGAATGGATTTCCTGAACGGCGGCGTGTCTCATGAACCCAGAGTAATAAGACCCACCTCACATTCAGGAAATCCAGTTCATAGTTTGCAGCCAGCTCCAACGTGAGGGCTGAGTTAGCAGCACTGTGGCTAACAGCTAACAAACTTTTCATTTAAACATGTCCGCTGTGTGGAAGTATTTTACACTAGAAACACCACAAAACAAGACAGCAACGTGCAATGTCTGCAGAGCCATAGCGCCACATTAAACTACGTTAAAGTTAATTTTACGATGGACATTCGAGCTCCGTGGCTTCAGCGGGGCGCTGCTCTTTGCTCAACCCACAACAAGCGACTCGACACCGGCTAGCCGCGTCCAATCTGCCCCACTCAGTCTGCCCGTCTCTGAGGAGGGACAGACTGAGCGCGGCTGACCCAAATCAGGCTGCCTGCTTCGGATTGAACAAGAAGAAGACATCACTGAAACCACGGAGCTTAAATGTTTACAGAGGGGTTGTTAAACTTCATCATAATTAATGACAAAACACTATCAGTTGTAGAAAACGAAGGATTTTGCAGCTTGATACTTGCAGCCAAGATATAGTTTACCCTCCAGGAGATATTTATCAGTACAACAGTAAATAATCATAAAAAACATATGATTTGAAAATTATTTATATTAAAAACATAAACAGCTACATTATAAAGTGATGTAAAATACTAAAAACAGGAACATGTCTGTTGGTTTATGCCATGAACTTAGCAGATGTTTGAAGCCATTTAACATTTTATTTTATTTTATTCATTTATTCATTCATTTAAATGAAACAAAATTTAAAAAAAAAATCATCAAAAAGAAAATGAATGAAAAGAGTGCAGAGAGAAGAAAAAAAATTCTTATATCTGTACCTTATAAAATATAAAACAACTTTAAACAATCACTTAAATTAATCACTTTAATATCCACTTTAAAACTAGGAATAAAAAGAAACATGTTTTGTGTTAGCAGAATTTAATTCTAACTTTAAAACTTATCCAGCATTAATAAAACTTACCTCAAGTTGCCTTTTTGGACATTCATGCATATATTTGTACAAATTGTACTTGAGAGGAGATTATTACAGCCTCATAGAAAACCAATGATGATTATGATATCAGAACTGGATCGGTATCGGCCGATACTCAGATCTATGTATCGGGATTGGACCGGAAGTTAAAAAAAAGTGGATCGGTGCATCCCTAGCAATATCACAATCTTTCAGAAGTCAATTATTGTGTTGTCAATGTGAATCCATCCATCCATCCATTATCTTTTACCCGCTTCTTCCATTTTGGGTCAGGGGGGTCGCCAGTGCCCATGGCCAGCAATCACTGTGCGAGGGGCGGGGTCCACCTTGGACGGGTCGCAAGTCCATCACAGGGCCACATAGAGACAAACGAGACAAACAAACATTCACTCTCACACCTAGGGACAATTTAGAGTTACCAATCAGCCTAACATGCATGTTTTTGGTCTGTGGGAGGAAACCAGAGAACACGGAGAAAACCCAAATAAAAGCAAGCAGAGGTAGTTTGAAAAGCAAATATTTGCTCAAAAATAACTAGGAAAGTGAAACTGAACGTTATTTTTAATTACAATAAATAAAGTAGAAACTAACGTCCTCTTCACAATTGATGACGATATTGCTACGTCCTCCATATCCTACACAACCTCCAAGAAAGAAGTTAAATTAAGGCACATTTGGAAAAGCTCACTGTAAAAAATTGTACACAAGCTTGGCTGACAGCTAGCTATTTAGAAGTGACAAATATTAGCTGATTGTTTGGTCTGCCTCTGATGAATGGTCCAGTTTTTCTGCCCCTGTGCTTGAATGGGATGATTTATATGATCCACATTTGTTCTGTTAGATCTAACTTTGTGCTCGTTCACTTTGTTCAAGTTATGGAGATTTTGAAATAAAGGTTCTATTTTAAATCAGGTCCAACATTGTGTTCAACATGAGATCAACTACAGTGCAGAGCTGTTTGTGAGCCAAACATCCTTTTGGAGAGCACCGACCCTGAGCTTCAGTTACACTATTTCAGTCTGGTCACTGAAACTTTGTCTTACACATAATGTTGTTGTACCTTTGTGCTGTTGGGTTTTTCCACTTTATCAGCATCCTTGTCCTTCTTCTCCTCTTTCTTCTTGTCACTCTCTTTCTGCAGACAAGACAGAAGACCGTGTAAGACAATGTTATATTTTAGATATATTTTAGGTATAATGTTTACAAATATTTTACAATTAATAATCCATCCATCCATTTTCTTCCATTTATACGGGGTCGGGTCACGAGGGTAGCAGCCTAATGCACCATTTGCACCACTTCTACTCAGCCCCAACTCTGCTCAGCTCGCCACGGAAAGATCCCTATTCTACCAGTATTTTTTAGCTGATTCGAGGCTGTGTCACGTTCTGGTGTGGTTCAGACCCAGTGGTGCAGGCAGCACGATGACTCGATAAACAATAATGTTTAATTCAAAGAAGATCAAATAGCTGACAGGGCAGCAAACTTATACACTCAGGGATCACTGGGAACTCAGGAGACAGAGGCAACAGGAGACAATGCCAGGACAATGATAAAAACAAAGACACAGACTTATATACACACACACACACACACACAGAGTGACAATCGCAAACACCGGGATGACACGAGGGTGGAAATAAGCAAGACAATTAACAGGGAGACAAGGGAGCGTAAGGATGGGGACCCGCCACCAGAGGGCACTATCCTTACAGTACCCTCCCCACAAAGACACCCCCTGGCGTCCCCATAAAGCCCCTTCCCCCCCAAAAAAAAACCCCACCTAGGGCAGGCAGAGGGAGGAATTGCAAGGATGGAGGGCATGAGGAAACACCAGGACAAGAAACCAAAAACCGACAGGATGAGGCCTGGGAACTAAACACAAAACTAAACACAAGGATATATAACAAGTTCAGGTGGGCGGCCAGGAGGCCGTCCAAGACATGGAACAGACTCAGGGGGGCAGCCAGGAGACCATCCATCATCAGGCGGGAGCTCTGGTGGGCGATCCAGAGAAGAGGACACCGATGAAGCCACAGCTGCCAATGCCAGGACTACGGCTGGAGTCGTGAGCACCAGAGCTGCCGCTGGAGACCGGTAGATTATATTCAGCACTCATTGCTCCTCCAGCACCAAATCGAGGAGCTCCGCCATCTTCGGGTACTGGATTAGTCTCGGCATCCGAAGGAACTCACCCAAGACATCCTGTGTTACGACCCATCTTGCCTACAGGT
The DNA here is from genome assembly GCF_014905685.2 of Nematolebias whitei. Lineage (NCBI taxonomy): Eukaryota > Metazoa > Chordata > Actinopteri > Cyprinodontiformes > Rivulidae > Nematolebias > Nematolebias whitei. Next base: position 82,162,721 of record NC_056498.1, read on the forward strand.
CATTGTGGGTACATACAGTGCGAAACAGTGCCCAAGCAACACTGTGAAGCCGTTGCTCATCCTCCGGGGTGAGCACAGCTGAGGACGGGCAGCCTTCTGGGTCTTTGTAAGGTCCTGGCATTCTGTCACGTTCAGGTGTGGTTCAAACCCAACGGTGCAGGCAGCACGACGACTTAGTAGATAAACAATAATGTTTAATTCAAAGAAGATCAAATAGCTGACAGGGCAGCAAACTTACATACTCATGGATCACTGGGAACTCAGGAGACAGAGGCAACAGGAGACAATGCCAGGACAATGATACAAACAAAGACACAGACTTATATACACACACACACACACACACACACACACACACAAGAGTGACAATCACAAACACCTGGACGACACGAAGATGGAAATAAGCAAGACAATCAACAGGGAGACCAGGGAGTGTAAAGATGGGGACGCGCCACCAGAGGACACCATCCTTACAGGCTGATTCAGGCACCTTTTTTTGTTCTTGCTTCTCTGGTGGGACCATTCAGGCTGAGTCGAGCTGACTTGGGACCGAAACGTGAATGCAGGACACTGATTGGTCAGGGGGAAGAGTCACTGGATCTCTCAGAAATTTTTCACCGATCCGCCATTTGCAATTTCTCAGAAATCGGAGCAGTGGCTGGATCTATTTTTAACATTTTAAAAACAATAATGACAACACTGTGTTTAATGCTGAAGTCCAGGCGTTTTTTTTTTTTTAAACATTTTATTTATAAAAAATAATGTTTTTTCATCAGTGAAGAATAAGAATAAATTACCGGTGCCGGTTTTATCATGAAATCCTGTTTTCACTTTGACTTTATTAAATAGTCTGTTAATTAAAGTTAACTCAGCAGAAATATCACAAAAAGACAAAATTATTGGATCTCAGGAATATTTCCCTCAAACATGTTTAAAGAAGGGCCTTTAGTTCAACTTTATCCTAACCCACAGATGTACAAATCACAAAACAAGAATTACACTTTAAATAACTAAAATAAAATTTCTATACAACAAACAAAACCACATATCTAAATTGAACAATAAAAGTAGACACAACAAGTGCAAATACATCAAATGACGAAGAAAAGTATAGAATTTTAAATATAGAACATTTTTGTAGAATCTGGTTCATCAGATTTAATTCAATTCAGTTTATTTATATAGCGCCAAGTCACAACAGAAGTCATCTCAGAGCACTGAACAGAAATATTCATATACAAAATAAGTTAACAAAAACGTTCATATTTAAAAATAATATTTTAACATTATTTATCTGAGGAGCAGACTGCTTTGAGTTTAACTCATCGCAGAACTCTCCCTCTTAATGGTGAACTAAAGTTCATTAAAAGTTCAGTAGCAGGAGTTTGGAATCTGGACTCGCCTCCAGAACCCCTCCTGAAGTGCGGTGGAAATCCAGGCTGATCTGAGCAGGGCTGAGCAGAGTTGGGGCTGAGTAGGAGTGGTGCAAAAGGGGCATTAGTATGGAGGCCCAGAATTCCCTCTTCCCAGCCACTTGGGCCAGCTCCTCCGGGGGAATCCCAAGGCATTCTCAGGCCAGTCGAGAAACGTTCCCTCCAGCATGTCCTGGGTCTTCCTCTGGGTCTCCTCCCAGTGGGACATGCCTGGAACACCTCACCAGGGAGGTGTCAAGTAAGCATCCTAACCAGATGCCCAAGCCACATCAACTGGTTCCTCCAGATGTGTAGAAGCATCGGCTCTACTCTGAGTCCCTCCCGGATGATCGAGCTTCTCACCCTATCTCTAAGGGAGAGTCCAGACACCCTGCGGAGAAAACTCTTTCCGGTCGCCTGTATCCGTGATCTCATTATTTCAGTCACAACCCAAAATTCATGACCATACAGGTCCTTCTCAAAAAATTAGCATATTGTGATAAAGGTCATTATTTTCCATAATGTAATGATAAAAATGAAACTTTCATATATTTCAGATTCATTGCACACCAACTGAAATATTTCAGGCCTTTAATTGTTTTAATACTGATGATTATGGCATACAGCTCATGAAAACCCAAAATGCCTGTCCCAAAAAATTAGCATATCATGAAAAAGTTCTCTAAACAAGCTATTACCCTAACCATCTGAATCAACGACATAACTCTAAACACCTGCAAAAGATTTCTGAGGCTTTTAAAAACTCCCAGCCTTGTTCATTACTCAAAACCGCAATCATGGGTAAGACTGCCGACCTGACTGCTGTCCAGAAGGCCATCATTGACACCCTCAAGCAAGAGGGTAAGACACAGAAAGAAATTGTTGATCAAATAGGCTGTTCCCAGAGTGCTGTATCAAGGCACCTCAGTGGGAAGTCTGTGGGAAGGAAAAAGTGTGGCAGAAAACGCTGCACAACGAGAAGAGGTGACCGGACCCTGAGGAGGATTGTGGACAAGGGCCGATTCCAGCCCTTGGGGGACCTGCGGAAGCAGTGGACTGAGTCTGGAGTAGAAACATCCAGAACCACCATGCACAGGCGTGTGCAGGAAATGGGCTACAGGTGCCGCATTCCCCAGGTCAAGCCACTCTTGAACAAGAGACTGCGTCAGAAGCATCTCGCCTGGGACTGCTGCTGAGTGGTCCAAAGTTATGTTCTCTGATTACAGTAAATTTTGCATTTCCTTTGGAAATCAAGGTCCCAGAGTCTGGAGGAAGAGAGGAGACACATAATTCACATTGCTTGAGGTCCAGTGTCAAGTTTCCACAGTCACTGGGGTGTCATGTCATCTGCTGGTTTTGGTCCACTGTGTTTTATCAATGCAGCTAGCTATCAGGAGAATTTGGAGCACTTCATGCTTCCATCTGCTGAAAAGCTTTAAGGAGATGAAGATTTCATTTTTCAGCACGACCTGGCACCTGCTCACAGTGCCAAAACCACTGGTAAATGGTTTACTGACCATGGTGTTACTGTGCTCAATTGGCCTGCCAACTCTCCTGACCTGAACCCCATAGAGAACCTGTGGGATATTGTGAAGAGAAAGTTGAGAGACGCAAGACCCAACACTCTGGATGAGTTTAAGGCCGCTATCGAAGCATCCTGGGCCTCCATAACACCTCAGCAGTGCCACAGGCTGATTGCCTCCATGCCACGCTACATTGAAGCAGTCATTCATGTAAAAGGATTCCGGACCAAGTGTTGAGTGCATAACTGAACAAGATTATTTGAAGGTTGGCGTTTTTTGTATTAAAAACACTTGTCTTTCATTGGTGGGATGAAATATGCTAATTTTTTGGGACAGGCATATTGGGTTTTCATGAGCTGTATGCCATAATCATCAGTATTAAAACAATTAAAGACCTGAAATATTTCAGTTGGTGTGCAATGAATTTGAAATATATGAAAGTTTCATTTTTATCATTACATTATGGAAAATAATGACCTTTATCAAAATATGCTAATTTTTTGAGAAGGACCTGTATATGAGGATGGAGATTTATCTTTGACATCTGGCTCATACATACAAAACAACACAAGTTTAAAATACCATAAAACTTTAAAAAGCTTTGATAACCCAATAAAACCAATTCTAAAATACATGCTACATGAAAATCATACAAACATCCCAGCAGACAACGGTTTGTCATGTGAGGCTACGTTTAAATAGAACCCTATTAAAGACACTCACAGCAGAAGGAACAAATGACTTTTTGTACCCATTTTTTTTTACCAGAGAAACCAGCATTCTTCTGCCAGATGGTACCAACCTGAATAATGTTTGCAGTGGATGAGTTGGATCATTGTAAACTAGGAATATGCGATATAAACGGTACACGGTAGAAACTATAGAAATTTAGCCTACGATAGAGATCCGTCTTCTACCGACTAACCGCAGCAATGCTATGTCTGATGTAAAATCAAAGTTGTCAGTTTAATCGTTACTTTTTTTGTTGAAAACTGTGCGTAAGTGGTGTTCAAGAGTAAAATCAGAGCAGTCAGATTTAATCGTTACTTTTTTTTAGTTGAAAACTGTGCGCAAGTGGCGTTAAAATCTTTTCTTCGAGAGCTAAGTAGCGAAGCTACAAGCTAACTATGCCCGGCTTGCCGTAGTGTTGCCGTATTATGACGCATGCGCAAAATGCTGTGTTCCGTCGAAAGTTTTTTTTTCCATCGAAAGTTAAAGTAAGCGTTGGTCAGCTTTAGAGAAACCTGCTCTCTGATCTGTGAAAAGAACGCTGTGTTGTGTGATTTTACTGTGAGACCCTCTGGTCAAAGCCACAGTCATTTTGAGTCGGCTCTCTATTAAAGCAGGAGTCGCTGTAGTGAACCTGATCTGACCTCAAATCTGATCAGATGAACAGAGACTGTTATTTCATTGATCTGCATCCAGAAATACAGTTTGAGCCATCTGGAGACTTTCTCTCTTGAAGTAATCAAGTAGAAAAGACAATCCTCTATGATCATTACTATTTTACAAATGTTT
>NC_056498.1:82167273-82177673 GCF_014905685.2 Nematolebias whitei
TTCGCTGAAAGGTTGACTGACGTGGCTACGTCATTTCCTCTCACCCCAGCGCTGCTCTGTAATTGGTGATTTCAGTCACGTGACCCGGAAATGAAAATTTGTTTTCATAGGGAAATAAAATCTGCTTTTTAAAGCTGAAAAGCGCTTTAAAAGTGTATTTTGATACGCTGGTTAAGTTCTTCGAAGCATACTCGCTGAAATTTTGCCACGTTAGAGTTTAAAATCCGTCATTAAATGATGTTTTTGAACAACGCTAGCGATGCTAATTTTAAGCTAACAGCTAACGACCGGATGAGTGACGTGTCACGTCACTTCCTCCATGTCGGAAATGAGCTTTGCCGTGCTTAAAATCACTAAATAAAGCTGCAATATTGTCCCAGAAAACTCATGTTCATGCTAAGAAGTCGTGCTTGTTGAAACAACGCCACGTTTACGCTTAAATTCGTTCAGAAACGTTGATTTTAACAGAGTTTAGCCGAAGCTAACTTTAAGCTAAGCGGCTAACAACAGGATGTCAACCGAACGTCACAGGAAGTCGTCATAGACTCCTGCTGGTAGAAAGCTAAACACTGCCCCCTCCTGTAGAAACTTTAAATCACAGTTTCACTTCAGTTTTAGGTTTAAAGAGTGAAATTAAACGTTTTTATTTTTCTGTAAGGCATTTTTGAGTTAACAAACTTCCTCTAGCTGAATAATCACTGTTATCCTGCATTTTAAAAGTTATAAAGGTATTTATGCAAAGAGCATTTACCAAAGAGACTTTATTCACTGGTAATCCCTTATAAAGGTACAAAATAAAGTTAGGAACTTTTTAAAAAATAGAAACGGTTCAAATATTCACAGAGTTGAAAAGTTTACTCATTTTGCTTGAAAGATAATACACGTTTAATTGCAAAATCACTAAATAAGAGTAAACTTATCAGGAAAAAGAAACTTTTCTTTTTAAGTTGCCACCTAAAAAATAAATCTTCCTATTTAATTTTAAATAGAAGTCACTGACAGGAGGACAACAGGAATAACAGTTTTTCTGAGGAAGGACTGATTAATCCTGATACATCATCAACTTTTCTTTTTCTTTTCACAACTTAGTTCTATGAGTAACTGTTAAAATAGCAAATGTCTGGAACAGAACGGTTTAAAAACGTTTTCAACCGATGATTGCTGTGAGACTTTTAGAAAAATTGCAGGTTTATAAAAAATTCAGTGCTTTAGAGTAAAATACACTAAAAAGAGCTTGGTAACTGGTAACTGTTGAAAAATAAGCACATAAAAGTAACACTGCCGAGAGCATTTACTTAAATATTCATGGATTGGGGTAAAACCTGAGAAAGGTACCCACATTTGAATAAGTTGACTTATAACAGTACTTCTGTGTAAACCCAAAAAGCTAAAATAGTGTGAAAACTCATTGACTCGAATACGAATATTTACCTGTAAAATATCTGAAGCTTGCAACTGTTTTTAACAGATAAAGTGCTACACAGTGAAAAACATGACAGGTGTGTTAGGAAAAGATTTTGATGCTTATGGGATAAGGGACTGTTTAAAGAATGCGTTGAAGCTTCTGACAGATTCCTTACATCCATATGATAAACAGGCAGAGCGCATGAACCCAAAAGAGTTAGTGGACAATCTGAAGGAGGTTGCAGAAAGTGTGACCTCTACAGAAATTACAATGCCAAACTATGAAAAGCTGGCTAAAATTGCAATTTTGCTGAAAGAATCATTCTATACGGTTGTTGAGAAAGCTGATTACCTTGCAATAAGGTTAAACAGTGAAAAAGAGGTGGTTCAGAAAATTGAAGAACACTTCCTTCAATTTAAAAGTGAACACGAAGTCCTCACAAAAAAACATTCTGAACAGATGTTTCAATCACAACAAAATGCAAATGCAGAAATTGATTCGCTGAATAGCAAAATAGATGTGCTTAACAAAGATCGGGAAGAACTCAGAATGGATAAACACATATTGCAACAGCTAAAGATGCGTGTAGAAAGTGATTATCATACATCACAGGAACGCTTAAAAGCATGTGAGGAAAAACTAAGAGCAGCAACAAACAAGATTTCTGACGTGGGGCGAGTTTGTCTGGAACTCAGAGAAGACCGTGGATAGAGTTCAGGTAACCCACAACCAACTCAGAAAGATATTGTTGCACCTCCTGCTCGTAATCCACCCTCACATAAAGTGGCAGGAACAGACCTGAACAGGTCTCCTCCACAAAACATGCAACAGAGTGCATGGAAACTGTCTCCTTCAATGGATGATTTGCAAAAAATCTCAAAATATGTACAACGCTTTGTTCCTGGACCGATGGGCTCATCTGGAACAAAAGCGTACCTCAGAGAACTGGAGTTCAGATTGAGATCTTATCCTAATGCTACGGTAGAAGATAAGATCAGTCTGATACGACTCACGTCAGACAGAGAGGTGTTTACCTTCATCGAGCGTCTACCTGATGCAACGAGAAGGGATTACAACCTTCTGCGTGAAGCTTTGGTCAGAGAGTACGACCCCTGCACGGGACCTGCTGGTTTCCCAGCCGCTGACAAGGTCAAGCAAGGAAAGAATGAACATCCAAAAGTTTATTACAAAAGAATCTTCCAAGCTTATTTTGGTTACAGAAATGAAACCGGAATGGAGGAAGAAGAAAATTTTAAATTTGTTTTCAGCAAAAATCTCCACACTGACATACGCATGTCAGTACAAATTATGGCAAATTTCAGAGAAAAATCCATAAATGAGATTAAACAGTGCGCTGTGAATGTGTTTGAGGCACGTTCTCATGCTAAGACGCCCATAGAGGTGTTTCCTGGTATAAAGGTTAAACCCCACTCCCTAGAAGTGGAAGGAAGGTGCGAGTATCCACCTCCTCCTAAGACAGGCGAGAAAAGGCAGTATTTTCAGACTAACAAACCGCATAATGAAGGTGCACGCTGGGACAAAAAGGCTCCTCTTTCAGAGGATGAACGTGATTATCGTATATGGGACATGCGTAGGACGCAAGAATATGGGAACCGAGAGGACCCATATTATCAGAGGAAATCCGAAGAGGAACCCCCAAAAGACGTACCTAGCCGCCTCCCACCTCGGACGAAACGTCCCGAGGCGAAAAAATCACAAAAGTTCCAGGAACAAGGCCCTAAACCTCTGAGCTCGGAAGAGACAGAGGAAATGCAAAGGTTTTTAGACACTTTGATACACGCTGAAATGGGAACCAAACCAGGAGCACAATGTAGTGATCTGATCGCTACTAAATCTGAAGGCGCGAATGACAACATTACAGATGTCGGTGAAACACACCAAGACATTGCTGTTATTGCCTCCAACAACCCCTCATCGGACGAAGGGGGGATAAACTCACACACAAACGATGATGAGTCATCGCAAACTGAAAACTCAGAACCTGACTTTCATGATTTTGAACTAGGCATTCCAGTTCTGGGAGGACTCCCAGACAACCTGGTACCGAGTCAAGAAGCTGGGCCAGTATGTTTCACGAAACCATCACAGGCCATCGCTCTTTTCTCAACCAATGACGTCGACCAAGGACCTCAAACCTATGGTGCCTTGCCCATAGACAGGTCCGACGACTCAGAAAAGGATTCGTTGGAGCTCCCCATGGAGCAAGAACCCTCATCAATCTCATCACAGATTGAACAGGTGGTCGCTCAAGCCGACACTCTGACATCTGACGAAGAAAGAGACAAACCTCGCCAAGTTCTTTTAAAATATGAAAAGTCAATTTCAACTGACCCAGACATCATCCAACTTCAGAAGTTGGATGATCCTGCAATTAACTCGATGATACTGTATCTGACTGACCCAGACAAATACACTCCATCGAAAGTCAAACTGGATTCCGATCCAGACCTAAAAGTCCTCTTTCAGCTGCGCAAACAGTTAAAACTACTCAAGGACAACCTAACTTTAGCTCATGGAGCAACGTCCTCACCCGTGTTCGCAGTCTCCCATGACCGAAGGGGGGTGACGCCAGTTAGGATAATGCTACCAGACGCGATAACATGATCAAATCTGACATTCAGAGTGAGTGGCGCACCGAAACGTTGTTTCCTAGTTGCTTAATCACTGCTTTTGTCGATGTTGAAACGTTGTTTTACTGGTTGCTTAGTCACTGTTCTTGTCGATGTTGAGACATCGTTTAATTGGTTTTTGGTATTGTTTTCGAACACCCCAGGCAAGAATGAATTTTGTTGTGTAGTAAGTTAGAGACTAAGAGGCCTTTGACCATGCCAACATGCAGTTCATTCATTAAATTGCAATCTTTGCGGAGTCAATGTATATTATTGCTACTTTAAGTACCATAATCTACATTGATCTCACAACGCTTAAGCCGAACCTACTCGAACAATTCTATTCGGGGAAATAGCTAATTCTTTTTGATAAGTCTCGCCATAGACTTCCAAAACATTTATGGGAAAACCAAACACCCAATCTCAAGTCGTTCGTCTAAAAGACAACAGACAATTGCACCAAACTATATTTTACCATGTAAAGCTAACTTAAACCAAGTTAGAAATGGAAAAATAGTTTGGAACCCTTTTCTATAGGCATAAACCCCTGTAGTTACCCTTTTCAGCATGCTCCACCCCTTAACTGGTAGTTGTAGCTGTTCCCAACCATAATAGCTTACACACCAGATGCATATAGTTTAAGGCCTTATGTAAAATTCCCTTCATAAGCCCACCTTAAACCACATAATTGCATGACACATTGAACCAGAACGGCACAGGCTGGAAGTCGCTGGAGACAACCTTCGCTGGAGGCGACCTGCAATCCTGACGTTGGTCTCCACTCTTCATCCAGTGGCCGCTTCTTCAGTTCAACCCAAGGGTACCCCTCTGTATGCTGATTAATCAACACTTCCAATCGTTGTGGATTTACCGTTGTGGATTATATGACTTTTTCCAATGGATTACAGACTCTGTTTCCAAGGGGTTAAAGCATTGCTACAATGGAATTATCGAGACGATATGGAATTATGATCAACACAATGGAATTACCAAGAACATTGTGGGATTACCTTGACTTTGTTTTCCTTGCTGGATTACTTCTGACTTTGGTCTTCCTTGCTGGATTACTTTTGACTTTGGTCTTCCTTGCTGGATTACATCAAGCTCAAGGACATTTGAAGGTCTAAGTTCACGGTTGGAATTCATCCCCATGGACAGGTGATGATTTCCAAAGGGGGGACTGTAGTGAACCTGATCTGACCTCAAATCTGATCAGATGAACAGAGACTGTTATTTCATTGATCTGCATCCAGAAATACAGTTTGAGCCATCTGGAGACTTTCTCTCTTGAAGTAATCAAGTAGAAAAGACAATCCTCTATGATCATTACTATTTTACAAATGTTTAATAATCAAATTGTGTTAGTTCACTCAATGCTTACAGGTTGAAGAGAACTACTCATTCTTATTTTACATAAACAGTAAGTAATGATTTTTATTCCTCATTCAAAGAAGAAATCAGGTTAATATGCATTTCGTGATTTTCTGTCTTCAATGAGCAAGTTTTGTAAGTATGTTAAAGGTCGAGTCTCGGTCAACTAAAATGTTTACTGAGAAGAAATGTCATGTTTAAACTTTTTCAGAAGATAATAGGAGTTTGACTCTACGAAGTCTGGTGTTTCTCCAATAATCTTTTCTGTCTTTTAAGCAATCTCATTCTCTGCCCTTGACTTTTGATAACATCTTACGTCACAAAACACACCTCTATTCTGGTCCATCCACGAATCAGAAAGCTCTAAATTGACCCGGAAGTCAACTCATTTAAAATGTGGCAACTTCCCGGTTCTCGAGAGTGCTGAAGAGTCTGATGTCGGAAGTCTGATAGAGAGTGCTAAGGAGATGAAAGGAGTTCAGAGTTCTTGGATGCAAACGCATTCAGGATGATCCAGAGACGTTTTGGGATTATAACTTCTGTTTGAATAACCTCGCACGACTCTCGAAGGATTTCAGCTGCTCTCAACGGAGACGCTGAAAGAGTCAAAGGAGGATCCTATACCGACGCTGACCTATCATCAACCAGGTAACAGTCCACTTCGACCAAGCGTACCGTCGCAAGCTGAGATCTGAAGGAGCGTGCACGTTTCTGGTCAAACAGATTAATTCCCTCACAAATCTCTCTGTAAGATAAATCTCCATTTCCATCTTAAACTCTCCTTTCTCCTAAAATCAGTACAGATATTTTAGAAATATCTGAAGCAAAGTCCTCAGTCACCGCCGTGTGATTGAAGTCCATTATCTGTGAAACTTGTCTGTTATTATTTTCATATTTTGCCAAATTAATGTAAATGTTTGATGTTAAACTTTGATTCTGAAAATAAATGACCGCATTCATTTGATGGGTCAAAGATAAATAACGTCTCTCGTTACATTTCTGTTAAATTCAATGCACGACATTTACACAGTCAGAAAGATGAGGAACTCGTGAAAAATGTATGAAATATCCAGTATATGACATACTACATCGCCAACTAGAGGTTTGGAGGGTGAAGTGTTTCAGTGTAAAATGCTGCTCTTTTGCTGTTCATTTCTTAAGTAAGACTGGAAACTGTTAACAACATATTCTTTTGTTTAAAACATATGGCTAAAACTACATTTTATATATTTTGCACTGTTTTGCACTACAAGCAAGAAGACTCAAACTTGATTTGTTTATTATTTAAAAACTCTCTGGACCTAGTAGTGGAATTTTCTTAATTCAAAATATATACCATACCATACCATTTTATTTATAGAGCACTTAAAACAGCAACAAGGCCAACCAAAGTGCTGTACAGACAGAACAACAAGCAACACACAAAGCAAAATACAGAATGAAGTAAATCAGAAATATAGACATAAAACGATGCAGATAATGACGACTAACCAGTGTGGAGCATACCGGTTCAAACACAGATCATCTGGTGTTGAAAGCTACCGAATAGCAGTGGGTTTTTAAACGGGACTTGAAGACAGAGAGGGAGGGGGCCTGTCTGACAAGCAGAGTTAACTCGTTTCAAAGTCTTGGTCCTGCTACAGAGAAGGCCCTGTCCCCTCTGCGCTTAAGATGAGTTCCTGGAACTGTGAGGAGCAACTGGTCCGCTGACCTCAGGGAACGTGGTGGCATATGATGGCAAAAGGACACCCTATGCTTTTTGAAAAATTCCTATTGTTTTATACCCAAAACATATTGCGATATATATCGTTATCGCCACCCTTCACAATACATATCGTGATATGAATTTTATGCCATATCGCACATTCCTATTGTAAACCTGGATTGTCTTTTTTTTATACAGCCTGACTGTACAGGTCTGTAGGTTGCATTTGTTGATGACCAATGATTTTACTACCTAGTCTGACCACCCGGGACAACTTGATCCAGTCTCTGGCTAGGAAGTTCCCATACCATGAGACAATATTAAAGGCAATAACACTTTCAACCAATGACTGTACACCTATTGCAAGGTATTTTTGCTATCATTAGCATTCCTTAGCTTATATAGAAAGTGGAGACGCTGCCTGGCTTTTTTGTAAATACAATCAGTGTTGGACTGAAAGGTCAACTTTTTTATCTATTATTGTTCCAGTCACCTTCTCTACCTCCTGCCCTTTTATTACAGAGGGTCTGAATACAGGTCTGGTGCTGGCTGCTCCCCATCTACCTCACAATGGTAAAACTTTTGTATAAAATCAATGATTGGTGTCAGAATTTGTTCTTTTGTGGTTTTGTCAGCCCACTTCTTGAAGACTGATCAATGGGATTGAGGTTTGAGGAGTATCCTGACAGGCAGCATGGTGGCACAGTTGGTAGCAAGTAGGTCACCCCGGTTCAAATCCCGGCCCGGGGCCTTTCTGGGTGGAGTTTGCATGTTCTCTCCATGCTGTGTGGGTTTTCTCCTGGATCTCTAGTTTCCTCCCACAGACCAAAAACATGCATGTTAGGCTGATTGATAACTCTAAATTGTCCCTAGGTGAGAGAGAGAGAGTGAATGGTTGTCTCGTTTATTTCTGTGTCTCTGTGATAGACTTGCGACCTGTCCAGGTGTCCCTGTGATGGACTCGAGACCTGTCCAGGGTGTCCCCCACCTCTCGCACAGTGATGGCTGGACATGGGCACCAAGGACCCCCGTGATCCAAAAAGGAAGAAGCAGGTAAAGATAATGGATGGATAGATGGAGTATCCTGACCATGGATCCAAATGTGTCTCGAGCTTCATAGTTACAAGTTTTGCCTGATCACATAGCTCCATCATGCTGGTGAAGATGATGTTCAACACTAATCTGGTGTTTGATGGTTGGGAGTCGTTGCTCTTTAACAATGTTTAAATGCCCTGCTTTGTTCATGCTGTCTGTAAACCCTTGTCTGAGAGGCAACCGCACAAATGAAAGGTCGCAGGATGCTTTACTGTCTGCATGACACAGAACTGTTGGCATCTTCTTTTCCAGATGCCTTCAACAATCTGAAAAGGGATTTATCAGAGAAAATGACTATGCCAGTCCTCAGCAGTCTAAACCCTGAGTTTAACTAGATCTGATTACAATGTGTATCGATGTAGAAACCATTATAGGTACAGTCAATATTACAGGTTACATGCTAAATGAATTATTTAATCTCACAGTGGTACATGGCCCAGTTCTGTCCAGTGGTACGATAATTGCATTGGTCTGTGGCCCAGTCTTGTCCAACAGTACCATGATTAACCTGCAGTGTTGCTCTGAAATGCAGACAGAGGCCCTTCTCTTCATTAAAAACTCATTTAGTTCCGGTGGGTACCACTGCGTTGTGTTCTGCATTCTGTTTGGATGGAGCTGCTAAACATCACAATTTTTTTTTCCTTAATGTGGTTTTAATACAGTTAGCCTTGCAAATTTAATATGCAGACATGATTAGGATGAGGACAGTTGATGTTGTGCTTTCAGGTTAAGGCTTTGTTTTGAGTGACTGAGCCAACAGGATTAAGATAATGACTGTCAGCATACCAAACAAAGAAGCTTAGGTTCACAGGCTGCACTGGTAATCTACTCAGAACAATCTACTTCACTCTCTTCCTCACTATGTAATTACTTTATTTGCTCTTTATCTATTCAAAGGTGGCAGCACATGATGATCAATATTTACAAGGAAGGAAATCAGATCAAACAATAAGCGCATCTTCTACCACTGAGGAGTTCCTGTCATCCTGAGCATAATGGGATGAATTATTAAACACAGGATATTATGAAAACTGTCACAAAGAGAAGGTCTGGGCCTGGTTCAGCTGCTTGAATTTTAATTTCTAAGGACCTGCCTCATGGTAAAAAGAGAGGATGTCATTAACATCTCAACAGTTCCAGGCTCAGTTCTGATTCCACTTAGTACAAAACATACAATTTGCTGCAGTTTGCTGAAACATCCATCAGAGACATGGAGCAACTCAAACTCTTAACTACACACCACTGATGATGCTGGCCACTTAGCATTAGCAGAATTAGGATTATCATCTTGAGGATTTAAACACATCAAACTACAGATGGACAGAAAATACTGACACAACCAGAAACTTGGGTTGTTATGCTCTTCCTGTCTATGTAGCTTTAAAAAAGCTGCTGAATTTATTGAAGGCAAGACAGATTGAACCTGCTCTACCATGAAGAAAGAAAAAATGGGCAACAGATCAATAAAAATAACAAAATTATCACTACAGAACAGAAAACAGCAGAGTTTTAAAGTCAGACACATAAACCAAACAAAAATAAATGTCTGATCTGGCACCTGTTAGCTTAGCTCTGTAGAAGGAAGTGTGTACAAAACTCAGGGATATATATATTATATAGATATACTGTTATATATATATATATATATATATATATATGCAAATTTTGCATGTCATTCGGAAATCAAGGTGCCAGAGTCTGGAGGAAGACAGGGAAGAAGGAAATGCCAAAATGCCAGAAGTCCAGTGTGAAGCACCCACAGTCAGTGATGGTCTGGGGTGCCATGTCAGCTGCTGGTGTTGGTCCACTGTGTTTTATCAATGGCAGGGTCAATGCAGCTAGCTATCAGGAGATTTTGGAGCACTTCATGCTTCCATCTGCTGAAAAGCTTTATGGAAATGAAGATTTCATTTTTCAGCACGACCTGGCACCTGCTCACAGTGCCAAAACCACTGGTAAATGGTTTACTGACCATGGTATTACTGTGCTCAATTGGCCTGCCAACTCTCCTGACATGAACCCCATAGAGAACCTGTGGGATATTGTGAAGAGAAAGTTGACAGACGCAAGACCCAACACTCTGGATGAGCTTAAGGCTGCTATCGAAGCATCCTGGGCCTCCATAACACCTCAGCAGTGCCACAGGCTGATTGCCTCCATGCCACGCCGCATTGAAGCAGTCATTCATGCAAAA
>NC_056498.1:82177773-82179321 GCF_014905685.2 Nematolebias whitei
ATATATACACACACATATATATATATATATATATATATATATATATATATATATTTATATGAAAATAATAAAATAAAATACTACTTACTACTCGTACTACTATTCCTACTTCGTGGTTTTTCACCTACCGTGCAGGATCCCCTGCAATAAACAAGGGACTACAGTACTTGTATAAACAGCGACAAACACTGACAGTGTGCTTCACACTGATCACAGTGGTGTAGTGTATGTGATACGTGGGTATATGGAGTATACCCACTAGAAAAGCTTAAGAATTTCAGTATGCCCACTTAAATGTGCCTAATGATACATGACATATCATTAGGCACGTGTCATTGATACGTTAAACGACAGCTAAACACTTCCATAACAATCTATCGGTATGTGGGGCTTACATACATTACATTCACTTATCCAGCAAAATTATTGTATAATTAATACTTCTATACTTACTGCTTCATACTTGAACATGTTTTGTTTTGATACAGTTTTTTTAAATTATATAACATGTTTTTAATACAAAGCCAACTGTTGTACAAAGTTTGTTGTTCATGTATTCAAATATATGTATCAGAGAAATTTGGAAATGTTCAGTAAGCTTAAAAATTAAAATAAACTGATGATTACATTGTACTAACCAGTGTACTATGGATTCTAATCACAGTATACGGACCGACCACAGTAAAGTTAGTTTTACATTGGACATTGGGCATTTGTGCTCCCATGGCTTCAGCGGTGTCCAACGTCCAACATAAAACTAATTGTACCGCGGTATATCAAATACAACAATATAGACCACACCACTGCCTGATCATATACATGTAGATGAACAGATGCTTAGATATATTCATCAATTAAAACGGATTCTTCATTTTTCTGGACTGAATAAAACGTGCATTGAATTTAATAAAATGTAACATGAGACGTTATTTATCTTTGACCCATCAAAATGAATGTGGCCATTTATTTACAGAATCAAAGTTTAACATCAAACATTTACATTAATTTGGCAAATTGAAAAATAACAACATAATTAATCAGCTTTACAGGTAGTGAGAAACAATACGGCGATTGTTTTCACTTTTCAGCAGAACAGCAGACATCAATCCACACGGCGGTGGAGTGAGCACTTTACACAGACATTTCTAAAGTATCTGGAATGATTTCTACTTGATAGAAGAATTTTTAAAGATGGAAAGATGAAGTTTAGTGGGAGTAAAAGATGGATGAGGGAGAATGTTTATGTCGGCACTCAGAAACAGCACTCTCCATTCGAACCCAGCTTTTCCTCGGTACGCTCGGTAGTAAACTTGACTCGTTACCTCTCTGAAGATGAATCAGCAGTTACGGAGTTCCAGTTAACGCTACCTGTCCAGCGTCTCCATAGGATGGCTGTGACTCGTCCGAAGTAGTGACGAGATTCCGTCCGACACAAGCTCACCTCACCGGGTGGACTCCACATGAGTGGGGTTCTTCAGAAGTTCCACTCAGAGGTGGAAGATGTTATAATCCAAACTCGGAAGAGCCTTATCATGGCTGGACTTCTGT
>NC_056498.1:82179421-82199652 GCF_014905685.2 Nematolebias whitei
TGTTATAATCCAAACTCGGAAGAGCCTTATCATGGCTGGACTTCTGTTCTCCCAAACGACTGGAGCTGCAAACTCTCCAGCCCGACTCCAACGGCAACTCACAGAACAACGACTTCACAGAACTGCCACTTCACCGAACTTCTCCGCATTGAGAGAACTAGGAAGTACCGGCATTTTAAAGAGCTCTATTTCCGGTATATTTGAGAGTTCCTGATTGGTCAATGTCGACCAGACAGGGGTGTGGTTTGTGGTATAAGAGGTTACTAGAAGTCAGAAAACAGCAAGAATGTTATTGGAACAGATTGAAAATGTTCCCAGACAGGCGAGAGAAATGTTTTGGCGAGTTTGGAGAAACAGGTGCCAACTCCTCTGTTTACGTCTGAGAGGATGTAAAACAACGCAGTTGTTCCAACACATGTCTGCTCCGACTCCTGACCTTGGAAAACGTACACTGCTCATTCAAAGACAGAAATCAGAAAATGCATAATTACTCTGTAACAGGCCTTAACATGAATTCTACTTTGCATAAGCAACTAAAAAATCATTGTTACTGTTTTACAGTTAATAAAATTGATTAGTTCACTGTAACATCTAAAATGTTTGAACTAAAACACTTTGATTATCAAACATTTGTAAAACAGGAATGATAATAGAAAAGAGAGTGTTCTTTCACTTGAATTTTCAAGAAAGAAAGTCTCAGGATGGGTGAACCTGTATTTCTGGATTCAAATCAATGAAATGACAGTTTCTGTCCCACAAGGTTCTTAAGGTCAAGGGTTTTGACCTTAGGCTTAGTTTTGACATCAGGTCAAGTTCACTACATACATCACCTCAAATTAAAGGTTAACTTGAATCTTTTTATTTAAATTGTAGAACTTGTATTTTGCTCTTCAATGCCAAGTTATTGAAAGTGTTAAACATTTGCGTGGCTGAGGGTTTTAATAAATTAGTTAGATGTTGAATCAGGTTCAAAGAAAGTGTATTGTAATTTTAAATTTGTGAATGGTGATTTTATTTTGGTAGGCAGTGAAAATAGTCTCACTAATTGACTTATTCATTTGCTTTGTTGTATTGTTTTGCCTTAAATCTTAAAGTGGTGAATAAAAGCTTACAATGTGTCAAGATTTAGGTCTGATTTGTTTGGTTTACTTTTTTATCTGTTATAGAAATACACATCATATCCCCCACAGACCAGAACAGCACAACCCTACAATCTATAATCATCCAGCCTCTTTATGACCTAAAACCACCTGAACCAATATAAAAGTCACCGTTTTTGTCTTTGATGTTCCTCAGCTTACTTTGAACACTTCTGCATTCTTTTAAACTGGCAGGAAGCTCAGAGATTTTCTGTTCGGCTACAAATAAAACAACCTGAAAGTGTCCCTGCAGGTTTGACGTCAGAGGATGGATGTTAAACCGTGCTGCCACCGCTGGCTGCATGAAAACACAGCAGTGACTAACACACAAATAAGGCTGGAAATAAGCAAAGAGTCCCCCAGGCCGTGTGCTGCTCTGCTGTGACATTTTCAGGCCAATCAGCTCACAGAGGGACTTTACTGAGATGCTCTCTGATGGAAGATGGCTTCAAACACACAGACACACCACCTAATTCACTCAGGACACAACGAACTGATGCTACAGAGGAAAGGGCCTTTGTGCACTCAAGAGACACAAAACAAAACAACAAAAAGAGGCTGCAATCTCTACAAACACAAAGGAGAACCTCCAGCTATTTGATGATGGACATCAGTGCATAAAACACACAATATGTCTGCTGTTATCAGTCTTTAAAAATCAGGACTGAAAATCTAAAAGCAGGGCTGAGTGTCAGAAAAAAAAAAATCACAGTCAGACTCAGTCACAGAAACAAAGACATCTCTGATCTTTAATGCTTCAAAAGTTTGAACCTTCTCAAAGAGATGTCTCACATGAAAAGTGGAATTTAAAAGTTCATCATTTATCACTGAAATACAAGTTTTCAATATGTTCTGACACCATTCTCACCCGCTAACTCTATTCATGTTCCAATGGTGTATTGATTATATGTAGTGTCAATATTATCAAACTCTGAGCTTTCCTTCTGCTTTGCAGCACAGAGAAGGAAGAATTATGCAGCATAGTGATGTTTGTGCTCCATCATCACCAGTTTAAGGTCATATCTGAACATCTGCAGTCTTTGACCATTTCTGAGAAAAGATGTTTGGAAACAGTTTGGGCCTTTCATGAACGCACAAGATCACAGAACAAACTGAAGCTTGGAGCATGAGCCACCCTCTCATCTTCCTCACCATCTGCCTCAAACTACTTAAAGTGATAATGAGTTGCTTTAATAATTCATTTGCATATAAAAGCTAAGCTGCCTGTGTGGGTGGCAAAAACAGATCCTAGATTAGAGTCTGGCTGCTGGCAACGCCCGAGAGAAAACAGAAAAAACAAACAGAGGAGGAGATGAAAAGAGGAAAGAGAGTAACGGAGAGACTGAAAGACACCAAAAAAAAAAAAAAAATACAAACACACTCAGTCCAATTCATAATCACCAAGTCTGTCAATGTATGAGTCCAGTCCATGAGAACAAAATACAATGCCTGTAAACCATGTACAGCCCATGAACAAGTCCAGCCTATGAACACCAAGTCCAGTGCAATGCTGATGGAATTTGTGTGACGCTTTTACATTTTTCTGTATTTCTGCATAAATATGACCGAAAACATCATCAGATTTTCACAAAAGCCCTAAAAGTAGATAAAGAGCATCCAGTTAGACAAATGAGGCAAAAATATTATACTTGTTCATTTATTTAATGAGGAAAATGATCCAATATTATATATTTGTGAGTAGTAAAAGTATCTGAACACTTGTCATTTAAAACAAAAAGTTCTAATTGGGTCTCATCCATCCACAAAAAATTCTTCCAATAGCCTTCTGGCTCGTCCACATGGTCTTTAGCAAATTGCAGATGAGCAGCAATGTTCTTTATAGAGAGCAGTGGCTTTCTCATTGCAACCCTGCCATACACACCACTGTTGTTCAGTGTTATCATGAACATCAACATTAGCCAATGTGAGAGAGGTCTTCAGTTGCTTAGAAGTTACTCTGGGGTCCTTTGTGACCTCGCAGACTATTAAACACCTTGCTTTTGGAGTGATCTTTGTTGGTTGGCCACTCACCAGGGGAGGGTAACATCCATCCATCTATTATCTTTTGCTTATTCAAAAGTCAGGTCACAGGGGCAGCAGCTTGAGCGAAGAGGCCCAGACATCTTTTTCCACAGCCACCTCTTCAAGCTCTTCTGGGAGGAACCCAAGCCATTCAAAGGCCAACCAAGAAATGTAGTCTTACCAGCGTGTCCTCAGTCTTCTATGGGGTCTCCTCCCAGTCTGACATGTCCGAAGCACCTCCCTAGGGAGGCGCCCAGGAAGCATCCTTACCAGATGCCTGAACCACCTCATCTGACTCATTTGGATGGGGAGGAGCAATGGTTCTACTGCAAATATCTTCCAGATAACTGAACATCTCACCCTATCTCTAAGGGAGAGTACAGCCACCTTGTGGAGGACGTTAACGTCAACCACCTGTATCTGCTATCTCATTCTTTTGGTCACTACACAGAGTTCGTGACCATAAGTGAGGGTAGGAACTTAGACTGACCAGTAAACAGAAAGCTTTGTCTTACAGCTCAGCTCCCTTTTCACCACAGCAGACAAGCAGAGGGTCCGCAATACTGCAGAAAACTCCATCTGTCAATCTCATGCTGCATTCTTCCTCACTCATGACCAAAACTCCAAGATACTTGAACTCCTCCACTTGAGGCAGACCTTCACTCTCAACCCAAAGAGAGCAATCCACCCTTTTCCAACGGAGGGCCTTGGTCTCAAATTTGCAGGTGCTGATTCTCATCCCAGCTGTTTCACACTCGGCTGAGAACCGCTCCAGTGAGAGTTGGAGATCATGGCACGATGATGCCAATAGGACCACATCATCTGAAAAGAGCAGGGATGGAATCCTGAGGCCACCGAGGGCGGCTGTGGCTGAGTGGTTAGAGCAGTCGTCTTCCAATGCAAGAGTTGGGGGTTCAAATTCACCAGCAGTCACATGCCATAGTGTCCCTGGGCAAGACGCTGAACCCCTCGTTGCATCCGATGTGTGTCCCATCGGTGTATGAATGTGATTAAGCACTGATTAGTCTCTTTAGAATGATTTGTTCAATTAGCTTTGTAGAGATCTAGTAGAGTGCTGTATGAATGGGTAAATGAGGACACAGGTTGTATTGTAAAGCGCTTTGAGTATCTTGATAAGATAGAAAGACGCTATATAAGTACAGTCCATTTACCATTTATCATTTACCGAAATGGAATCACTCTCCTCCCTGGCTGCACCAAGAAATTCTGTCCACAAAAGTTATGAACAGAATCGGTGACAATGGGCAGCCCTGGTGGAGTCCAACTCTCACCCTGAAGGGGTCCAACTTAGTACTGGCAATGCAAACCAAGTACAAACCCACAGCATCCAGAGACTTAAGGAAATCAGAGTGAATCTCA
This sequence comes from Nematolebias whitei, assembly GCF_014905685.2. NCBI lineage: Eukaryota > Metazoa > Chordata > Actinopteri > Cyprinodontiformes > Rivulidae > Nematolebias > Nematolebias whitei. The sequence goes on from NC_056498.1 coordinate 82,183,963, forward strand.
TCCAACTCCAGAGTTCTGCCGCCTTGAAACTTTTTAACTACTTCGGCAATTTCAGATTTGTTTAACTGGTGGGATTGAAAAGGTCCAAGAAATTTTCCTTCCAACTCCTGATGAGATCACTAGTTGAGGTCAATAGCACTCCACCTTCACTGAAAACAGTATTAGTAAAGCAATGTTCTCCCCTCCTTAGCCGCCAGATGGTTTGCCAGAATCTCCTGGAAGTCGATCGAGAGTCTTTATCCAAGGCCTTACCAAACTCCTCCCACATCTGAGCTTTAGCCTCAGCAACAGTCAAGGCTGCGGACCGCTTGACCCTCTGGTACTCCTCAGTTGCCTCTGGAGTCCCACCAGCCAACAAGGCCTGATAGGACTCCATCTTCAGCTTGACAGCCTCCCTAACCTAGGGTGTTAGGGAGTACCGAGTTCGAGAATGGTCACCACGAGAAGTACCAATAACCTTGTGGCCACAGCTCAAAGCAACCACTATAACAACTGAGGAACAAAACATGGCCCACTCAGACTCAATGTTGCCTGCCTCAGCAAGTTTAAGATCTTTCTGACGGGTTCTTCTGCCAGGGGTTCACAGAAAACCTTCATTACACATTTGGGTGTACCAGGTCTGTCCAGCATCTTCCCTCACCATCTGACGCAACTTACTATCAGGTGGTGATCAGTTGATGGCTCAGCTCCTCTCTTCACCCGATTTTCCAAAACAAATGGCTGCAAATCAGATGACATGACTACAAAGTTAATCATCCATCTACGACCTAAGGTATCCTGGTGCCAAGTGCACTTATGGACACCCTTATGTTCAAACATAGTGTTTGTGATGGACAAACCATGACTAGCACAGAAGTCCAACAACAGAACACTGCTTGGGTTCAGATCAGAGAGGCTGTTCCTCCCAATCATGCCCCTCCAGGTCACACTGACATTACACACATGGGCATTGAAGTCCCCCAGCAGAATAAATGAGTCCCCATCTGGCGCACCTTCCAGCACCCCCACCAAGGACTACAAGAAGGCTGGATACTCTGAACTGCCAATTGGCGCATAAGCACAAACAACAGTCAGAGCTTGTCCCCCCACCTGAAGGCCACTCTCAAGACACTGGGGAATACTCTAACACACAAGCACCAAGTTGGGGGGCTAAAAGTAGACCCACACCAGTTCGATGCCTCTCACCATGGGCAACTCCAGACAGGAATAAAGTCCAGCCCCTCTCAAGGAGATTGGTTCCAGAGCCCATGCTGTGCATCGAAGTGAGCCCACCTATATCTAGTCGGTACCTCAACCTCACACATAAGCTCAGGTTCATTCCTAGTCACAGAGGTTACCTTCCATGTCCTAAGAGACAGCTTTGGTAAGCCAGGGTCAGAGCGCAAATGCCCCCACCTTTGGCCACGGCCCCCCGCCTTTGGCCACAGCCCAAGGCATCAAGTACCCAACTTGTATGGCCCCTCCTGCAGGTAATGAGCCCACATGAAGATGAATGTCCTCCATTTGAACATAATCTGTCTGACTGTGGATTGGAGGAGTCCAAACTCTTTTTTGTAACCTTTTCCAGCCTGATGAGCATCAACAACTCTTTTTCTAACGTTCAACTCGTCAATGTTCTTTAAATGAAACAGGGTGCCCACTCACACCTGATCATCATCCCATTGATTGAAAACACCTGACTCTAATTTCACCTTAAAATTAACTGCTAATCCTAGAGCTTCACATACTTTTGCCACTCACAAATATGTAATATTGGATGATTTTCCTCAATAAATAAATGACCAAGTATAATGTTGTTTTTTTCTCATTTGTTTAACTGGGTTCTCTTTATCTACTTTTAGGACCTGTGTGAAAATCTGCTGATGTCATATTCATGCATATCTTACAGTCATATTTATGCAGAAATATTGAACATTATAAAGGGTTCACAAACTTTCAAACACCACTGCAGAGTCTTTATGTCTCAATCCTCCTCTGTCACTCTCTCTCACACACATACCTAGATCCCCCCGGTCCCCACATTGGAAACCAAACCTGGAACATTAACCCTTTTAGGCACAGATATTACAATATGTTGTAGAAACATCATCATGTATGAGCGAGCAGGTAACCTAATCAAAACTTATACCTAACTAATATGACTTACATTAGCGTGTTTAGCATTTCATTCATACACTGATGCTTTACGTCCCAATGTGACAGCCACCCTCATCACAAAATGCTCCAACATGCTATGCATAAGTTACACCAATGTTGATCATGAGATCTGCATGAGTATATACTTATCTAAGTTTTGCTTAAGCCGGGGATAAGTTATGGATAAATTACTTATCTATTTTTTCAGTTCGTTAGGATGCATGGATACACCCAAAGAAGGCTTCCTGTATCTGGTGAATATTCTCAGTCAACTAGAACATAGTAATGGACATGGTTTTGTCTTTAACCTTTTTTTGGAAGATTTCCTGTTGATTTTTTTAATTTTATTTTATCAACGTATGCCAGCATGTTGGACAAAAATTATATTCATCAACGTACGTTCTTTAAAGCATTATAGAGTGACAGGCCTTTAGTAAGTTAACAAGTAAATAAATAATGAAATAAAGCCAACAGGTATCCAGTTGTTGGAGATATAACTAGGGATGCATGATATTGGCATGGTATCGGCCGATATCAACGTTAAATTTCTATATCGGACATCGGCCATTCCATTAAAATAACTCACCGATATAAAAGGCGCTGTTTTTGCCTGCAGCGGCAGCACAATGTGATGACCTTGCAGCGGCAGCGCAACGTGATGACGTCGCGTTCACCTACCCAAGCAAAAATTCAAAATGTCGGTGGTGTGGAAGTTTTATTTTTCATTGGTGAGGATGTCGGATTCCGAAAATTTATGGACTACGTTGAGCCTTGCTACGTCGTCCGCAGTCTGAGGTTTTTTTTCGATGTAACGTTACCCGAGTTACCAGCCGTCATTTCTGACGTCATTGAGAAGCTAATAGCTAATAGCACGACTTGTTGAGTGAGTTTTACCACAGACATTTGGACGTCGTGTTAGCCCCGTTAGCATGATTAGTCTTACGGAACAATGGATAGACAAAAACTTTGAATTTAAAAGGCTGTCCTCCATGCACAGGAGTGCAGAGGATCCCACACTGCAGCTAGGAACCTGGAACAAGCCTCCACAAGTGAGACGGCATCACAGGTGACTAGTCCTAATAAATAATATTTAACACTTTTCATTTAATATAAGTCAAAGTGCTATGCAAATCATATGATTGTTACTGAATATATGTCAGCAGCTCTTACAGCTGTTGCACAATTTTTGTAGCAAATAAGCCTAAATAAGAGGTACATGTTCTGACAAAGAAATGTATATAAAATATTGGTATTGGCATCGGTTATTGGCCTAATAAGTTTTAACATATCGGCATATCGGCCAAAAATCCAATATTGTGCATCCCTAGATATAACATGATGACATGTTGGTGGTACTCACTGAAGCTGCAGTCATGGCCTCCTTGTTGTAGAACGTCTTCCTCTCATATTTGTCCCTGATGAAGACCTCCACTGCTCTGAAGGTCAAAGTTAAGGCCTCAGTCATGACAGAAATATGATCAAATCATTCAGTTAATTAAGTTTACATTGAAGTAGCAACTTCATCAACTCATAGTGTGCTTAACAGACCAAAAGGAGATTTAAATTGACACAATATGATCTCTTTGAGACCATTACTGTCACCTGCCATCACAAGTTAACCCATCGATAAATGCAATAATCCATTTTTCCCGTGTGTGTGTTCTAGTGTTAAAGAACAGCAAAAATAAAAGAAAATCCAACAATAGTTGAAGGACCATTTGAAAGTTAAGTGATGAGTCCAGTTACAGAACAGCTCTGAACTCAACCTGTTCAGCATCATTTGTTGAGAAGGCCAACCTGAATCCAGCTGCACCACAAAGAGGAACTTCAACGTTACTTCCTGTGCTACTTCCTGTAGCACAGGAAGTCTCTTTTGGTAAGAATCTGTGTCTGTCTGCACCCTGGGTTCGATCCAACACCAGATTATGATACTTCCTGTACCACAGGAAGTCTCTTCTGTTGAGAAGCTGTTGAGAATCTGTGTGTCTGCACCCTGGGTTCGATCCAACACCAGATTACAATATTTCTTGTACCACAGGAAGTCTCTACTGGTCTTTAGAAAAAACATGATTTTTCAGATGATGCAGGTTGATTAACTGTTTTACTTCTAATCTAAAACTTTCTTAAACTAATCTGACAGTCTGGTAGAATTATTACAATTCTCCCAACCTGTGAAAATATTTATCAAGTATAGCATGAAGTGTTGCATTATCCTTATTCCAAATATTCTGTTCAAAAGGTTATTCTGCTTTATATAAACTTATCTTACTTTTGTTAAATCATTGTTAGGTTATTTTTTTTTACATAATTTAGATAAATCGTCTAATAATAAAACTAGGACTTTACTTCCAACAACAAAAATACAAAGAATTAAGATCACTAAGAAGTTATCTTAATTCTTTGTATTTTTGTTGTTGGTTTACTTTTATTTTATAATCAAATTTTAAAAGGTAAACTTGATCTATTTTATTGATAAATGTTATGAAGAAAGTTCCCTGTGGTTAACTGTTAATGTGATGCTCATTTTAATGAGCTTCAAACAGAAGTAAGGATGTTTCTTCTTACATCCTCTGGCTACAACAGAAACTGTCCCACTGATTGTTCAGTACCTGATTCTGTTATCTGCTGCTGTCAGAACCACTAATGGACCTGAGCAGACACCAAGCCTGCCAGATCCAACAGAATCTATCAAAACAGCATCTCTCACGCAAACATGATTGATTTTAGAGTGCTAGTGGGAAAATTAACATGTGCAGCTTGTATTGTGTCATGTTTGACTGCCGTACACAGAGTCACTGCACAAAGTGTCCTCTGGAATGATCAGGCTGCCTGGTGCTGTGTGCTAAACTGATCCTGTTTGGTAATAAACAGAAGTGTCATTTATCAGATTCCATTTGGTCTCACCTGCTCAGCTGTTAGATACAACTCCAGCTTGGATCTTGCTGGCAGTGGAGATTCTCGGGTGTTCAGGTAACAAGAATCTAAAAGGTACCTGGATTGTTGTCTGTGGTTCTTTTAGGCAATTTACCTCTCATCTGAAAGGCTGAAACAAAGTGTTCACAGACTCTACAATCACAATACAGTAGTCCTTAGCTACTTTGCAGTTTGACTTTCGTGGATTAGCTCTATCGCGGTTTTTCAAAGTAAGATTGAACATGAGAAAATAAAGTTGTACAGGACACACATTTGTCAACTTTAATATTTTCTTCATTCAACCTTTATTTAGACAGGTAAATCCCATTGAGCCTCGAGGACTCATTTACAAGAGACCTGACTAAAATTTTACTCGTGTGACTAGGACAGTACTAGTACAGTACAGTAAAAAGTTAACGAAAACATGAAATACTTCGGACAGGCAACGCCATTTTGTAGTTTTCTCTCAGTAAGTCTACACTGTATCCCCACTCATAACACTACATTTCCCAGAAGGCAACAGAGCCCTGCCCAGAAGCCCCATTTCCTTCTGCTGAAATACTAGAGGGAAAGTTTTGATCTGATTGGAAAATGTTTAGCGCTCATTAGTGACTTTGGTGCCCAGCGGATGCAGAGAGCCACACGGAACCCAACGAACAGGACCAGAACCGGAGCAGAACCAGACCTCCAGACCCAATGGCGAATCTTGAGAGTTGGTAATCGGCCCACAAGGACTTCCGAGTGGGACACGTGCCGCTGAAAGTCCGGGACTCCATTTGAAGCTCACTGAGACTTTTTTCATCTCTTGGCCCTCTCAGCTGGACCACCAGTCCCACGCTGGCCACCCTAAGGTCCGAAACCCTACCCCCCAAATACACTTTGGCGCTCAAGGGCTGCACAGAATCGGAGCAGAACCAGACCTCCAGACCCATCGGTGAACCTTAAGAGCTGGTAGCCGGCCCACGAGGATTTACGAGCAGGACGCGTGCTGCCGAAGGTCCAGCGCTCCAGCCGGAGCTCACCGGGACCCTTTTCATCTCTTTTAACCGGCCCATGAGGACCTCTGAGTGGGGACATGCTGGTGAGTAAAATTTATTAGCTACGTATAGGCATGTTTTTAAAATTAGTTGGTTTAAGAGTTTAGAACATTGATTGTGGGCTTGATTGCTGCAAGGTAGGTCTGCAGAAACGTAACAGAGTCAGACCGGAACCGAGAGCCGCTTCTGTTCTGCAAAGTTAAGTAAAATTTAGTAGCTACATATACAGTACTGTACGTATGTTATTAAACTGATGTAGGTTTAAGAGTTTAGAACATTGCAAGAGTGTGGTAAAGGTTTCTAAAGCCTTAAAATATATATAAATACTAAAATAAATATAATGTCGCTACCTCGTGGATTTTCACTCATTGTGGGAGGCAAGTGTGTGTGTGTGTGGGGGGGGGGGGTGTCTGGAACCTAACTCCCACAATAAACGAGGGATTACTGTATAGGGTCATAAAGAAGAAAAAAATTAATCAAGTCGCTTTAATTGTCAAATCTTAATTTGACTTAATTGTAAAGCACTTTGGTCAACTTTTGTTGTTTTTACGAGCTATAGAAATAAATTGACATTGACAATTTTACTTTTCTCTCCCATTAAAGTCACAGTGTTGTGTATAAAGTCCAAACATTGTTAAACACAAGCCACAATGTTTGAACTATTATTGAATCCAAGGGTTATGAGTGCATGTTCACTGAGTAACTACAAAATATAATTCTGTGTTTTATCTGAGGCAGCTCAAGATGTGCTTCTCATGCTTCATTAAAATAACTTGTTTCAGTCCTTCAAAATAAGAGTCTCTCACATATACTGACTTATTTGTGTTGTTCTCTTGCTGTGGTGATACCTTAAGAAGGAAGCGGCAGTAAAATATGTACTGACAGTTAAATACCCTCAATATTCCTGATGGCCTCAGTTGAAGTATCCATTTTACTGAAGAATGATTACATAATACATTTCTATTAAATTCAGGCCTTAAGAAAAAGTTATTTTAGGTAATAGTACACAAGGATACTTCTCCTATTACAAAGGATTGAAACAAGTACTGTGAGTTTTGCTGCAGTGGGACTAAAGTTGAATTCATGCGTCACACGAAGTGAAGATGTCTGGTGACGTGAGAAGTTCTCTTCAGGCATGAAGTTTTTATTGTCAACTAAACGCTGCAGTGCAGAACTCCTGAGGAGCCCTTCCTCTCTGGGTCTGCTCCGTCTCTTACAGATTATTGCTTTCTCCAAACACAGCCACACATTTTATCATACAGACAAAGGCAGTAGACACAATTTGACATTTGCAAATTAGTCACAAGAAGACTGCCACCATTTTTGAAAGACTGTGCAAAATAACGAGAAAATGTTGGGTCTGTGTTCCAACTCGGCTGAGCCGCCTGTGTCTCACACCATCTCGTTCAAGTTTTTTCACTAACTTTATAACTAAGTTTACACGTTTTGCTGAAACAGATGTAAATATGGCTGAACTTTCTAACAGCCTTGGCCAGCTGCTCCTCAGCAGAGCTGTTGAAGTGAAATGAGATGATTGTAGTTCACCTGCTTTCCACAGAAATACATGCACACCAAAACTCAATCATACGATAGTTGATCGATGAAACCTGTTTTGATAGTCAAGCTAAAACACATTTTTCACAACTATATTTAAATTCTGTTTAGGGCCTGCCTGTAAGGTTTTAAACTCCGGAGTTATTACAGGTTTTCCCATCGATTTCTGTTAATTTCCATTAAAAAAATCTTTCAAACTTAAAAATACCCAAAATATTGCATCCCTACCCATAACCCTTGGATACATTAATGTAAAAGCAAAAAGGGTCAAGTTCAATAGGCTTTAAAGACTTTTTTATGGAAGCAATATTTAAAATTTCATCTCAACATTGTGGCTGTAACTTTTCTTAAAACTGGCAGTTTGGGGGGGGGTGGCGCAGAGGTTACAGAAGATGGGCCTGTGATTGGAAAGTCGCCGGTTCAACTCCTGGTACCGTCAACATCAAAATGTGGGTGGAAAAAAGTGAAACAGCCACACCTGCCTCCACCCTCATTCGCCCCACTCTGGGCCCCTGAGCAAGGCCGTTAACCCCCACCATCTGCTCTCTGAACAGGTCTCTCTTGAAAATGAGTTCTCGTGGCTCAATGAGACTACCTGTATAAATAAAGGCTAAATGAAAAATTTAATGAAACAAACAAAAAAAGTCCTCATTTTTAATGGCCCTAATGCAGCAGCGTATACCGTATTTTTCGGCCTATAAGTCGCTGTTTTTTGCATAATTTACATGCCCTGTGACTTGTACGCCGAAGCAACGTATTTATGGATTTTTTTCCCATATTTATAAACCAATTCTTGGCTGAGATATGATCGTTTTCATTAATTCTGACTGAAAATATTGAACACTACCATTGTCAGCTGCTAGATGGCACTCGAGTAGTATGGCAGGCCGCTGTGTCATGTAATAGGTAAATGTGGCTATTAATGACACAACCGGCTTGCCATAGCCTGTCACCTTCGTTCTGCTCGCTTGGAGTAACCGTCAAATCAGCTTCATTTCGCTGCGCCGCCCCGGCAAAATACAACAAATTTGACCATTGAGGTACCTCCTTTATTCCTCTCTCAAACCTCAAAGTAAAGGAGGCCATCTTTGAGAAAAGAAATCGTCCATCATTAAACAGGAGTGGAGGCCCCCGGGTTCAACTGTCCCCCTCTTACAATGCTGTGATTGCTAGTATCACTCAGCCCTCTGTGAATAGTAAACAGCCATCAGTGTGCTAATGATCCATTTTTAGGCTGATGGTCCTTCTTGATCATGTGAGCAGCTGGTTTTGGTTGTCAGCAGCAAACTGGTTGATCCACTCTGAGAAGGTGCTATTTAAGAGACTGAGCTGAATACAGCACCTCAGACTGAGGAAGTCTTTCAGATGAAAGATGAAACGTTTCTACATTTTTTTTGTTTTTTTGTTTTGCTTTGTTTTGTGTTTTGAATGTCCAGAGGACCAGATTTAACTTTTTTAGATTTTCTACCTGGATTATTGAGCATGCATCAGGTTATCTTGTTAAATTTTGAAAAAATGCGCAGCGTTCCTACTTCCTGATTTCCTTTCTGTCTGCGTGCTCCCGGAGCACCAAGGCAGTAAATACTTTTGAAATGCAGCTGATTTGACTGTTAAAGTCCTTTTATAAAGCAAACGTTAGACTGAGACACACCTTTACTATAATTTTGAGCAAACAAACAATTGTTTGTAAGTGTTAATCTTGTTAAATTATTGTTAAAATCCTCCTGTGCACGCTCCCACAGCCACCATTTGGCAGCCAATGAATTTCTGGCACAACATCGGCCCACATTTCCAGGTTGTCAGCAGTGACGCATAATAGATGCGACTTATACAGCGAAGTGACATATTTATGGATTTTTCCACTTTATTAGACATATTTGGACTGATGCGACTTGCAGGGCAGTGTGCCGTGTACGGTGGAAAATACAGTGCATCAGTGAAGAATGAAAGCAGCAGATTCTCTGCAGGTGACATGTGACAGCGATGACAGATGTGCAGCTGCGTAATGACAGGAAGTGGATTTTAAGAAATATGCTGAAAGTGAAGCAGGAGGAGGATACTGGTCTGTCTGAGGCCGTCTGAAGCTCTCGGGGAGGTGGGCTTCGTACAGCTGGCGAGCTCTGCTGTTGCCCATGTCCACCATGCTCTGCAGGAAAAGAGGATGGATAAGAAATGAGAGGAACACCAGAACAACAGCTGAGGAAGGCAGATGCCCAACAAACAGCACATTCTTTCATGCATCACATTTACATTCAACTCATTTTGTCCACTGTCTCCTCCACATAGAGAGAACACACCGTCTGTGTGGGACACAGCTACATAAAGAAACAGAGTTGGAATAATCAGTCATTGAAAACAGTGTTTAACATTCTGAGTGATGCTCAGCTGATGAATAAGGCGCTACGCTGCAGAAACACACCAAACACATGCCTGGATGACTCAATTCATTACTGGCTTTCTGGTGTGACTCTGACAGTAACACACTGGATTAATTGTGTGCAACGTGATCAATGTGACATAAACACACTAATTACTGCTCACGTCATCAATATTCCTGACCATATCAACAAAGAAACGCAGGAATACTAATTAAACCTTGAGCTGCAGGACAGGCTGGGAGCATCTGTAACTGTGATGACGCAACACAAGAAAAGAATAAAGATTGATTTGATTCAGTCAAAAAATGAACAATTTACAACACTAAACCATTCTGACAGTCAACTCTGTTATACAAATATATTTCTTTATTTCATGCCTTATTTGTTGCTCTTCTGCTTCTAGTCATGAAAACACCAAACATAAGCACCAATATAAAAGGTCTGAAAAAGGCGACACAACAGCTGTTGATAATTATCGCCCACCGCTGAAAAGACGAAGGTGGACAGTAGTGTTTTTGTCTATGCGTATGTTTCTTCTGTTAGCAAAATACATTTTGAACCACAGAATGTATTTTTGTTAAACCAACATTAAATCATCGTTAAATCATTGGATGCACACCTACAAGTGAATAACTTTTTTTAAGTAACATAAATTCAAGATGGCTTCTGCAGCTAACTGACATTAGCCAGTACAGAAAAAAGCTATACAACAGCTAAATGACAGCTATGTAATATCTAACATCTATATAGCATCTATATAACATCTATATAACAGCTAAAAAACATCTATATAACATCTACATAACAGCTGCATGACAGCTATATAACATCTAACATCTATATAAGATCTGTATAACAGCTATATAAAAGCTATATAACAGCTATATAACATCTATATACCAAGTATATACCAGCTAAAAAACATCTATATACCAGCTATATAAAATCTATATGGCAACTATATAAAAGCTATATACTAGCTTTATAAGATCTATATACCAGGTATATAACAGATATAAAACAGCTATATGACGGCTATATAACATCTAAGATCTATATAACATCTGTATAACAGCTATATAACAGCTAAAGAACATCTATATAACAGCTATATGACAGCTAAATAACATCTAAAATATATATAACAACTGTATAACAGCTATATAACGGCTATAAAACATCTATATAACAGCTATATAACAGCTACATAACAGCTATATGACAGCTATATAACAGCTAAAAACCAGATATATACCAGCTAAATATCATCTATATACCAGCTATATAAAATCTATATGACAGCTATATAACAGCTATATGACAGCTATATAACATCTAACTTCAATATAACATATGTAAAACAGCTATATAACAGCTATATGACAGCTATATGACAGCTATATAACATTAACATCTATATAACATCTGTATAACATCTGTATAACAGCTATAAAACAGCTACATAAAATCTATACAACAGCTATATAACAGCTATATAACATATATAAAACATATATATGACAGCTATATGACAGCTATATAACATCACTATAACAGCTATATAACAGCTATATACCAGCTATATACCAGCTATATAACAGCTATATATCAGCTATATAACAGCTAAATGACAGCTTTATAACAGCTATGTGACAGAGCTTTATAACAGCTATAAGACAGCTAAATAACATCTATATAACAGTTATATAACAGCTATATAACAACTATATAACATCTATATACCAGGTATATAACAGCTAAAAAACATCTATGTAGCAGCTTTATAACAGCTACATAACATCAATATAACAGCTATATGACAGCAATATAACAGATAAATAACATCTATATAAAATAGCTATATAACATCTAAATGAAAGCTATATGACAGCTACATAACATCTATATACCAGCTATATAACATCTATATACCAGCTACATACCAGCTATAAGCTAAATAACAGCTATATGACATATTCAACAGCTATATGACAGCTATATAACAGCTATATGACAGCTATATAACATCTATACAACAGCTAAATAACATTTATACAACAGCTAAATAACATATATATAACAGCTATATGACAGCTATATAACATCTATATGACAGCTATTTGACAGCTATATAACAGCTATATGACAGCTATATGACTTCTATATAACATCTAAAATCTATATAACATCTGTATAACAGGTATATAACAGCTATATAAAATCTATATAACAGCTATATAACATCTATATACCAGGTATATACACCAGCTAAATAACATCTACATACCAACTACATAAAATCTAAATGACAGCTATATAACAGCTATATAACATCTATATACTAGGTATATAACAGCTACATAACATCTATATAACAGCTATATATCAGCTATATAACATCTATATACCAGCTATATAACATCTATAAACCAGCTATATAACAGCTATACAACAGCTATACAACAGCTAAATAACAGCTATATAACAGCTACATAACAGTTATAAACCAGCTATATAACAGCTATATAACAGCTATATATCAGCTATATAACATATATGAAACATCTATATAACAGCTATATAACAGTTATATAACAGATAAATAACATCTATATAACAGCTATATAACAGTTATATGACAGCTATATGACAGCTATATAACATCTATATGTCAGCTATATAACATCTATATACCAGCTACATACCAGCTACGTACCAGCTATATAACAGCTAAATAAAAGCTTTAGAACAGCTATATAACATCTAAATAACATCTACATAACAGCTACATACAAGCTATATAACAGCTATATAACTGCTAAATAACAGCTATATAACATCTATATAACAGCTATATAACAGCTATACAACAGCTACATGACAGCTTTATAACATAGATATAACATCTATATAACAGCTATATACAAGCTTTATAACAGCTATATACCAGCTATATACCAGCTATGTAAATGCTAAATAACAGCTATATAACATCTATATAACAGCTAAATAACAGTTATACAACAGTTATATGACATATATAACATCTATAAAACAGCTATATGACAGCTTTATAACATAGATATAACATCTATATAACTGCTAAATAACAGCTATATAACATCTATATAACAGCTATATAACAGCTATACAACAGCTACATGCCAGCTTTATAACATAGATATAACATCTATATAACAGCTACATACAAGCTTTATAACAGCTATATACCAGCTATATAACTGCTAAATAACATCTATATAACAGCTAAATAACAGCTATTATAACATCTATATAACATCTATATAACAGCTAAATAACAGTTATACAACAGCTATATGACAGCTTTATAACATAGATATAACATCTGTATAACAGCTATATAACAGCTATATGACATCTATATACCAGGTATATAAAATCTATATGCAGCGGTCTTCACGGATATCTTTAACATCTTGCTGAGTTAGACCATCGTCCCCACCTGTTTCAAAGCTACCACCATCATCCCTGTCCCAAAGAAGGAATCGCCCTCCTGCATCAATGACTATCGTCCGGTGGCACTCACCCCCTTCCTGATGAAGTGCTTTGAACGGCTAGTCATGAAACACATCAACTCTGTCCTTCCTGCCTCCCTGGATCCCTTCCAGTTTGCATATCGGCCAAATCGTTCGACCGACGACGCCATCTCCTCTGCCCTCCACACAGCCCTCACACATCTGGACACTAAAGACTCATGTTAGAATGCTGTTCATTGACTTCAGCTCGGCATTCAACACCATCATCCCCCAACAGCTCATCCTTAAACTGGACAGTCTGGGGCTGAACACCTCATTGTGTAACTGGCTGCTAGACTTCCTGACTGGGAGACCACAGGCAGTACGGATCGGCAGTAACGCATCCAGCACCATCACAGTGAATACAGGGGCCCCCCAAGGTTGCGTGCTGAGCCCACTTCTATTCACCCTTCTGACACACGACTGCACACCATCATACAGCTCCAACTACTTTGTCAAGTTTGCGGACGATACAACTGTGGTGGGTCTCATCAGCAACAATGACGAGACAGACTACAGGAACGAGGTGAGCCGCCTGGCCTTGTGGTGCGGACACAACAATCTCTCTCTGAATGTGGATAAGGCAAAGGAGATTGTTGTGGACTTCAGGAAGATGCACGCCCAGCATGCTCCTCTGACCATCAATGGCACTACTGTGGAGAGAGTGAGCAGTGCCAAGTTTCTGGGAGTGCATGTCTCAGAGGACCTGTCCTGGAGCAGAAACACTGCATCACTGGCCAAGAAGGCTCACCAGCGCCTCTACTTTCTCTGCAAGCTGAAAAGAGCTGGAGCTCCAACCCCATCATGTGCACCTTCTACAGGGGTGCCATAGAGAGTGTCCTGACCAGCTGCATCACGGTGTGGTTCGGTGCATGTAATGCATCCTGCCGCAAGACACTCCAGCGCATCGTGAGAGCAGCCGAGAAGATCGTCAGCACCATCTTCCCCCCACTACATGACTTACACAGTACCCGCCTCACTCGGAAAGCCCTCTGCATGGCAGGTGATCCCACACACCCACTACACTGCTTCTTCAGCCTGCTGCCATCAGGGAGGAGACTGCGGAGTCTCCAGGCTAGAACTAGCAGACTGAGACACAGCTCTGTTCATCAGGCAATCAGGATGCTGAACTCTCTGCCTGCTCTGCCTCCCCTCCCTCTTGTACCGCCTTAACACACAAAACTTTCACACATTTCCACACAACACAAAAACTTTTTAACACTGAACTCTGCATCATTAAAAAACAGGTTATACACTCAACACATGCTCATGTGCTCATTCAATTTGCACTACTGTTTACATTTGCACTACTGTTAATATTCAAACTACTGTTCATATTCCAACTACTGTTTGTATTCATACTACTGTTCATATTCCAACTACTGTTTATATTCATACTACTGTTCATATTCCAACTACTGTTTATATTCATACTATTGTTCATATTCAAACTACTGTTCATATTCATACTATTGTTCATATTCCAACTACTGTTTGTATTCACACTATTGTTCATATTCAAACTACTGTTCATATTCAACCTACTGTTTATATTCATACTATTGTTCATATTCAAACTACTGTTCATATTCATACCACTGTTCATATTTATACTACTGTTTACATTTGCACTACTGTTTACATTTGCACTACTGTTTATATTCATACTACTGTTTACATTCACACTACTGTTTACATTTGCACTACTGTTTGTATTCATACTACTGTTTACATTCACACTACTGTTTATATTTGTACTACTGTTTACATTCACACTAGTGTTTATACTCACACTGCTGCTTATATTACACTACCGCTGATATATATATATATTTTTTACTAGTCTTATTGCAAATGTCACTTTACCTACACCAATATCAAGGACTTCATACATACACTGTGTACATTCACTTCATATGCTGCTTTGCCACTCACTACAAATATCAATGTCAGGACCTTCATTTCATTTTATTTTATAGATATACTTTTTAAATTATTTTTATACCGCTATAGTACAATTTAAGACAGTATGATGCTTTTCTTATTTCATTTTATGCTTATGTTTAATATCCTGATGCATGCTCAATAATCCAGGTAGAAAAATCCAAAAAAGTT
>NC_056498.1:82199752-82200478 GCF_014905685.2 Nematolebias whitei
GCTTTTGTTTTTTTGAATGTCCAGAGGACCAGATTGAACTTTTTTGGGGCTTATGTTTAATAAATGTTTTAATGTTAAATGGTTATTGTTGCACCAGGGTCTGAGAGAAATGTAATTTCTATCCTGTGTATGTCCTGTACATATTGCAGCTTTTGACAATAAAGTGACTTTGACTTGACTTGACTTTGATATGACAGCTACATGACAGCTATATAACATCTATATACCAGGTATGTAACAGCTAAATAACATCTAAATACCAGCTATACAACAGCTACATAACATCGATATAACAGCTATATGACAGTTACAGTATATGACAGCTACACAACATCTATATACCAGGTATATAACAGCTACATAACATCTATATACCAGCTATATAACAGCTACATAACATCTATATAACAGCTATATGACAGCTATACATATAACATCTATATACCAGATATATAACATCTATATACCAGCTATATACCAGCTATATACCAGCTAAATAACATCTATATAACAGCTATATAACAGTTATATAACAGCTATATGACAGCTATATGACAGCTATATGACAGCTAAATAACATCTTTATAACATCTATAGAACAGCTATACGACATCTATATAACAGCTATATGACATCTATATAACAACTATATAACAGCTATATAACAACTATATAACCGCTATATACCAGCTATATAACATCTATATACCAGCTATATAACATCTA
>NC_056498.1:82200488-82208638 GCF_014905685.2 Nematolebias whitei
CTATATACCAGCTATATAACATCTATATACCAGCTATATAACATCTATATACCAGCTACTTACCAGCTATATAACAGCTATGTAACAGCTAAATAACAGCTATAGAACAACTACAGAACAGCTATATACCAGCTATATAACAGCTATATAACAGCTAAATAACAGCTATATAACAACTATATAACAGCTATATAACAGCTATAAGACAGCTATATGACCGCTATATAACATCTATATAACAGCTAAATAACAGCTATATAACATATATATGACAGCTATATAACAGCTATAGGACATCTATACGACAGCTATATAACAGCTATACTCGGTCAGTTTTACAAAGATTGAAGTAAAATTTGATGTGGTAGTAGCTGAGAGTCTCTAAGAAAGTAGGCTCATGTTATTAAATGAGCCTGCACAAAATGTTCATTTGAACATTTGACCAATACATTGTTTCTCAATGTAAGAAAGCCCGAGTCTAAAACGCTGCCATGAATTCATTCAAGAAATTCAAGCCTAATAGCAAAAATACATTTACTGTAATTTTCAACATATAAGTCACAGCTTTTTGCATGAGTTAGCATGCCTGTGACCTGTACAGCGAAGCAACACATTTATGTTATTTCCCCATTTTTATAACCCAATTTTTGGCTGAGATCTGACAATTTCATTCATTCTGACATTGAAAATATTGAACACTACCATTTTCAGCCACTAGAGGGTCCATGACTAATATGGCAAGCCAAGTGTCTCAATAATAGGTAAAAGTCGTTATTAATGAGACACTTGGCTTGCCATACAAAGCCACCTTCGTCTCGCACCGGAACTCCTGGAGCAAACGTCAAATCAGATGCATTTTGCCGCACCGCCCAGGCGAAATGCAGCTGATTTGACCATTAAAGTGCATTTATTAAGGAAAACTTCAGCTGAAACACACCTTTACTATAATGTTTAGCAAACAAATGATTGTTTTTAGGTTGTGATCTTGGTAATTTTCGAAGAAATACACATTGACTTATTTCTCTGCGCGCTACCGCAGCCACGAATCGGCTTTTGAAATGCAGCTGATTTGACCGTCAAAGTGCATTTATTAAGGAAAAGTTAAACTGAGACACACCTTTACTATAATTTTGAGCAAACAAATAATTGTTTCTAAGTGTTAATTTTGTTAAGTTATTGTTAGTCCTACCATGCACCCTCACGTGGCCACCATTTGGCAGCCAATCAATTTTTGGCACAACACCGGCCCACGTTTCTGGGTTGTCAGAAGTGACGCATAATAGAAGCAACTTATACGGCAAAGCAGCTTGCACGTTGTAAAGTGCGATATACTTTAGGGTTGAAAAATAAACTAATTCTCAAAACAAATTTTTTTTTGTTTGTTTTATTTGAATTATCTCTCATTTAACTGCTGCGGTTTCAGAAACCAGTCATGGTGAGATGATGGCGAAACGTTTCTGTGCAGTGTGTACCTGGATCTGCTCCGGCGTCCACTGGTCCAGGTTGACAGATTTGACTCTGGAGATGTGGACCCCTAAGTTTCGGTGGATTCCAGCACAGCGGATACACATGAACACTCCAAGGTTCCATGATGCCCACCGAGGACCTACAACAGGAAGGAATCAAACAGAAATATCACCAGCTGTCATCATTTTTCTGATCGGCTCCTGAAACATGATCAGTGAAGGAATTGTTTTACTTTACCATCATTATTAGTAGCTCTGCAGGCCAACATTTAAACCATGACCAGTGACTGGGTGTCCTGCAAGACTGAGCCCAGCACCCAATAATCCCACAAAAACAGGTTTCCTGATTTTCTCGAACCAGCAACACTCATCACCAGTGGGGTGCCGCCCCACCACTCACACCACTACCTTGCAGACATTTAAAAAAAAAAAAAAGACGAAAAAAAAAAGAAATAATAAAATAAAAATATTTCAAAATATATGTGTATTTTTTTTATTGTGTAAGATAAATATTTTATAGTTAATGATGAGTAAAGTTAACCAAAAAAGCCCGTGCTCAATAATCCAGGTATACAATCCAACAATTTTCAGTCAGGTCATCTGGACAGTTTCTTTTTTTTGCTGAAACGTTTTACCTTCCATCCAGAAGGCTTCATCAGTCAAGGAAACACACAACACAAAACTGATTCTTCGGCCAAACAGCTTACTCCAAAGTGGAACAAACCAGTTATGTTGGTGCTAAGATTGTGTCTTTGGCACGCCCCCTCCTGTGGTGACATGACTGTCGATGAGGAAGAGGGCCGGCACCACAGGAGGGTGCGTGCCAAAGACACCATCTGGTTTGTTCCACTTTGGAGTAAGCTGTTTGGGGGAAGAATCAGTTTTGTGTTGTGCGTTTCCTTGACTGATGAAGCCTTCTGGATGGACGGTGAAACATTTCAGAAAAAAAAAGAAACTGTCCAGATGACCTGACTGAAAATTGTTGGATGAGTAAAGTTGTTTCTTTCAAAAACGTTGTCACTGGCTGATGACATATTTCCGCCCTAAGGGCGCAAGAATCTTTGCCCATAGACTCTGGTTAAAAGTTGTACATGCGCTGTTAGCTCCTCTTCAGTACAAGATATAGGACTATTCTGGGCGCAACTCTCCTGCACCCAGAATACGAGAGCACGTTACGGATCGTGCTTCCGGTGAATGGAGTATACAGAAGAACACAGTACTTACATGAACAAACAACCAGGGGTGTTAATTAGACAAATGCATGCAAAGTTTTACATATAGAGATTGTCCTGAGTTCCTTTTTGTTGGTAGTCTGTTACTGATTTAACATGTAGTATAACATAATATGGGGGCAGCACGGTGGCGCAACTGGCGCCTCTCAGCGAGAAGGTTACCGGTTCAAATCCTGGTCCGGGGGCCTTTCTGGGTGGAGTTTGCATGTTCTCTCCGTGCATTAAATGAGCCGAGTTTGGGAGTTTCCCATTATCTGAACCCTACTCATGTAGAAAGTGGCACAAAATGGCCCACATTTAGCCAGATTTCTGTCTAAATGGAACAGGAGATAGCACAAAAATTGCAATAAAATTATTTAATGGGCTGATGGCAACAGTCTCCATCCCTGTCCAGAACATGATGTTCACTAGCTTGATGACTGAAAGTGACTTTGAACGCACACAGGCTTGACTTTTATGCAACCACACCACATAATTATGGTGTAGTGGTGTTTTTTTACATGGAACAGTTTGTGCATGGAGGGTTTGCTGGTCTTAGCTAAGAGCATCAGTGTTAATGTATTGGCACTAATGTTCTGGATGGCCTGGGGGGTGGGGGTGGGGGGGCATTAAGGCAGCTGAATGAGCATTAAGCCTAAAATCAAGCAGCTAAGCCGCTGAAAGCTGGACTCTATTTGTTGGATCAGTGTCTGTTAGAATTCACGTTGGGTTGCTTTTACAAAAATCCTGAAAGAATCCTGTCCCACTTCCTGTTTTCCTGCTGTTACACCTGTTATATAAAATATATTTGTATATATTTTATATCAAGTAAAATTAAAATAAATGTTAAATGTAACATTTCATTTGTGCTGAATTCTTAGGCCTTCTCTGAAGGTACAAAAGGCCCTAAGAGTTCTCAACAGAAGTAAAGTAATAAAAGAGATTAACCCCAACAGAACTTAGTAACACTCGAGGTAATGAAACAAGTCAAAGAACCGTACGAGGGTTGATATAAGAACAAGTTCCAGCAGCCGACATGTTTCAGAAAAGATGACTGGCGATGCATTTGCACAGATGTGTTTCAGCTTTTCTTTGCAGGGATGAGACCAGGCAGCTCCTATTTTTGAAAACTATGGAACAAGAATACAAAGTCAGTGATCTGAGATCACTTTGGCTTCAAACCAAGGAGTTACCCTAACCTTTGTCCAGAAGTAAATGAGACATGGCTCCAGGCAGCTGTGTCGTACTGACAGCTGGCTAGAGGTGAACTTCTATCATGATTTGTTACAATATACTTAAGATGTGTCTGTTCTTTGTCACGTCACACAACATTACTGTAAGTTGTTTGCACTGTTTTCATCCAAACTTGGTGCTTTTAAAACTTTTCTTTATGCAATTTTTTTGCCCATTCGTTGCTCTGAAGCCTGTTTGAGATGGTCAGGCGCTCACAGAAATAATCTGCATTTATTTTCTAGTTAATGGAGGAAGCGTCCCTCCTTTTAACACCGTGCACCTTTAAACCATATCAGCTGTTAAAATCAGCAACGTACGAGTTTTTCATTTGATGTTTTAAGCCTCTTTGTATGGAACATCAAAATGTTCAAATTAAATACATTTTTAAAAAGCATTATGAAATAAAAATTCTCTCATAATTGTGTTTTTCATGATAGCTTATTTATTTTATAATGACTCTTCAGCAAAATGTCTTCAGCTGTCAATCAACGTCAGTGGGTTGGACCTTCACGCCCATTAGTTTTCCTGAATACCTGCTCACTGGTACAGTTAACAGCTAGTCCTCCCATGCACGCTCCCGTGCGCGCTCCCATGGCACCGATCAGTTTTTGGCAGCCCATCACTTTTTGTCACGACACATGTATCTTCTGAGAACCTAATCCTCTCAGTTTGATCTGCTAAAGTTAAAGTTACCTGAGCTGAACGAAGTTCATGCAACTCTGCCAAACTTCATGCCTGTTGACCTGGCAAGTTGCTGCTAGCTGTTCCAGTTAGCAGCAGGAAAACTATTGGATGTGAAGGATCAGCCAGTGGGCGTGCCGGTCCAACCCACTGACGTTGATTGACAGCTGAAGTCATTCTGCTGAAAAGTGGCATTATGAAATAAATAAGCCGTTATGAAAATGCAATTATGAAATAAAAGAATAAAAATGAAAATTTTTCATAATAATGAGCTTAGATACTTATTTCATAATGCTTTATTTATTTATTTAGTTTTGAGCATTTTGGTGTTCCATACTTTTGGGGGTTAACGTAACTCAAACCCATTAGGGTTCATTTTTTAAATAAAATTAAATATCCTTCTCCTCTGTTTACAACTAAATTTGGTAAACTCAATAGAATATGATCTTAGCTCCCACCTTTACTTTAACCTTGAACAGCTCGATTTCCTCCACAAAAGCCCTCTCCTTGTGTCGACTCTCACCCGTTCAGCTTTTAATCAGGAGGGGAACAACAAAACGTGATACTGCTAACTTCTCTCATTTATTACAAATTATGTTAAAGACTTTTGGTCATACATTTTGTGTATTTTGTGTTTTTTTTATCATAGATAATACACATACAGTACAAAAGTTTTAAATGAAAAGCAATGGAAAACAGTGGATGTTGACAGCTATCAAGGCTTTCAGTAGAACACTAATGTCAGCTAATAAAATGAATAAAGACGCCTGTTTGTCTAAAAACATGCAAGAAAAAATTGTTTTGGCAATTTATAAAGAAAAATAATTCAACCTCGTACATATGCTGCTTCTTTTTTTTTTTTGTCTTCTGAGTTTCTTGGGTTTTATTTTATATTTTCTGTAAAAAAAAGGACAAAATAAATACATTCGTAGAGAATCAGGGTTTTAAATATGATTATGAGTTTATTATTTTTCCAGCTTTTGCAATCTGCTTTTGACAACATCCAGTCAGATTTGTTCCGTCTCAAACTTGTCCTAAATGTCGACAAACCTTTTTTCAAACAGGAAGTCAGTCCCAGCAGTTCTTCCTCTGATCGTTAGATTTATTATCTGCAACATTTTTGTGTCTATATTTTGATTTTATTCCATTTTGTATTTTGCTTTGTGTGCTGCCTGCTGTCTGTTTGTACAGCACTTTGGTTGGCCTTGTCGCTGTTTTAAGTGCTCTTTAAATAAAATGGTATGGTATTTTATCCTCAAATGGTGTCCCTATTGAGTTTGTCGATTCCTACAAATATTTGGGTATCTTGGTGAATTCACATCTCTCTTTCAAGCTTCATGTGGAAAACTTGTTACAGAAACTGAAAGTTAAACTGGGTTTCTTTTTCAGAAATAGATCCCGTCTAACTCTGAATGCTAGGAAACGATTGTAACTGTGACTTTCCTTCCCTCCATTGACTACGGTGACATTATTTACATGAACGCTCCTACAAGCACCCTGCTGGATGCTGTCTATCATGGTGCACTAAGATTCATAACTGGCTGTAACTACCATACCCACCATTGCACCCTCACTGGTTAACTGGTCATCATTAACTTCACACACTCTCCCACTAGTACATTTTCATCTTTAAATCACTTCTTGATCTGCTGCCTTCATACATCTCCTCCTACATGTCTCTGCATGAGTGCAGCTACAGCGTGTGCTCTCAGGACATTATTACCTGCAGTGTTCCCTCAATGAGGACTGAACTAGGCAAAAGGGTCTTCTCCTACTCCGCTCCTGCTTCCTGGAATATCTTGTAAAAAGATTTTAAGCTCTACCTTGACATCTCTAAGTGGCTTTAAACATGTTAAGTTCCTGGGAAAAAACAATGCAGACATGTTCCTGTTTTAAGTTTTCTACATCGCCTTACAACCTAGCTGTTTTTGTTTCATTTTTTAATATAATTTTCTTTCACTTGTTATTCTCAATTTGTACGCATCTTTTATGTTTATCTACTGTTGTCATCTCTCTTTGTTCTTGTAAATGAGCCCCCGAGGCTGAGTGAGATTACCCTGTATAAATAGTGGCTGAATTTTAATTTTCAAGGGCACCACGTTCTTTTGAAGGAAAATCCAACCATTATCTTTACTCACTTCTTCCTTTTCAGTTCGCGGGGATCACTGGTGCCTATATCCAGCAGTCACTGTGTGAAAGTTGGGGTACACCCTGGACTCAAGTCCATCACAGGGACACATATAGCCCCTTTTCCACAGTGACGGCTCAAATAAGTTCAGCTCGGTACACGCTGCATTTCCAAATGCACTTCAGGACTGGTTGTGTAGGCGGGTCCAGAATCCAACTCGCCTTACTACCTGGTGGCGGTAGTGCTTCCTTAAGCTATTTACTAGCCACCACTAAACGCATTAGAAGAAGAAGAAGAAGACCCTGAAAAGATACACAACCAAAATGGAGGATCTCATTGCTTTATTGAACATTCTGCTCAGTTTGTGACTTTTTGTCAAACGTCAAAGAAAAGAGACCCAGAAAAATCTGTGGGCAGCGAGGCAACAGGCTTTGGAGAAGAATAGGAGAGTGTTGGAAAACATAAAGATTAGATGACGAGTGATGGTAAGCTAATGCTAATCTGCTATAGAGCCGAGCGTAAAAGTATGTACCGGTAAATGATGATTAAATACGGTTTAGAAATACATGGTGTGTGTGTTTCAGATGATTCTTAACCGTCTCCGCCCTTCTCTCACACCCCGCTCTACAGCCATCCTTGTTCACAGTCTTGTGACTTCTCGGATTGACTACTGCAACTCCCTTCTTTATGGCCTCCCCAACAAATCTCTCCAGAAGCGACAATTGGTCCAGAACTCAGCTGCCCGTGTCATCACTCAAACCTCGTCCTATAACCACATCAGTCCAGTCCTGCAGCAGCTCCACTGGCTTCCGGTTAAATCACGCATCGTCTTCAAAATTCTTCTTCTCACTTTCAAAGCTATCCACAACCTTGCCCCTCCGTACCTATCTGACCTCCTACACATCTCCATCCCCTCTCGCTCTCTCAGATCCTCCTCTTCACTACACCTCCATGTACCCTCTGCCCGCCTCTCCACCATGGGGAGAAGGGCCTTCACCTGATCTGCCCCTCATTCCTCCTTTTCACCTGTTGGCTAACTGGAATCCTGTTTGGGTTTCTTCTCTGCTTTCAGGAAGGCCCAGTTAGGATATCCACATTGCTCTAGAGCCTGTCTGGTGTGGGATTTCTCCTTCTGCCTGGCTCCTGAGTTAGTGGGGACACTGTCTGCTCTGTGATACAGAGTCCTGATGACTCCTAACTTGTGCTCCAAAGGGTGATGGGAGTCAAACTGCAAATTCTGGTCTGTGTGTGTGGGTTTGCGGTACACCTCAGTTTGCAAATGTCCTCTATCAGAGACTGAGACCTCACAGTCCAAGAAAGCCAACTTGCCATTTTTTACATCTTCTCGTGTGAACTTGATGTATTTATCCACAGAGTTGATGTGGTCAGTAAAATGTTGGACTTCCTGAGATTTAATTTTAACCCAGGTGT
>NC_056498.1:82208738-82217493 GCF_014905685.2 Nematolebias whitei
ATTTACTGTAATCAGAGAACATAACTTTGGACCACTCAGCAGCAGTCCCAGGTGAGATGCTTCTGACGCAGTCTCTTGTTCAAAAGTGGCTTGACCTGGGGAATGTGGCACCTGTAGCCCATTTCCTGCACACGCCTGTGCACGGTGGCTCTGGATGTTTCTACTCCAGACTCAGTCCACTGAGCCCCAAGGTCTGGAATCGGCCCTTCTCCACAATCCTCCTCAGGGTCCGGTCACCTCTTCTCGTTGTGCAGCGTTTTCTGCCACACTTCTCCCTTCCCACAGACTTCCCACTGAGGTGCCTTGATACAGCACTCTGGGAACAGCCTATTCGTTCAGCAATTTCTTTCTGTGTCTCACCCTCTTCCTTGAGGGTGTCAATGATGGCCTTCTGGGCAGCAGTCAGGTCGGCAGTCTTACCCATGACTGCGGTTTTGAGTAATGAACAAGGCTGGGAGTTTTTAAAAGCCTCAGGAATCTTTTGCAGGTGTTTAGAGTTACGTCGTTGATTCAGATGGTTAGGTTAATAGCTTGTTTAGACAACCTTTTCATGATATGCTAATTTTTTGGGACAGACATTTTGGGTTTTCATGAGCTGTATGCCATAATCATCAGTATTAAAACAATTAAAGACCTGAAATATTTCAGTTGGTGTGCAATGAATCTGAAATATATGAAAGTTTCATTTTTATCATTACATTATGGAAAATAATGACCTTTATCACAATATGCTAATTTTTTGAGAAGGACCTGTATATATACATATATATCCTGCTAATGAACTTTTAATAAACTTTAATTCACCGTTAAGAGTGAGAGTTTGAGTTAAACTCAAAGCAGTCTGTTTCTCAGATAAAAAAATGTTAAATTATTATTTTTGTATATGAATATTTCTGTTCAGTGCTCTGAGATGACTTCTGTTGTGACTTGGCGCTATATAAATAAACTGAATTGAATTAAATCTCTGATGAACCAGATTCTACAAAAACATCTATTTAAAATTTTTATAGTTTTTCTTCATCATTTGATGCATTTGCACTCGTGTCTAATTTTATTGTTCAATTTAGAAATGTGGTTTTGTTTCTTGTATACAGATTATTTGCTCAATGTGATTTATCTGTTTAAATAAAGGTTGAATTTTATTTTAGTGATTTAAAGTTTAATTCTTGTTTTATGATTTGTACATCTGTGGGTTAGAATAAAGCTGAATTAAAGGCTGTATCTCTTCTTTAAACATAGTTGAGGGAAATATTCCTGAGAGATCCAATAATTTTGTATTTTTATGATTTTTCAGCTGAGTTAACTTTATCAGATTATTTAATAGCCATTAAAGTGAAAACAGGATTTCATGATAAAGCCGGCACCGTTTATTTATTTTTTTTAATCTTCACTGATAAAATTTAAAAATAAAAAAAATTATACATAAAATGTTTTTAAAAATCATTTCCACCCTCCATCCCAGACCTGGCCCAGACCACCCGTCTGCCGGGATTGGGGTTTGGCCTTCATGATCACGCGAGGCCGGGGTCCGGGCAATGGCCTTCTGCGAGTCAGCAGCTCCGGTGGAGGACCGGGAAGAGTCAGGGACTGGCAGAGCTCCATCTAGCTCGCTCTGAATTTTGTCATCGGTCACCAAACACAAAAAAGCGTGAACTTTAGCATTAAACAGTGTTGTCATTATTGTTTTTAAAATCTTAAAAATAGATCCAGCCGCTGCTCCGAGTTCCGAGTAATTGCAAATGACAGATCGGAGTTTTGAAAAGTTTCTGAAAGATCCAGTGACTCCACCCCCTGACCAATCAGTGACTGGCAGTGTTCTGATGTCACGTTTTGGTGCCAGCTCAGCTCACGCGGTCTCCTTGAGAAGAAGGGACCAAAAAAGGTGCCGGTTCCACGAAAAAGTGATTGTGGAAAAGGGCTCGGAAGCGTACCGAACTGAGTCAAGTCGTGCTGAAGAGGAGCGGTGGAAAAGGGGCTTTACAAACAACCATTCACTCTCTCATTCACACCTAGGGACAATTTAGAGTTACCAATCAGACTAACATGCATGTTTATTGGAAATAGAATGTAAAATTGTGAAAAGTATGATCTACTTTGATATGAACTTTGAGGCAGATTAAGTCTGATTTATTACACGTTGAGGGGAAGATTATCACTAATTTAGCTAAATGAATTGGACAGCGTGTACATGGTAGAAATAAAATAATTAAAAAATTAGAAATACTTCTAAGTGGATCTCATAATCTGGGACACCATGAGCCAGCCTGTGAGTAAAAGAGAACGTTTGGGGATGTGGGTCATCTTCCAAGTGGATACTCAGTTGGTTCGGCTGAATTCAGAGGGGTCTGTCCAACCTGCCGAGATTTCCGATCCATGATGCATGTTTGCTTCAAACTATGGAATGGATCTCCTGAATGGCGGCGTGTCTCATGAACCCAGAGTAATAAGACCCGCCTCACATTCAGGAAATCCAGTTCATAGTTTGCAGCCAGCTCCAACGTGAGGGCTGAGTTAGCAGCACTGTGGCTAACAGCTAACAAACTTTTCATCTAAACATGTCCGCTGTGTGGAAGTATTTTACACTAAACACCACAAAACAAGACAGCATCGTGCAATGTCTGCAGAGCCACAGCGCCACATTAAACCGCAGTAAAGTTAGTTTTACTTGGACATTCGAGCTCCGTGGCTTCAGCGGGGCGCTGCTCTTTGCTCAAACCGAAAGAGGCAACTCGACACCGGCCAGCCGCGTCCAATCTGCCCGTCCCTGAGGAGGGGCAGACTGAGCGAAATCAGGCTGCCTGCTTCGGATTGAACAAGAAGAAGACATTGCTGAAGCCCTGGAGCTCGAATGTTTACAGAGAAGCTGCTAAACTTCATCGTAATTAATGATCAACCACTATCAGTTGTAGAAAACTAAGTATTTCACAGCTTGCTACTTGCAGCTAAGATATAGTTTACCCTCCAGGAGATATTTATCAGTACAACAGTAGACAATCATAAAAAACATGATTTGAAAATTATATATATTAAAAAAAAGGAAAAAAGAAACAAAAACAGCTACATTATAAAGTGATGTAAAATACTAAAAGCAAGAATATGTCTGTTGGTTTATGCCATGAACTTAGCAGGTGTTTGAAGACATTTAACATTTTATTTTATTTTATTTTACTCATTTATTCATTCACTTAAAAGAAACAAAATTTAAAAAAATCATCAAAAAGAAAACATTGAATGAAAAGAGTGCAGAAAGAAGAAAAACATTCTTATATCTGCCCCTTATTTAAAAAAATATAAAATAACTTTAAACAATCACAAATTAATCACTTTAATATCCACTTTAAAACTAGGAATAAAAAAAAAAACTGTTTTGTGTTAGCAGAATTTAATTCTAACTTTAAAACTTATCCAGCATTAATAAAACTTACCTCAAGTTGCCTTTTTGGACATGCATGCATATATTTGTACAAATTGTACTTGAGGGGAGATTATTACAGCCTCATATAAAATCAATGATGATCATGATATTGGAACTGGATCGGTATCGGCCGATAGTCAGATCTAGGTATCTGGATCGGATCGGAAGTTAAAAAAAGTGGATTGGTGCATCCCTACTCCAGACACCATCTTATCACCATCAAACTGGTCGGCCCACTTTGTGAGTGTGCTACTTATGGGACTGAGTGTGTTGTGGCTCCTCAGACTGATGAAGTCCTTTGGATGAAAGATGAAATGTTTCAACACAAAGAATCTGTCCAGAGGACCTGATTGAACCTTGTTAGAGTTTTCGACCTGGATTATTGAGCAGCACCAGTTGCAGGGAGCATGGTCTGATGTGTGATCCTACACAAGAAAAATGTCCAAAACAGCTTCTAAGCCAAACGTACATATTTGCTAAACTTTTAAATAATCTACATCGTTATAAATCTTTATTATCAGGAAGTGTTTGAGATATTTTAGAAAAGACACAACAATAAGTAATTAGACAGATAAATATATAAATATGTTTTTTCCATACACTCGTGCAAAACAAGAGAAAGTGAACAAGCGAGTCGTCCCTGCAGAGACACAAAGACACAAACAGCCCCGAGCCGTGAAGAGTGACTGACAGGGCGGGTGGGGTCAGCCAGCCAAGCATGAAATTAAAGCCCCCAACTGTCAACCTCAGGACAGTCGGAGGGGGTTGGGGGTGACTACAGATACCAGGTGAGTTACACCCTTCATCAAGTGAAGCTCTTTATCGCCACTTCCTCTGAGCTAAAACAACAACGTCTGAATTTACAGCTGAGACTCCAGCTGCTTCAAACACCACAGCTATGACACACACAGAAACACTTTGATTGTCTAATTTAAACACAACAGTTCTGTCTGACTGAGCTAATCCAGTTTATTGTTAGAAAGAAGAAATGGTTACATCAGTTTCTAAAGGCTGATTTACACCAATAAATAAATACAAATAACCCATTTGTGTGCTGACATTCAGTTGTTGTCTCCTCTTTAGGAGGGTAACAACCTCCATTTCCTAATTATAATGACACTCCCTCTGAAAAATCTTGGATGGCTGCCGAGAATGTGCAAAGAGGAGGACTAGAGGACAGAAGGGGACATTATATTTCATGTCCTCTTCTTTCCTCTAGTTCTATTTTATAAAACAATGTGCTGCCCCCTGCTGGATGTTCAGGGAGAAACAGAATGTACAGAAAATCTGCTGCTGGTGATTTGGTGTTTTCTCTTGGAATGAACTTGACATTCATAATGTGCTGCTTCCTGCATCCTGAACTGAAGGAGGAGTCAGGAGTGGAGACAGATGAACTAAAGAACAGGTGGAAAAGACACAAAGAAACAAACACAGGAATAACTGAACTACAATCAATTAAATCAATGGCATTCAGTAGTGTGTGGTTTGTGCTACAGTTAAAAAGAAGACGCTTAGAAGCTTTAAAACATTTTTCATAATGGCTTTGTTCATTCATCCACAAACTGCAGAAGAATTAAATGTTTGTTTCTAATAAAATAATAAAAAATAGATGTTCAAAAATCATGGATGGATGGATGGATGGATAGATTGATGGATGGATGGCTGGATGGATGATAAGACAGCTAAAGTAAAGATCATTGCGCCATCTGCTGGTGATAAAAGATGTTTTTAATATTTAAAATAAAAGGTGATTTTTCCTTCTGAAGTTCTTCTGACAGAAATCCAGGGGGGTCAGGAAACTCTTCCTCAGTTGTATCAAACCGCCCGAAGCTGTTTAACAAAAACATCTATAAAATATCTATATAAGATCTATACAAGACCTGTACTAACTATAGATGTAGAGCAAATCCTTACCCAGATTAGAACTCTTTGGCTCTCTGAGGGACAGCAGAGGACAGAGGGTGTTCATTTTCTACAAGTGTTTTTTTTTTAAGAAAAGTGATTTTAAATAAAATAACATGTTTGTGTTCAACTCACATGTGACACTGGTCCATGAACTGGGCCTTCCATGACTGAATTTTAAATAAAGACAATCTTTATGTTTAGAAATGACAAAGTTAGGGACATTTTGGTCCAACTTAAAAATAAGTTAATGTGCAATAATTCAAGATGCTCAAAGTGTCGTTAATGACTCTCAGATGCAGGTGAATCAAATTTTAGTCCAGTATCTAAAAAACTGACAGACATATTTATGTCGGCTAATGATAATATACCATACCATTTTATTTATAGAGCACTTAAAACAGCTACAAGGCCAACCAAAGTGCTGTACAGACAGAACAACAGGTAACACACAAAGCAAAATACAAAATGAGGTAAATCAGAATATAGACATAAAAACAATGCAGATAATGACGACAAACCAGTGTGGAGCATACAGGATCAAAACACAGATCATCTGGTGTTGAAAGCTATTGAATAGTAGTGAGTTTTTCAGGACTGAAATGGAGAGATTTTTGTTGTTGTTGTTGCTGAATTAAACTTTAAAAAGTTGAAATGAGTGCAAAAATGTGGGACTAGCTGAAAAAGATTAAATTAGCATAAAAACAGCTATGTAGTAGCTGAAATAGAAAAAGTTTCAACTTGCAGAAATAAGCTGAAAGGAGGAGAACAAGCTGAAATTAGCAGAAAGGAGTTAGAAGAAGCACAAAAATGTAGTAGTTAGCAGAAAGAATCTGAAAGGAGCACGAAACAGCTGAAAGTAGCTGAGAAGAGTTTAAATTTGCACCAGGAAGCTGAAAGAATCTGACGCAGAACAAAAAGTGAAAAGAGCAGTAAAAGGTTGTGAACAGATCTAAATATTAGAAGGATGTAAAATGAGCTCCATGAGAAGGAAAAAAGTCTAAATATTTCAAAAAGCTAAAATTGTACCAAAAGTCGCAGCAAGATTGTCCTGAAACAGCCGAACATTGTGATTTATAATTTGTTGAAATAGTTTGAAAACTGCGGGACGAGAAACGCACATAAAAACGTACGGAAGTAAAATGGATGACAACAGTGCATGCTTCACAAACATTCACACAATGATCGCATCGTGCCAGCTCTTTTTGAACGTTGCAGAGGTTCATGAAATATTTTGGGTAACACAAGACACACACAGGATAATTACAGGAGGAAAGGGCGACAGCAAAGTTCATCACTTGTCAGGTCAGATAACAAGATAACAAGCAGTCTGCTGGTAACGTGAGCACTGCTTGTGTTTACTGCAGCATGGACCAGTTCATGCACGACTTGTGTAAAAACACTGATCAGAACCAGCTCAGAGAAAAAGAAGAGAGAAATCTGCTTGTATTTGTTTGTTTGTTTGTTTGTTTGTTTACTGTGAGGCAGGTATTTGTCCAGCAGCTTGGTTCAGGAAGTTGTGCCACCTAATGTCACTCATCTCCATTATCAATTAGCATGTACTGTATGCACATATTAGTAAATAATCAGATCAAATTAGTATCAGTGCTTAAAGGCAAATTAATATTTAAAACACTTTTCCTATTGGAAATGAAGTTTTTTATGTATTCAAATGCAGCATCAATTACAGAAAAAAGTAGTAAGGCTGTGTAAATGTACATTAATGAAAACAGAATGCAACGATCTGTTTCCTTGTGTCATATGTCCTGCCTTCCTGGGTGTTTCCTCCCTCATGCTGCCTGCTCCTGTCACACTGTCCTCCACCCCAGGTGTCTCTCGTTAGTGTCCCTATAGTTCTGTGTCAGTTTGTTTCTTCCCTGTCGGTGGATTGTCCTGTCTATGGTGTCATGTTCTGTCTCCCTCTGTGTCTCCTCGATTAATGTAAGATGTCTGCACTTTGGGCTCAACAAACCAACAGATCATGATAATAGTAAACATATCAAGTGTTGAAACTTAGGCCTGTCACATTAAATAATAAATCAATTAATCGCATGATAAATGAAAATTATCGGCCTCATTTTCATTTATCGGCTTCATCGTTTCTTCATGTCTCTCTCTCTGGACGACAGGACAACAGTCCTGGGTCTTCTTTACTAGATGCAAGTATATGTTCCACTGTTACATTAACAGGGACGTTCCAGGTGTGTACTCTGCCCATGCCATAAGCACTAATAAATACACTGCCATACCATCAGAGAGGCAGACTTTTGAAATGTGCTGACAACAAGCTGAATGATCCCTCTTCTCTTATGGAGGACGTGGGATCTGTGACTTCCAAAAAAAATGTCTAACTTCAATTGATATAATCCCAGAACAGTTTTCCAGTTTGTCTCAGCCCATTTAAAGGAGGTCTGGTCCAGAGAGGCTGAGTGGTTAGAGCAGTCGTCCTCCAATGCAAGAGTTGGGGGTTCGAATCCACCAGCAGTCACATGCCGAAGTGTCCCTGGGCAAGACACTGAACCCCTCAATGCCTCCGATGTGTGTCCCATCAGTGTATGAATGTGATAAAGCTCTGATTAGTCTCTTTAGAATGCTTTGTTCAATTAGCTTTGTAGAGATCTAGTATAGAGCTGTATGAATGGGTGAATAAGGGCACAGATTGTGTTGTAAAAGCTGTGAGTATCTGGATAAGATAGAAAGGTGCTGTATAAGTACAGTCCATTTACATATGGCTTCTTCTTTGCATGATAGAGCTTTAACCAGCATTTGTGGATGGAACAATGAACTGTTTACAGATAATGATTTGTGGAAGGGTTCCTGAGCTCATTCAGTGAAGTCCAGGGCAGAGACAGAGCTGCTGCCTGAGGACCTGAGCATCACATATTGACGTTGAGCATCTTCTTAAAATCTGTGATATTATAAACTGTAAATGATGCAATACACAAAGTTCTGCCACTTCTCTGTTAAACATTACTCTGAAATTGTTCCACGATTTTACACAGTAACTTTATAACAATTAGCTGCTGAGAGAGGAGCCCAATGAGATTCTCATATTTCTAGGATTAGCATAGTTACTAATAACTAATTACTAATCATCACAATGATATAGATCCACTGAGTCAGAACAGATCACCACGCTGACGTAGATCTGCTGAGTCAGCACAGATCACCACGTAGATCCACTGAGTAAGCGCAAATCATCACGTAGATCCACTGAGTCAGCACAGATCATCACGTAGATCCGTTGAGTCAGCACAGACCATCACACTAATGTAGATCCACTGAGTCAGCACAGATCATCACGTAGATCCGTTGAGTCAGCACAGATCACCACACTGGCATAGATCCACTGAGTCAGCACACATAATCCCACTGAAGAAGATCCGCTGAATCAGCACAGATCACATCACTGAAGTAGATCCGCTGAGTCAGCACAGA
>NC_056498.1:82217593-82242676 GCF_014905685.2 Nematolebias whitei
ATATATATATATATATATATCCAGTTTGTGTTTATTTGAAGGCACCTATTTACTGTCCAACATGACAGCTGTATGTGTTGGATTAAAGTCTCTCTTTAGTGACGGGGGGCAGCATCACACACACCGGACCGGATGGTACCGGTGTGGTTCGGTTCTGTTTACACAGAACATCTGAGGTCCGGTTCGGTCTGTGGATCCAAACCTTTCCGCTCATGAATAAACCGGTGGAGGACGACTCAAGCTTACTACCGTTACGTCATACGTGACCGGAAGTAGGAGTTGTACCATTTCAAAATAAAGGTTCCGGCAAAAACACGTCACTCAGGTGGGAAACAACTGGTTTCGAATCCTAGTGGGATTTGAAACGACGTAACAAAGAAGCTCAAAATTATTTTAAACGTCTGATTACATCCGGTCCGTCTGACTTTATTTACTCTCTTTCACAACAAATCAATAAATAAAATCAAACCCGCTTGGATGTTTTTTATTTTGAAAGCGCTGGGCGGAAGTTAAACTTGTCTTAACTTGGACACATGTCATTCAGCTCAATTTGACTTTGAATCCCATCTTAACACGTGCCGGTTTGTGTCTGTAAAATGACAACTCTGTTCTTTAATCACGATAACTCGTTTGTTCCAAACGAACCGGGTCAAACTGCATGAATGAGGACAAGCTGAGCATCATTACCGGAACCGTGTCACCTTCCCGTCCTCATGTTAATGACCGAACCCGAGGTTCGACCCACCTCCAGTCAGCCCAGAGCTTGTCCTCGTCTCTCAGACCCGGAGGTTGGACCCACCTTTAGCCTCGCAGTCCGCGCACAGCTTGTTGTCCCGGTCTCTCAGCAGCTGGGACAGGATGGCCTGGTGCTCCTCGTTCTGTTTCTGGGCCTTTTCCCTCTCGGAGCGGGTCGTCATGTCGCTGTTCGGAACTGAGTCCTGGTTCCGAAGAGCCTCTGCGTCCTGGTCCTGTGCTAGCAGAGGTGAGGCGGTGCTGGTCCAATAACCTCCTGCTCACAGGTACCATGGATCTGAAGCATCATCCCTGCTGCGTTCAAGACTGTGGGAATTTTTACCACCACAACTGCCTGACGAAGGAATTCCGCTTCTTTTTATTTTTTTAAGTATTAAACTTTGTCAGAAATGTACAGTATGATCAGTTACATGTTGTTTCGTGTTTTTAGCTAAAAAAAAATACTTTATTTTTCTTCTGGCTTTTCCCTCTTAAGGGGTCTCCACAGGGAGTCATCCTCCATCTCACTCTGTCCTCTGCATCCTCTGTCCTCACTCCCAACTACCTCCATGTCCTCTCTAACTGCATCCATATATCTCCTCTTTGTCTTTTTCCTGGTAGCTGCATTTCTAACATCCTTCTACCAATATACCCACTGTCCCTCCTCTTGACATGTCCAAACCACTGTCCCTCCTCTGGACATGTCCAAACCATCTCGGTCTGGCCTCTCTAACTTTATCTCCCAGTTGTTCAACCTGTGCTGAGACAAAACTTGACAAGCCAAAGTTAAGCTGCTGTGGTCTTTTGAAGAGACGAGGCTTTCATCAGGAACCCTTTCAAACAAATCGTACTTGTTTGGGCATTTTCAAGCAGTCAGTTAATAAACTTTAACCTTTAACCTGCGAACTGAGGCCTGTACTCTCTGAGATGGTGCTCTTTGTTTTGTCTTCCTCTGAGGATTGCAATGAGTTGAATTTGCTAGGACATTGACTCCTGGGACGATTAATATCTAATATTATCCACTTATGTGTATACATTTTCTCTGTAAAATGATTATCTCCAAATTATTTAGAAATGACCTTTAACCTTGTATAGATTGACAAGCAGCTTCAGTTGCTTATCCAATAACTTTATTGAGGTCTTTCCACCTTGGCGTTGGGTTAACATGTGCCTGAATTCAGAGCAAAAAAAAGACAACTCAGCTGCATTTACATACAGGACCACACTGATTATGATCAACACAACTGATCCGCAGCTCCTGGATTTTAGTACGTCCTGATGAATATGCTCTAAAAGTGAGAGTAGATGTTTTTCAGTGGCTGTAAGTTTCTGGGGCGGCACGGTGGCTCAGGTGGTAGAGCTGTTGCCCACCTACACCGAGCTATGAGTTAATATACAAGTTCAAGTATATTTATTCATGTTTAAACAATAAAAATCAAAAGTAGCAGCAGTAATGTGTCTCTCCACACACAATTCCTAAAAGTAATAAATAAAGTAATAGTAGAAACAAGCAGTAACAGAAACATTTGTAATGTGTGTGTGTGTGTGTGGGGGGGGGGGGGGGGGGCACTGGTTGGGAGGAGGGTCTGGGGGTCCTCCCCCAGAACATTTTTAATAGCAATTACCTGCATTCTGCTGTATTTTAACGAGTTGTTAAACATCTACATTTACCCCACCCCCCCACCCCCCACCCCAAACTGGTGCTGTGCAGGAGTTGAACACAAGGTGGCGATGTTTGCTGCTGATGTACTGGTCTACATGCAGGAGACCGAGGAATCATTTATAGATTTATAGATCTACTTATTGAAAGAGTTTGGAAATCTGTTGAGCTACAAGTTAAATATTTTCAAAATATGACTCTGAACCACACAGCACCAGCAAACTTACAGGATAGATTTAAGTTAAACTGGGAATCTAAAGAAATAAAATATCTGGGGGGTGGTGGGGTAACGTGACTAAGACTTATCAGCTCTGTTACAGATTAATTATGAGCCAGTATCCTTGAAGATAAAGGCAGATCTGCACAGGTGGAGTCTTGTCCTACTTTAAGTCTGAGCTCCAGTAAATGTTAAGATGTCAGTGCTCCCAGATTGTTGTATCATTTCAGAACTCTCCCAGTTGAAGCGCTGAACTGGCAATTTAAGAAGTAAATTATGAAAAAGCTAAGGTCCGCTATAAAACTTTACAATTAAGAAAGGATGAAGGTGGCACGGCTCTCCCATGCCTTAAGTATTATTATTCTGCCTCCCAGCTTGTCCCACTTCTCTACTGGTGTAACGAGGACCACAGCTAGGTGGAAGGAGTTGGAGTCTTAAATGGTAACTCCATTTCCTTCACAGGCCCTGATTGGTGATAGGGCACTGGTGGTCCAGTTGGGGGAGACAAATTGCTGGATAAATCTGACATTATAAATTTGGGGGAAGGTGGTTAATCTGACACAAACTGACAAAATGTTGAACTTGTTTAGGTGGTGCACATTTGATTCCCTCGCAACCGAGTCCGCACTTTTAAATCCTGGATAAAGAAGTGTCTTACAACTTATCTGACATTTACAGAAAATAACATTTTTCAAAGTTTCCAGTGTATACAGAACAGATATGACCTAAGGCAAGAGGGTTTCTTCAGATGCCTCGAGGTACGCCACAACCTTAAAGCAACTTGCAAAGTAACAGAGTCTACAGCAGCTGATACAGAGTTTGATAAGATTTTAATGTCAGCCCAGGCCCGGAGTGACTTATCGGGAGGACTGGGACATTTCCCAGTGTGCTGGTTTGATGTGTGGGCCGCAGGGCCAGCACACTCTGTTTTTTGGGGTTTTATAGAACTTTTAATTAACAACATAAAAACACAGAATGCCACTGCACCATGGGTCGCCCTGCCTACACACAGGGCTGACAGCAACTTTATTTTATTTTCCTGTTTGCACAAGTCAGATCCTTGACTCCACCTGTCAATCAATCCAGTAGGCGTGTTGGCAACTGACCAATCGACACCTCAGTTTGTCCTGAAGATAAACGCACCTGCAGATCTGCTGCCCACCAGGGTTTTACTTTACGGATGCTTTGTGGTCAAAGGGATTTCGTGAAAAATCATCAGAAAAAAAGGGTTAAAGGTTTGGAAAAATGTAAAAAAACAGTGGTCGAGCAGCTGAATATAACATATAAACAGGAAGTATCACATGCTCACCTGTACGAACGTAACTGCAGGTAAATCCTCCAATTTCTATCACAATTACATTGTATGCTTAATAGTTAAATTAAAGGTTAATGCTTAGAGTCAGAGTTTCTTTATTGTCATTCGCAGCACATATGGTACATGTGGTGGAACAAAATTGTGTACTCAGGGTCCCAGTTACATCCAGCAATAAAATGTAAAATAAAAATAGTAATAAGATCTAAGATATGAACTAAACGTCAACTAAAAATACGCTAAGCACTAATAGAAAAACAATAAGCACTAATAGAAAAACAATAAGCACTAATAGAAAAACAATAAGCACTAATAGAAAAACAATATGCCAAACAGCAGCACGAACATGAGTCTGTGTGAGCAGATGAGCACGCATGAACACAGTAAATGAACAAAACAAAGCTAGTTGTGCTTTGTTTTGTGTGTTTATTATATAAATATATGTTGTAACTTCTGGTTGCGTAAGTTTAGTCTTTGTTATGATCAGTTAAAACTAAACTGATTTTGAACAAAGTGTTTAATAGGTTGTGTAATGTAAAATTTACTCTTACATACTGAATTTCACTGTGAGTTCTTATCCTGTGTCACTCTGTGGCAAAAAAGCATCAACTGCTGTAACTATTATGAGTAATTAGTAACTTATAATTTATTACTTTTTCCTGTTTTTGCCGTAATTTTGGCTGATAAGACAGAAATGCCTCATTAAATGCCTCGGGTAACATTGTGAGCTTCACTACCTCCACATTACAGCTATCTTTGTTTGTTTGTCCGAGGTTAGCTCACCCTGAGTTATATTTCCTCGTGGGCGGAGCGATCTTACTGTTCATGTAAAATATTTGCTGATGTTCTTATAGAAACAATTCCTGAATGTTAATGCTACATGTTTGTCTCTTGAGCCTACAACTGGGCAACGTTAGACCTAGCCCACTACTGGAGTTTAATTTGGTATTTTAAACTACTAATAAACACAATGGATGATGATCATATTGCTTTATGCTAGGCTATTAGTAAAAAGGAGTGATTATTATTGTTTCATATTAGCTTGTGATATTTTTTCCTAAAAGTTTACTTAGGCTACACTGTGTTTCTTAAACCGTGGTTATGTGTGAAAGAAGCGGAGCATGCTCTATTCACACAAGGAGAGCTGTTGGTCAGGCTACTTCTTGTTGGGCCATTAACTCTAAAATGCTTATTTAATAGTTTACCTATGTAGGTCAAACTAGATGTTCAGATACTTTAGGACACCAGAACAGGACAAATATAAGAATAAGACATGGGTATGTTGGAGACGATGTGGCTCAGAAGAAGCCCATCATTTCTAAATGTTCTGGGGGTGTCCTAAATTAAGTACTTACTGGAGAGACATTCATAAAACCTTAAACTTGTTTTTTGGACTTTAAATACCATTCAATTTTGTGACTCTTTACTTTGCTGATGTTGCTGAACAAAAAACTGACAGAAAATTACAGTATTTCAGGCCCTCTTAGGGGTGAGCAAGAAAAATATTACTAGAAAATGGCTCAACCCAACTCCTCCTACAGTGGAAGGGTGGGTGGATCTTACCTTAGAAATATTCAAGATGGAAAAGTTAACCTATACCCTAAATATCCAAAGTGATCAATTTTACCAAATTTGGAACAAGTGAATAAAGCATGGCAGCACGGTGGCGCAACTGGTAGAGCTGCTGCCTCTCAGAGAGCAGGTCCCTGGTTCAAATCCTGGTCCGGGGGTCCTTCTGGGTGGAGTTTGCATGTTCTCTCCGTGCATGCGTGGGTTTTCTCCAGATTCTCCAGTTTCCTCCCACAGACCAAAAACATGCATGTTAGGCTGATTGGTAACTCTAGATTGTCCCTAGGTGTGAGTGAGAGAGTGAATGGTTGTTTGTCTCGTTTGTCTCTATGTGGCCCAGTGATGGACTGGAGACCTGTCCAGGGTGTCCCCCGCCCTTCGCACAGTGATTGCTGGACATTGGCATTGGCGACCCCCGTGACCCAAAATGGAAGAAGCGGGTAAAATATAATGGATGGATGGATGAATGGATAAAGCATGTAACCCCAACTAGAGCTGGAGTTTTATAACCTCTATCATGAATTCTGCCCCAACTGGTGAATGATGTACTGTATTTTCCTCCATAAACATTGCACCACCCTATAAGTCACATCAGTTCAAATATGTCTAAAAGTGGAAAAATCCATAAATATGTCACTTTGCCATATACGTCGCATCTATTATGTGTCACCGCTGACAACCTGGAAATGTTGGTCGGTGTTGTGCCAAAAATCGATTTGATGTCAAATGGTGGCCGAATTTAACAAGATTAACACTTAAAAACAATTACTTGTTTGCTCAAAATTATAGTAAAGGTGTGTCTCAGTTTAACTTTTGCTTAATTTGTGATGTCATTAGCCTTCACCTGCTCTGCTCCTCATCTCTGGAACTCTCTACCCCCTGACTTAAGAAACACCACCTCTCTTTCTATATTCAAAACTGCTCTGAAAACACATCTCTTTAGACTCGCTTATCCTTAACTTTGCTGTATGTATTTTACATTCTTTACGCATTTTATATTCTGTATGTATTTTATATTCTTTATGTATTTTATATTCTTTATGTATTTTATATTCTTTATGTAATTTATTCCTGTTGATCTTTGTTCTTACTGTAAAGTGTCCTTGGGTGTCATGAAAGGCGCTTTTAAATAAAATGATTATTATTATTATTATTAATAATAAATGCACTTTGACGATCAAATCAGTTGAATTTCAAAAGCCACTTTGCAGAAGTAGGAACGTGCAGAGGGACAAGTTGCTATGCATTTCTTTGGAATTTACCAAGATTAGCACCTAAAACAATTATTTGCTTGCTCAACTGTATAGCAAAGGTGTGTCTCAGTTGAACTTTTACTTAATAAATGTACTTCAATGGTCAAATTAGCTTCATTTCGCTGGGGCGACACAGCGAAATTGTAAGAGTACCACTGACTGCAGCTCCTCGTCCAAGATGGCCGCTAATTAACACCAACTGTCAGCCATCATCCTGATGAGGACCTCCATTACATAAGGCTGCAGTCCAGTGCTACTCTTCGCTGGAGCATTAGCCAACAATGGTATTTGTACCTCTGGCCTGTATATTTACTACTCCTAAATCTACTTACCAGTTTTCTTGTCTTCAATGATCCAGTCTTCTCGGTCCTGTCCTGGTCCTCCTTGTGGCTCACATTGAATCTCCTCGTGCCTTGCCTGCCACCAGTTGCCAGCCTTCCCAGTCCTGCCTGACTCTTGGCCCTCTCACCCTCTGGAGCTCTCCTCTGGATTTGGAGTTGGACCCAAACTCATCCTCAAACCTGTAAGAGATAAACATCATCAGAATCAATATTGCCTGTTCCATCCTACTGACCTCCTCTGACCATCTCCTTCCTTCCCCCAGGAGCTCCAGAGAAACAACTGTGTATATATTCACCACTGTAAATAATAAACATTGTCACTTTTGCACTTACCTACTAACATTTAATATATTTTTATACTAGTTGGATTTTAAAGTTTTACTCTCCTCTTTTATGTCCTACTTTGCTTTGAATATGATTGTGGAGCCTGGAGCACTCATCCATCCATCCATTATCTTTACCCGCTTATTCCATTTTGAGTCACGGGGGTCGCTGGTGCCCATGTCCAGCAATCACTGTGCGAGGGGCGGGGGACACCCTGGACGGGTCGCAAGTCCATCACAGGGCCACATAGAGACAAACGAGACAAACAACCATTCACTCTCACTCACACCTAGGGACAATTTAGAGTTACCAATCAGCCTAACGTGCATGTTTTTGGTCTGTGGGAGGAAACCGGAGTACCCGGAGAAAACCCACGCATGCACGGAGAGAACATGCAAACTCCACCCAGAAAGGCCCCTGGACCGGGGTTTGAACCAGGGACCTGCTCGCTGAGAGGCAGCAGCTCTACCAGTTGCGCCACCGTGCTGCCCAGCCTGGAGCACTATTATTTGTAAATGGTTTATTTGAGGTGTTCTTACTTTTAACATTGTGTGTACGCATGGATGTATGCTTATGCTCTGTACCACTGCACACCAAATCTACCCTTGTGTATAAATAAAGTAACCTAACCTGAGTCATAACAGAAATGAAGCTGATTTGACAGTTGCTCCAAGCGAGCAGAACGAAGGTGGCAGGCTATGGCAAGCCGATTGTGTCATTAATAACCACGTGTTCCTATTACATGATACAATGGCATGCCATACTGCTTGAGTGCCATCTAGCGGCTGAAAATGGTAGTTTTCAAAATATTTCAGTCAAAATGAATGAACATGGTCATATCTCAGACAAAAAATGGTTTATAAATATGGGGAAAAAATCCATAAATATGTTGCTTCAACCTATATGTCACAGGGCATTAAATTATGCACATAAAAAAAAAGGCCATGTATAGGGCGAAAAATGCAGTAATACTGTTTGTTCTGTTTTTCTTCTTTCCCCCTCTTTATTATAGTTTACTATTTTCCTTGTAAGCTCCCCTTGTTCTGATGTATATAGTTCATGTCTGTACTATTTTAGGTTATTGAGATACTATGATACATCTTGGGAATATTTGTAAGGGAAATGAAAATGAAGAATGTTCTATCAGTTTGTACGGTAGTTCCACATTAAATATGTGTATTTGTAAAATGTAAAAATGACCACAACTGATAAAGACTGGAAAATGGGAAGATGCTGATAAATATTTAATTTCATGTATAGCAGTAAAATAAAAATAAAAAGTTGTGCGCACTCCTGAGCATATGAGAACAGAGCAGTTTATTGTTGGCGGACAGCAGGAATGAGCACAGAGACGGCTGTACAGAGTTCGACAGCAGCATGGCACAGACAATACTAAATATTAACAAAAAATATTAAAATACATTCAAACTATTAGGAACAACCTGAAATTAGTTTACTGGAACAGTGTGAGACTGAGAGAAATGTTAAAAACAATCTAAAACTGATTACAATAAATTATGCCCAAAAACATATAAATTCATGTTCCACATTAAATGTAAATACATGTGATCGCTGCAGATAGTCAATTTAAAAAAAGGATATATGTGAGAAAAAACACAAACTAAACACACTATCAAATAATGTAAAAATGTGACAAAATATTCACTGAACAGAGACAAACGATTTAAAAATAATAACCGATCCTTCACATCTTAAGAGTTCTTCACAGAATAACATCACAAGATCTGTGATCAACAACAGAATAATAAATAAGAACTGTTAGCACAGTTAGTTTAATGAAGCTCCTACAGAAGAGACGGGAAGCGTGAAGAAGAGCTAACTTTGATCCACGTTCGACCCGAGCAGCAGAAAAGTACTGACGCAGCTCCGCACATGAAACGCATCCAAACATGGACTAACAGAACATCTGTCAGAGCTTAATAACCAACAAATAAAACCAGAAGATAAAAACTTGTGAACTCTTCATACATTTTGGTCCAGTGTTTATTGTAAACATCTGTGAAATTTTGCTGTGATTTTCTAAAACCAGCCATCATGAACTTTAATGAAAAACTCAAGTTGGACTTCCTTCTTTGAAAAAAAGACTGGAGTGTTTTCATGATAGTTGATAAAAAGTGTCTTCAGTCCTCAGATACTAATGTTTAAGATCCTTTCACAGCACAAACGTATAAGTCAGAGTTCAATATCGTGTTGTCTTTAAAAACCTCTGGTCCTGATTCTTTCAGTTGGAGAATCAGCCTTTACACTTCTATTAGTTTCTTTACAACACACTTTTAGTTTGCCAGAGTAAAACTAACCGTGGCAGTGTCAACTCTGCACAAACAGCTAAAACAATGTCTTTAATCTAAAGCTGTTAGCAGCATGTTAGCACTAGTTTGGCTAATTAGCATTCAAATACCAAATTTAACATATTTTATCCTCCTTGAAAACAAACATCTCTGAAGCAGTTAGCTAAAAAGCTAAAACAATGTATTATCTGTAAAGGTAGCATCTTACTGGGCTGCAACCGTTGGAGACTAGTTAGCAACTCAAATTTGCGAGTAAACAAGCTAATTTTTGGTGCAGTCTTACTGAACTCTGTTTGTCACAAAGCAACCAGCGAGCCAAGTGGTTATGCTGTGGCTGAGTGGTTAGAGCAGTCGTCCTCCAATGTGAGAGTTGAGGGTTCAATTCCACCAGCAGTCACATGCCGAAGTGTCCCTGGGCAAGACAATGAACCCCTCA
This sequence comes from Nematolebias whitei, assembly GCF_014905685.2. Lineage (NCBI taxonomy): Eukaryota > Metazoa > Chordata > Actinopteri > Cyprinodontiformes > Rivulidae > Nematolebias > Nematolebias whitei. Next base: position 82,227,747 of record NC_056498.1, read on the forward strand.
TTGCCTCCAATGTGTGTCCCATTGGTGTATGAATGTGATAAAGCTCTGATTAATCTTTGTATAGTAGAGTGCTGTATGAATGGGTAATGAGGGCACAGATTGTGTTGTAAAGAGATTTGAGTATTTTGATAAGGCAGAAAAGTTCTATTTTTCAACAAAGCGACAGGGTCCTGGAGAGCCCTCATGTCCCGCTGAGACTCATGCTGCAAGATAGGTCATGGATCCGTGGGGAGTGTGGGAGCTGATGTGTCTTTCCGTTCTGTCTCAGGAGGACACTGAAGATGTTTATATAATTGGAATCATGATAGCAGGGTTTCTGCTTTTTAGCATCGGCGGGTTCCTATGCTGTCGGCTTTTAAGGAAGACATTGGCAGCAGTTTCGGCCATGACAAAACTGCCAAGTTGGTGTGAAGGTTTGGTTCGTGCTTTGGGGACTCAAAATCAGCTGATTTATGAGCTAAACCGTAAGAAGGAAGCGATTTGTGAGAATCGCAAGCCACCTGCATCTCCTAGGACTCGCCAGCATGTTGGAGATGACCTTGAAGGAGGCTCATAGCACCAAGCAGTGGAATGCCCACAAATTTGGCCTTTTTGGATCGAAAGTACCAGCAAGACTCAAGGCTGACAAGAAAAAAAATCAGTCTGCCTGAAGAAATCAACAATTGTGGATTATTTGAAGCTGACTCCCCCGTTTGGTCGCGAAAGCAGGCCGACTATCAAATTTCTCCTGGGACATGGGTAAACTAAGGAAAAGCTTTGTCTATCGCAAACACCCCCCACCCTCCTGAGAAATTCTGTGCAGGCTTATCAGAACTGCCGGCTCACCAACATCGTATCAGGACTATGGGCTATCTGGAAGTGCTTCATGGACAAATCTCACTATCTTGTTGTCAAATACATATGTAATGTGTCTATAAATGTGCTTGCTGGTAGAGTTTTTTGATGTCTTAAATCGTGTCCTGATAGGACAAGGTGTGAAGAGATCGTTTTTGTAATACCACTATCCATCCTCATGGCCTTTTCCCTTGTTCTATCTACCTAAAAAGTATTCTGATAAAGAACAAGAGGCCGTAGCAGCAGCAACGTGCACTCCGCCCGTCTTTCGGACTGTACGAACATAATCTCACTGTATCTTGGTACAATGATAATAAAGCTTATTCTGGTTCTGATAAGTACAGTACATTTAAAATGTATGTTTTGTCTGGCCAAATTCTGAAAACCAAAGGCTATCTTGTGTGCATATCTTTCAAAAATATATTCAGGACCATCACGTTCGTATTACACTCACGTCGGCCGCTTTGTACCCACCTCAGAAGGTGCCTCCATATTTATTTCATCTACTGAGGTAGACTTTAGAAATGAAGACAGGCAGGTTTGGAGCAGTTTTTAAATTAAATATTTATTATCCGTGTGGTTTTAAGAGCTGGACATTCAGGGCTGTAGCGCTCCTGTAGGGGTGTCAAAATGCAGCTCAAGGATTAAAAATACTTAATTTTGAAAGGTTTTGCGACATTTTAAACAACTTTGTGCCTATTTGGAGACAACTTCTTTATGACAGTTATGACATGTATTTTTTATCTTCAAAATTCAAGGAAGAACCCTCTGCGACCCCACATTTCAGAGCCCGCTTGAAGGTTTTGAGCTATTGACCGCCACCTAGTTGCCAACAGTCACTGTCCAATACGATACGACCCTAAAAAAACTGAATAAAGTTTCAGACGATAAGACACATTTCTGTTAGAGGAAACTTTGTCCCATGGTTTCAAAGTCTTAGATGTTTGGAAAACCATGTAAATAATCTAATCTTCTGTTGACCTATAAATAAATGGGCCTTCCTACGTGAGAGCACAAAGGGAATGAATTCAGATGGTCCAACGTTCAAAGTGTTTTACCACGACGATGAGCCAATCTGTCGCTGAGGCCAAATACTCAACTTTCCCTGTGCGGAGTTAATGTTTGACATCTGTCTTCTAATGGTCAGCAAACAGCCGCCTGCACACAGGGACTCTGGAAAAATACAAGCCTGGAACCACGAAACTCCATATCTGAGATATCATTTCTATTTCTGACTCACTGATGGAGCTTACCCTTTAATTAAAAATATTAGACTTGCTGGCTGTTTTTCTTTAGAGTTACTGATGGTCAGATTAGTTTTTAACTATCTAAGGATAAAACTTAGTAGACGCTGTACAAAAAATTAACACTGAAGGCAGTAAGTGTGTCATTCCAAAACACAGTTTCAAATGAATGGGAATGTTACGAATGTTTCCATCACCGTCATCACTAAACTCTTACGATAACTCCAGTTTAATTAAACAAAAACATTAAAATGAATGATTCCTAAACGTGTTCAAACCAGACTGAAGACTCTAGCTGCAGCCTGTTTCTGTCCTCACAGTTAAAACCATCAGTGATTTTTGAGGTTTGTTTATTGTTTGTGTTGTTTTGAAGGACACCGGGTCAGACTGGTGCCCTGTCAGCAGCAGCATCGCCCGTGTCAAAGGTTAAATGGCTTCACAGGACAGACTCGATGGCTTCAGGCACGGCCCCCGGGACTTTGATTTTATGCATGACAAGCGGCGATGTCTCCTCATCTGCCTGAACGTTGGCCACAGATTCTACCCGCACCTCCTCCAGTGCCTCCTGCTGTTGTTGGTGCTTCACCTCCTGCTGGTTGATGTGGTGGAGGATTCCTGCGCCCAGAGCGTCGCCCTCCACGTTCACCACGGTGGTGGTTCGATCCCTGAGAGCAAACAGAAAACACGTTGAGTTTCAGACAACACCTTCTAACTGTTCTTATTTAGTGAGATGATTGGATGATAAAGATACATAAAAGACAGTAAAGGCCCAGCACTCCTTGAAGGAAAGCACGCTTTTGTGCCAAAACTTTAAACTAAGATCGTTTTTTTCTTTATGATAATCATGAACAATCATAGAGTTATTGCTGTTTTACTCAAACAGCATGCACAATATGTGTTAGGGATGACTCTCAGTTACTATGAAACCAAGCTGTGGCTCAGTAGTTGGAACAATGACTGTTATCGCCTGCTTTGTTTTCTAAGATTCATTATTTGTGGCAGCCATCTTGAATTGGGTCAACTATAAAAGTTAATTGTACATCCAGTGATGACTAGGCTGGTCACGATAATAAATTTTACTGGGCGATTAATTGTCTCAGAAATTATTGCGATAAACGATAATAGTGTTTGAAATTTTACAATAATTAGTAATTATTGTCAAATTCAAGAAGACGTTGGTTAATTTATTTTGAGTGTAGTACTTTTTTGACCACTGGATGGCAGTATAAGACTATTTGAACTGAAGGATGGATAGTGAGGGAGCGAGCAGCGTGTATCTTTAAGAAAAATGGGAGGGAGGCCCCTTGACGTGACATGGGCTGTCTCTCCTTCCTGTTTTTCGGTTCTCAAAATGGCGGACGCTCGGTGTGGTTTGAGCTCTTTAGCATAGCATTTGTCACACAAAGCTTTTAATAAAAAATCATTAAACAAGTTCTCAGCTTCTTTTGCAAAGAAAAACAACTTTTACATGAAGGCACGAGTTTCAACCGTGAATTTTGGAGCTTTGACAAGACTGAGATTTTTTCCCCGAGGTCGGCCTGTTAGCTTAGCTTCTCAGCTTAGCTGCTTTTAACGATCCAAAAACGTGGTTTTGGATCGTTAAAACAGATTTTAAAGAGAAAAGAGAAAGGAAGGGGTCAGTGAAGAGCACCGGAGTTGAGCCTTTTATCATCCAGTGTCTTCAGTAGAAAGAGAGAGACACGAAGAAATGATGAAGCCGATAAATGAAAATGAGGTAAATAATTTTCATTTATCATGCGATTAATTGATTTATTGTTTATCGCGACAGGCCTAATGATGACTTACTGAGAGTTTCAATAAAATCCATCTACTATTTTGCTAACAGACCAACAGGGCTGTCTCCCACAGTTTAAGGTCTAAACAAAATGCAGTGCTTGGAGTATATACTAGGAATGTAAGCCAGCTACCACCACACTGAGTTTTATCTCAGCATCGGTAAAACTGACTGAGTTATAGACATTTTTCTGTTTTCTAAAACCAATGAACTGTGTCGGACATCTTGAATTGGGTTGACTCCATAAGTTATTCAGTTATAAATGTTCTTCCAATGATTACGTATGGAGAAATTCATTTTAATGCATCCAACTGTTAATGAGATATTTTTCTAACAGACAAACACAGGACTGCCAGCTGCCTCCATGATGGAGTCAGAACAACAGCTCCCACTCATCTTTGGGATTTAAGAAAATTGTTTTCGTCCCAGAAAGCTGAGCTCGTGAAACATGTTGGCCCTGCTGCTGTTGGTGGATCTGCTCACCACTGTGCTGCTCAGACTGCGCTCTTGTTACAGGTGAAAGTTTAAACATTGACACTTTTTACAGGGCGCTGCTTCACTTCATGCCTAGCAGTTGGCATTTTATAAACACTATGCACAAAATGATCTCTGCATGCATGAACCTACATGTTTTTATGAACTACACCAGCTTCATGTGACCTCCTCCACACAGTTAAGCTCATAAAATATTCACAAATATAAAATATGAAAAAATGACTTTGCTATATGCTTACATACCATAACCATAATGTGCTGTTTTATGGTAACTAATCTTTCAGCTTTTCCCTCTTCAGGGGTCTCCACAGGGAGTCCTCCTCCATCTCACTCTGTCCTCACTCCAACTACCTTCATGTCCTCTCTAACTGCATCCATATATCTCCTCTTTGTCTTTTTCTTGGCAGCTGCATTTCTAACATCCTTCTACCAGTATACGCACTGTCCCTCTTCTGGACATGTCCAAACCATCTCAGTCTGGTCTCTCTAACTTTATCTCCCAGTTGTTCAATCTGTGCTGCACCTCTGATGATCTCATTCCTAATCTTATCCATCCTTGTCACTCCTAAGTAGAACCTCAACATCTTAATTTCTGCCACTTCCAGTTCTGTCTCCTGTCTTTTTGTCCATGTCTCTGTCTCCAGACCATACAACATAGCTGGTCTCACCAATGTCTTGTAAACTTTTCCTTTGACCTTTGCTGACACCGTTTGTTTATTTATTTTACCTTTTTTCATGTAATCATCAATACATGAAAGTGAGAATGCTCTGCAGAAAATGTTTTTAAAAAATACTTATTTTTCCAGGAAATTTCTAAAACAATAATTTCCATCAACTTTTAAAGTTCTCAGCTGAGCAATGTGAAGATGTTCACTGGCTTTTAATATGCAGAACATCTGGAAGTGAAAACACAAAATCAATGTTTTTTAAATTTGCTCAGAAAGTTGAAATGAAGTCCCTGATCAGAGGACGTGTGCACAACATCAGTGGTTTTTCTTTTACAAAATAAAATACGTGAATCTACTGTATCCTCAAGATTGTACGTGCACAGGCTGTTGACCGTCTTCCATGAGCTGCTCCTTCACTTTATTTATCCACAGGTCTCCTGTGTGGCACCGAGAGCTTCATGCAGACAGCACAGATGATGGAGGTTTAATGAACATAACGATAAATAAATAGAACAACTAGCTTCTCCAGCTGGAAAATGTTTGATGTGGCTGGTTTGCAGATCCAAAGGTGCTTTCAGAGAATCCTCCATGTGGTTGACCAAACCCCAGGAGCAGTCACAAAGCACCAGCCTCACTGTTCCACCTGCCTCCCTCTATTTCACACATCTACTCCGTCTTACTACGGTTGGCATGGTTACCAAAGCTGCCAAAATACAATTTATCAGAGGGACAGATGGACCTAAAGCCATCTTTACTCACACAATCCAGTCGACAGCCAGCATGAGGGACAGGTCGTTGGTCGGTAAGCCAATGGCCTCCAGGATGATGGCGATGGTGATGATGCCGCCAGCTGGGATTCCTGCGGCACCGACACTGGAGGCTGTGGCTGTTACCCTGGAAACAATCACACCATCTCAAATAAACTTTCATTTCTTTGGAGAGAACAGATGTTGGGACAGGTAAACAGGTGGAACTCACAAGATGGTGAAGATCTGTCCTGCGTTCAGCTCCGTGTTGTTGAGTTGAGCAATAAAGACGGCAGCGATGCACTGGAAAATGGCCGCTCCGTCCATGTTAACCGTGGCCCCGATGGGGAGGATGAAACGACTGATGCGTTTGTCCACACCATTGTTTTCCTCTACACATTTTATCATGGAGGGAAGAGTTGCTGAACTGGCAAAAGACAATCCAGAGTGACGTTAATGTTGATCTAATGAGTGTGAGGTGAAGCTAAAGACACTGACGCTCTCACCTGGAGCAGGTGGCGAAGGCAGTGGTGAAGGGTGTGATGAGGCCCGACAGGAAACTGAAGGGGTTTTTACGAGTTAATCCAAAGTAGATGAGAGGCAGGACGATGCCTCCGTGGATTATGTGGCCCAGGATGGAAGCAAATATGTATTTCCCCAGACTGGTGACAAGAAGAACGACATCGTCCATTTCCACAATCTTACTGCCCACAAGAAACACGATACCAAACGGGATGTACCTGGAAGATACGAGAGGTCTGGAATTAGCATAAATGATAAAACATTTGAAGAAAAGCTGCTGGAGCAGAAGATAAGAACTGAAACAGGAGGTTGGTAAAGATTTCCATTGTCTGCTTCATACTCACTGTCATTAGACTGATACACTATCTCTGCAGGTGTCAGAATGAATCACTTCTTCTTACCACATGATCCAGGACACCAGCACCATGGTGGCCTCGTTAAAAGCGTTGAAGAAACGAATGAGTTCCTCTCCCTCCTCTCCCAGTTTGCGCAGGGCCACTCCAAACACCATGGCAAACAGAACCAGGCCAAGAATATTCATGCCATCAGTTTCTGTTCCAACGGGGACCTGAAACACACGGCAGAGTCGTGCTAAGAGAACGTGAACACACTGAGGAGAAAGGTTTCCAGCAGAAGCTTGGACCAGTCAGTCCTGGAAATAAAGTCTGCTTTGGTCAGACAGAGTCTCTGTTTCAGCGTTGGCACCATCTTACTTTATAAATAAATATGAACATACTAATGTTCAAAATGTAATTTAAACTAATGTAAAAAATCCAACAAAGTTTAGTCAGGTCATCTGGATGGATTCTTTTTTTTGGTTGATACGTTTCATCCTTCATCCAAAGGACTTCATCAGCATCAGTCCGAGGAGCCACAAACAAACTGTGTCCCACAAGCAGCACACTCGCATAGTGGACCAACCAGTTTGCTGGTGATAAAATGGTTTCTGGGGCCCTCCGCCCGTCAACTCCTCTCAGGCAGCCATAGCCAAAGTGGTTCAAAACATCAAAGTTCATGCTCAATAATCCAGGTTAAATAAAACAACAAAGTTCAGTAAGGTAATCTGGACAGTTTATTTATTTATTCTTTTTTAAGTTAAAAATAAATTATAAATATGAATTGGTTTGGTATTTTGACATTTGTGTGTCTAAGCGTTGTGTTGTGTATCCAGAATCGGTGTTGGCCTCAGTGAACCCTGGTCTCACACCTTTATTTGCGTTCTGGCATCTGGCTAGCTTGCTGTGCTAGCATTTGATATCAAGCTAGAAATGTCAAAAGATTTGAAGGCGACTAACTGTTTTTTATGTTTTAATGTCAAAGTAAAAGTTATAATATAAAGTCCAACTTACAGTGTTTGTCTCATTTCATAGTGGAGAAAAAAAAATGACAGCCTTCTGCTTAACTTCTGGACATTAGCAGTGAAGGTATTATAATAATTGTCAGGATAAGCCACATATGAGCACCAGATGTTTCTGCCACTCGTGGTTCAAGAATATTTTTTGATTCAATTTACAGGTGTCACAGGTTTCAGGCTCAGTTTCCAGTTTGCTCTTGCGGCTGTTTGATGAAGAGTGGTGCTGTGTGCTCCCTTTCCCCCTCTGCTCTCCAGAAAAGGTGGGAATCACCATGGTAACTAATCACTTAGTAGATTCTGAGTCACTGGAGCTCATATTATTCAGCAGGTTCTTCCTTTTTAAATACTTTGATCATTGTAAGTTTCCTAAATCCTGTAGAGATTAAACAACTTTGTTGTGACTACAAGTTGAAAGTGAGGACGATTCAGTATGAGCCTCTGCAGAGTCTGGTATTCTGGGACATTTTTCTTCTTGTTGTTTCAGGCATGAAAACTTTGTGTCACTCATCGCCATACAAACACTAGATTTAGGCAACAATTAGCAACAGTGACAGACAAACTGGAAGAATTGTAAAAATTTAGAAATTGTCGGGGCATCAGTCTGTCTTCTACTGAGTTAGTTTATCCAGACCAACAAAAAAGACTTCAGTGGCTTGAGAGATCGTTTAAAAACTTCTAGAGCAAAAATCAGACCACAGCACTGTCAAATGGAGAGAACACTTGAAATAGGACAACGATATTTATACAGTCCAATACTTACTATCTGGAACTAATCTTATACTAGCCAGATACTGTATATACCTGGTACTTACTAGTATCTTTATGTGTACATATGGTACTTAGCACTTACTGTCTATAAATCAGATATATACGTGGTCCTTACTGGGGACCTACCTGGTACACATTTGGTACCTTTTACATAACATGTGTACCAAGTATTCACGAATGTGGACTAGGTAAGTCCCAGTAAGTACCAGACTGTATTATGCACAGCTAGCTAAAATTGTTAATGGATTGGCCTGTCACGAAAACAAATTTTGCAGTGCGATTAATTGTCTCAGAAATTATTGTGATAAACGATAATGTTGTTAGAAATTTAACAATAATTAATTGTCAAATTTTAGAAGAAGTTTTGATTTTTTTCAAGTGTAATATCTTCTTTGACCACCTGATGGCAGTATAAGATTGTTTCAACCAAAGGATGGAGAGTTGAGCAGGTGTCTCTTTAAGAAAAATGTGAGGGAGGGCCCTTGACGTGACATGGGCCGACATGGTGACATGGTGAAATGGCGGACGCTCGGTGATTTGAGCATCAAAAGTTCTCAGCTTCTTTTTGCAGAGAAAAACAACTTTTTACCCAAAGGCACGGGTTTCAACCATGAATTTTGGAGCTTCGACAAGACTAAGGTTTTTTCCGGGGTCAGCCTGTTAGCTTAGCTCGTAGCTTAGCTTCTCAGTTTAGCAGCTTTTAACCATCCAAAAACGCAATTTTGGATGGTTAAAGCAGATTTTAAAGAGAAAAGAGAAAGGGAGGGGTCAGTGAAGAGCACCGGAGTTGAACCTTTTGTCATCCAGTGTCTTCAGTAGAAAGAGAGACACGAAAAAACGATAAAGCCGATAAATGAAAATGAGGTACAGTAGGTAATTTTCATTTATCATGCGATTAATTGATTTATTATTTATCGCGACACATTAATGGTACCAGTGCTTGTAGTAAAACTGGTCCAACAAATGAAGCTTATGTTTATTTAAAACTTAGTTTGCACCAGTAGAGTTTAAGAAAACATTCATATAAAAGTACTTTTTTTTCACTGAAGTACAGCTCAGTCCCACGGTCTCATTCAGAGCCATCATCCTGCTCAGTGGACCAGAAATACCAACATTTCACCATCAGCCTTGAACCCATTCCCTCTGAATCAGGTCAGTCCTGCACATAGTGCTTATTTAGTAAGTTTACACCCATGGCTGACTGTTGTATGCACAGAGCTCAGAGTAAACAGCAGTTTAACCCTGTTTTTACCACACACTGTCTGTGACTGCACACCTGACATGTCCTGCACTCACCTTCTGATAGAGGGCTGTCCCGTTGGTGTCGTTCCCCACAGCAACCATCTTGTAGTCAGTGGCATACTGCAACATACACACAAGACAGAGGATTAATGCAAAGAGTTAACGTTGGTTAGTTGGTGTGTGCTCCTTCCACGTACAGTTTAAACTGGAAACAAAACCATCATCCGCAACATTTAAATGTTGTTTTCTTTGCTGTTTGTGGTTAAAAACTTCTCGCTGCCTAAGCCTCTAAATTCTCATTTTCACATGTTCTAGGAGAGCAGCTAAAGAACAGTGCACATCCTTCCTCTCAGAGTGTGCACTGTTGGAGACTTGTGGGCCAGTTGGACTCTGTCTATGAAACTCTGGTCTTTTCAGAAACCAGCAGCACCATAAAACAAACGTCTGAAGAGCGTTTGTGGAAAATCTCCTGACGTCCACACACACACACACGTCCACCATGACGAGCGAAGAGTCAGTCATGGTCTGAAGCTCCCAGCTCGTGAAGCTGCTGCTGTTTTAAAGCTCTCCTCTGCTGTTCTTGCTTTAATCCTCCTTTGGACTCATTCCACAGTGGCTCTGGTGCAGTGTGTGTGCGTGCGTATGTGTGTGTGTTGAACTCTGTGAACTGTGAATGTCCAGGAGTCTCTGTGGGAGAACTAAACGACCTGTTTGTGGGTTTAGGACCCGCGGCTCATTGGGTGACTTGAATTTAAAGTTTTGTTTGCATGTGTGTCTGATAACTTTAACGTGTGATTACAAGCATTTCATCTAGTGTGTGTGTTTGTTTTAGTTTCAGGGTATACTGTGGGGACCAAAGCCGGGTCCCCATAAGGAGAAGTCTTGTTGTGGGGTTAGGGTTTGGCATGTACTGGTAATGGTTAGATTTATGGTCAGGCTCAGAGTTAGGCAATAGAAAATGAATGGAAGTCAATGCAAAGTCTCCACAAAGTACATTTACAAGAGCGTGTGTGTGTGTGTGTGTGTCCAATCATGCTTGAACACCTCCACATATTGAATCATCCTGGTCCTGGTTTTTAACTCTTACAGACAGCAAACAGAGTTCCAGGAAGTGGAGCGTTCAGAAGTGGCGAGGCGAGATGGGTTGCTAGGATAGTTGGAGAGGAATGGTTCTGCCATGGAAACGGCCGGTCGGGGACAAGGAACAAGGAACAAGGAGCAGGAGTGAGCAGCGAGGCCCTCGGTGTTACAGCCGCCTTGTGACGGCCACCGGAGACAAATGTGGCGCAATAAATTCTGATGAACCAACAAGTAACAGCAGCAAAGAGTAAAAGAAAAGAGTGAAGTGTGTGGAGATGACACTCACGGAGCGGAAGGCTGCTGCCACCAGGTTTGCTGGAAATAAATTTCTGAAAAAGGGAAAGAAAAACACCCATCAAGAAAACATCACAGACATTTAATCACCTTTTGTTGTAGGAAACACTGAAACTGCATCTACAGAACGGAGCCAGAAGAATTAATCAAATGTTCCTTGTGGCTCTGTTGCTACAGTCAGGACCTTTTTTTGACCCTTTGGACCTGCTGACAGAACAGACCCTCTCACACAAAGCCTCTCTTTGCTTTATCTTTTAGCCAGAATTGACACAGATTTAGAGTTTCTGTAGCAATAAAGACGATAACTCTGAGTTTCAGCTGAGATCGGTGCTGCTCCGTCAGCCTCAGCAGACCTCCTTCCTTTCTACAGATTGTTATAACGCAGCCTGAAGCTTTAATCATTGGGGACCGTCTAGTAAGGCAGCACCTGTTATTATCCACCTGACAAGGGTTTCTTAACTTTATATCTTACTCTTCCATCAACTTTACTGCAGCCTGAACCGCAATGTGTACCCCCACAAATGTTATATCAAAACGACCGGCTTGGCACCGTGATGTGAGCTATTACTTTTATTGGTGTTTCGAGTTACCATGGTGACGTAATTTGCAAACAAATAAGCCATTTTTATCATTGAAAATGCCTGATGGACCTCAAAAGCTTCTAACTGCTATAACTCGGTCATTCTTTGATACACAATAGTCCCTCACTACTTTGCGGTTCGTTTTTCACGGACTCGCTCTATCGCGGTGTTTCAAAGTAAGATTGTACATGACACACAGTTGGCTGATTGATGGATGAGCCGCACTATCTGCATGGACTTTTTATTTAAAATAAATTATATTCAATTATTTAGCACCTGTGTGCAGCCCACAGCTGCAGGGGAAGCTTCCTCTTGCAGCGTGTGGAGAACTCTGCTCTGCAGCAGAGAAGTGGGCGTGGCTGAGAGAGCGCTGGCAGAGGAGACAGAGCTAAAATCATGACATGCTGTGCTCTTTTAGAGTGTTTAGAGTTTAGAAACATTGTTTAGAATATTGTAAGAGTGTGGGAAGGGTTTAGAATATATATATAATAAAATAAACTACTACTTACTACGTGTATTACTATTCCCACTTGGCGGTTTTTAACTTATCGCAGTTCTTCAGGGTACTGATCCCCCGCGATAAACGAGGAACTACTGTATCCTGATACATGCTCAATAATCCAGGTAGAAAAATCCAAAAAAGTTCAATCTGGTCCTCTGGATATTCAAAAAACAAAAAAACAAAACAAAGCAAAAAAAAATGTAGAAACGTTTCGTCTCTCATCCGAGAGACTTCCTCAGTCTGAGGTGCTGTATTCAGCTCAGGAGGAACTACTGAGCTTACTACTGAGCTGAAATTTGCTCTGGTTGTAGCTGAGAGTGAGTTTACAAACATTCCTAATGCAAATCAAAAATCCAAGATGGCCACCTGAGCTAAAAAATAAAAATACTATAAATCAGCTAATGTTAGCGATATTGAGCTAAAGCTTTGCTTTGTGTGGTGATAGCTGAGGACGTTTCCCATCACATACTGAATCCCAATAAAAAATCCAAGATGGCCACCAGAGCCTAATAGAAAAGAATGACTATAACTCATTGATTTATTTATTTTTTGCCATATTGAGCTGATAATAGGTTTAGTGGAAGCTGAGAGCGAACCCGAACACATCAAAGGAACAGTTGAACTCGGCAGCAGCCTGCAGTCCATGTCAAAGTTTCTGCAGGAACTTTCTAGTTGAAACAAGTGTTTTCTTCTAAACGAGCTTCTCTTGATACTCCATGATGACAAAGTGAAAACACAATATGAAACAAGTTTAGTTGTAAAAAAGGAAACGAAAACATCACCATTGAAAGCTTTATTTAGTTGCAGCTCATCTGGCAGCTCTTAAAGCCTCGTGTCTTTTTTCAGCTGTGCACACCTGGACTGAAGAATCCTGATCCTTTTTCTTTTTAGGTGAATCCACAGAAGCTCAGCGTGGCTGGACGGGGACTCTTGGTTGAGCCTTTTTCAGGTCTCAAGTCTTTTGATGAGGTTCAAGTCTGTCTGAGGTTCTGTCTAGTCCGACCTGCACAGAGTAGTCCCTAAACGCCTCTTGTGTGTTGCATTCACTGTGTGCTTTGGCTCGTCATCATGACCCTGACCCCTCAGTCTGTGCTGCTGAAAACACTCTCCCAGCATGATGCTGCCACCACCATGCTTCACTGAGGAGACGGTGTCTGAACGTCTTCCACGTGTCCGGGAACCTTCTGTGCAGCAGTACTTTATAGCTTCCTCAGCTCGGAGCAACAATTCTGTCTTTGAGCTCTGCGGACACTTCCTGTGACCTCATGGTTTGGTTTGTGCTCTGAGTGTCAACGTGGAGGTCTTGAGCATCTTTTCAAATCATGCATCCATCATCTTTACCTAAGCCTGCCTGTCACGATAAACAATAAATCAATTAATCGCATGATAAATGAAAATTATCAACCTCATTTTCATTTATCCGCTTCATCGTTTCTTCGTGTCTCTCCCAATCAATTTATTGAAAGTAGGAATTAAAAGAAGATGAAAAAACATCTCAGCAGTGATCAAGAGAATTGATGTACAAATACTGGTGCAAAAAGTCTAAATATTTATGAAAATGTGATATTTTTGTTGTTTGTTTGTTTGTTTTACAAATTACTCGAATTGAATAATTTTTTGTTTTCACTTTGTCATTTCGGGTTTTGAATATAACTTCGCTTCATAACGACAGTGCTGAACATGAAGGGAGTGTGAAAACTGTCCTGCACCGCAGCGCGACTCATTTCCATCTAATAAACTAAGATATGTGCAAGAAATGCAACAAATACCACTCGAGAGATGAGTTTAAACTTAACATTAATCTGCCTTTTAAAAACGTTCTTTCAACTTTACCTTCAGATGATCCCTCAGATGTTTGAGCTCATCTGAAAATTACAGTCATTTTCATATATTCACATTTTATGTACAATTTTACAGTAAATAAAACAGAATTTTACTTTGTACTTTATCAAGTCTGCATTTAGGCCGGCCGAGTCTATTATCGTTACAGTAAGATAAGCAGACTGGTTTTACTGGAAGCCCGCAGGCTTTTTCCATTAGTTTAGTAACTTTATCTTGTGGGATCCCACCATGTTGTGCAAAGAAATGATCCCACTATTTTAGATCCACAGTCCAATGGGCATAATGATGACCCCAGTGAACTTTGACCTCAGTCCTCGGCTACATGTTGTTTCAGCTATAGTCACTGGGACCAAAAAAGTCTACCTTCTTTTGTCCCAGTTTGTAGTTGAGGTTAGACTCAGGAAAGTAGACCAACATGAGGAGCTGACTGGATGGCAAGAGAAATTTAAACTAAAACACTCATGGAGACATGGAGAAAAACTAGGCAAGACATGAAGACTGCAGGTTTACTTGTGGTTCCTAGAGCTTCCAACAGCAGAATGGAAGTTTCAGTCATCAGGCTCCTCTCTTGTAAAACCAACTTCCAGTTTCTGTCCGAGAGGCTGACACATTGTCCAGTTTTAAGACTGTTAAAAGGGAGTTTTTCCTTTCCACTGTCTCCTTTGTGCTTGCTCAGGATGGGAGACTGTGAGAAGTGAAGATTCAACACAGTCTGTTGCTTCCTCCCTTAGAGAACTTTTACTTTTAGAATGTGTGAATGTTTCTGTTCAGTGCCCTGAGACGACTTCTGTTATGACTCGGAGCTACAGAAATAAACTGAACTGCGTTGAATGAAGCACAATGCCAGACTGCAGGTAAGTGAGGGTTGAGCAAATAAATTGACTGGGGCTGCTGAGACAAGTGGCAACAAGCAACAGGTGTAGGTGGGCGGGGCAGAGCGAGTGCTGGTGTAGGTGGGCGGGG
>NC_056498.1:82242686-82253673 GCF_014905685.2 Nematolebias whitei
GTGCTGGTGTAGGTGGGCGGGGCAGAGCGAGTGCTGGTGTAGGTGGGTGGGGCAGAGCGAGTGCTGATAAGAGAAGGTGCTGAGGATGGCTGGAAAACACAGATATTAAACATTATAAGATATAAACATAAAAATAAACCTCAAAACAGAAAGCTGAGCAGTTTTACATACCAAAATGATCTGGCCTTTGCCGGATACTAAAGTTACTCAAATCTAACATCAAGTGTACTAATACAATGACCGTGTCAATATTTAGGAAACCGAAATAAGACCAAAGTGTCAAAGTTGAGTGTGGAAAACTAAGCCCACCTTGTTGTTTTCAATTCAGGCGCTGATGAGAAAGCGTACTCCACCAAACACCATATCAGCACTAACACCTCATACTGTACCTGTACTTGTACCTGTACCTGTGCATATACTTATCCTGTACCATCGCGCTGTCAAGCTCAATGGAACAAACAACACAGTTCTCCCTCATTTATCGCGGGGGATCCATACCCTGAAGCCCTGTGTTAAGTGAAAAACTGCGAAGTAGAAATAGTAGTACAAGTAGTAAGTAGTAGTTTATTTTAGTATTTATATATACATATAAATAAATATATATATATACATATAAATAAATAAATATATATATATATATATAAAAAGGTGTCTTAAACACTTCCACACTCTTGCAATATAACAATTAATAATAACAATGTTTCTAAATTCTGAAGCTCTAAAACAGCACAGAATGTCATGATCTCAGCTCTCTGTCTCAGCTGCTCTCAGCCACCTGCAAGTGTTCTTGGCCACGCCCACTTCTCCACTCTGTATGCTTAACGGATCTACTGCAGCAGGAAGCTTATCCTGCAGTATGGGCTGCATAGAGGTGCAGCAGGTGCTAAATAATTGAAAAAAAAAAATATATATATATATATTTAAATTCCATGCCAATCGTGCGTCTCATCCATCAATCAGCCAGTTGTATGTCATCCATCCATCCGTTATCTTTACCCGTTTATTCCATTTTGGGTCACGGGGGTCGCTGGTGCCCATGTCCAGCAATCACTGTGCAAGGGGCGGGGTACACCCTGAATGGGTCGCAAGTCCATCACAGGGCCACATAGAGACAAACGAGACAAACAAACGTTCACTCTCTCACTCACACCTAGGGACAATTTAGAGTTACCAATCAGCCTAACATGCATGTTTTTGGACTGTGGGAGGAAACCGGAGTACCCGGAGAAAACCCACGCATGCACGGAGAGAACATGCAAACTCCACCCAGAAAGGCCCCTGGACCGGGGTTTGAACCAGGGACCTGCTCGCTGAGAGGCAGCACCTCTACCAGTTGCGCCACCGTGCAGCCCTCAGTTGTGTGTCATGTCCAATCTTATTTTGAAAAACCGTGATAGAGCGAGTCCGCGATAAATGAACCACAAAGTATCGAGGGACTACTGTAATCCCAAACACTGCAGCAAATCTACAACAGAACAATCGAACAAGAGAAGAATGAAGGTGATGCAATGCTCGAGTCAAAGTCCAGACCTCCACCTGACAGAAATGATGAGGTGGAGCCTAAGAGGGCGGAGCAACAACAAACACCTATAAACCTCACAGAACAGAAGCAACATTGCAAAAGAGAGTGGGTCAGAATTTTTCAGAAAGATGGAAAAAATTAAACCCCAAAACAACAGTTTTTGTATTTTGGCTTTGTTTTTTATTTTATAAGTGACATACATGCATATAGAACTACACTGACACCCCCCCCATCCCCCACTAGAACTACACTGACCCCCCCACCCCCACCAAAAAATCTGCAGTGTTCAACTAGAACAGGGGTCGGTAACCTTTATGATCAAAAGAGACATTTTTACTCGACCTTCATTCACTAAATTAAATGTGTCCAGAGCCGCACCTGCTACAACTGTGATTATCAACTGGTGGCCCATGGGCCACTTCAGGTTTGTTGGAGGAGACTTGTGGTCAGCAGGGGTGACAGCATAAAGCTAAAAATATCTAATGTTTTTTTTTAACATTTGTTGATATTTTAACAATTTAAGACAAATGAAAATATCAGATTCTTGTAAAGAGGGGGTGTATATATATATATATATATATATATATATATATATATATATATAAAACTATGAACTGTGCAGACACGTGATTTTTTTAAATTGTGGGAGAAAAAAAATAAGTATAGAAATAAAGCAAAACATTAAAGGGTATTTGCAAAAGAAATGACAGGAAAACAGCGAAAACTATTGTAGTTTGAATAATAACCAATAAAATTCAGTTTTATGTTTTGGTCAAAAGCTTGAAAGAGCCACTGCAGAGGGACCACATGTGGCTCCAGAGCCGCAGATTGCAGATCCCGAACTAGAACTACACTGACCCCCCGCCACACACACACACACACCTCCCACCTCTTACCACTCCACCCTCCAGCAGCTGTCAGCTTCCCCTGCTGGAAACTTATTATTAGGACCATGAGAGGTCACTGAGGCCATGCTTCAGGGTTAGGGTTGCACTGTGAGCCCACTAAACACTGGTACATTAAAAAATGTTACAGCTACACACAAACCAGGTACGTACCTGGTACTTACCTAGTAGCTATCAGGTACCTCGTACATACTGGGTACAGACCTACTTGATATTTACTTGAGTAGTACCTGCTTATTTGGTACAGGTAACTTCCAATTAGTTGTTAGGTAAGTACCTAGTACATACCGGTTAAGTACCTAGTACATACCGGGTAAGTACCTAGTATATACTGGGTAGTGAATACCACATAAGTACTTGGTGTATAGTTACCAGGTTAGTATCTGATACCTATTTGGCTTGTACCAGGTATGTACCTGATATTTAATGGGTTAGTAGCAGGTATGTATTGGGTATGTATACAGAGTACATACCCAATAAGTACCTGCTCTAACCTAGTAAATACTTGAAACTTAACTGGTGTGTACCTGGTATGTACTTGATACTACTTTGTACATACTTAGTACTTACTTACCAGTTTACTAAGTGGTTCTTATTTAGTCTGTACCTGGTACTTACCGAGTTAGTATCTGGTACTTATTTGGTGTGTACTGGGTATGTACCTGGTACCTATTGGGTTAGTACCTACTTTCCTGGCACATACCTGGTACGTATCTGGAACTTATCCAGTTGTAATGAAAACATATTTGGTAAATCCCTGAAATTTACCTGGTCCATACAGGGGATGTACCTGGTACATGTTCTGTAAGTACCTGTTATGTACCCAATAAGTACCAGGTACATACCAAGTACCTCTAGAGGCTGGTCACGTGTCTAAAGGACCCCTTGTGACTCTGATGTGGTGAACTTTGGTTTTAAAGTTTTCCTTCATGAACCTTTCTAGAATAAATCTGATCTTTTGGGTGAAGACATGTGATATCTAACCCTGACCCCAACCCCGCACCCTGACCCCCACACCCCCCCCCCCCCCCCACCCTGACTCTAACCCCACATGGTCACTATGAAACAGGTCAGAGTACCTCGCCAAATCCAGGAAGGAGTCGGTGGTCTCCTTGTTGTTGCTAACGCTCTCCAGACCCAGACTGTTGGTGTTCAGCGCTCCAGCTCCGACTCCGGGTTTGATGATGAAGGCCAGGGCCACCCCGATCCCCGAGGCGATCAGGGTGGTCACCAGGAAGTAGGCGACCGCGATGCCCCCCAGCTTCCCCAGGGAGCGCGTGTCCAGGCTGGCTGCGCCGGACACCAGGCTGCAGACCACCAGAGGCAAGATGATCATCTTCAGCATCCGGAGCAGCATCTCTCCCGGGAAGGCGAAGTGGGCCATCTGGGCTCTGCTCAGGTTCATGCTCCGGACCATCATCCCGAGCCCGACGCCCACCAGCACCCCGGACACCGTGAGGATCACCAGCAGGTTCCTCCTCAGGAACTCCCGCAGCTTCTCCGTGCAGCTCCTCCGCGCGCTGCTGCGCTCCGCGGAGGCCGAGGTGGGCAGGATCCGGTCCGTGGAGGCCGAACCGGGCATGGCGTGCCCGTTGATCTCGCTCTTTCTCTCCATCTTCTCGTTCTGTGGGGGAGCAGAGACCGGTCCGGGGCTCACTCTGCTGAATGACGGCTGCTGAGCGCGCAGCCAATGGACACGCGGGTCCAGACCGTGGAGCATGCGCACTGAAGCCCATCCTTACAGCAGGAGCAAATGATGCAAGAGTAGGGGAGATTTGCAGGGTCTCTGTGGACACTGGGACATGTGGACACTGGGACATGATGTGGACACTGGGACATCAGAACTCGGAGGACATTAGGCTCCCTGAACTAATCCAACCTCCTGGAACCGGTTCCTTTAAAACACTTTGATCTCCTGAGTCCACACAGACATGCATCAGGAGCATCACGTCCCCTTCACATTGCATCATCTCTCCTGCAGTAAAACCATCTAGAACACAAGAAACCTTCTTTTGGGCTTTTAATATCATGTGGATTATTGCACCATCTTCTTTGAGCAGAATAATCTGGTGCTGTTCTGCAGTTTTCCTCATCAACATGTTCACACATGTTGAGGGAATAAAGCAGCTTGAGAGCCTTTTTGATTTTCCCTCATAAATTGCATTTATTGTATCGTTTTAAAGCAGAGCTAATTATAAGGACAAATTACACATGTTCAGTTTACAAAGCCAGTTTTTGTATGATTTTAGATAAACACCTGATTCTAACGGCGTGGAGGATTTATGGGCTGTAGCTGCACCTTACTTCTCCTGCAGGGGGCGCTGTGGGCTCACTTAGTGTTGTTGTTTTTTTGTTTGTTTGTTTGTTTGTTTTGGTACGCCGCCGCTGAGCTAAAGTAAAGTCTCTCTCTATGGCGCTGACTAAACCTAAACACTTCTAAATTTAAACTTTAACTAAACTCCGAACTGAAGTTTTTGTATTTCAGCGGTTAAAAAAGGCCTTCGCGCTTCCTCCTGCAAGAACAACAGCGCATGCGCACTAAACGTGCTGAATTCTCGCTGCATTTCTCCCTGTGAGCACTAGATGGCGCCACAGTAACATCTGAACTGGGGTTTAAACAGCGTCAACGAGTTGAACACATAAAGAGAATTAAAGGCCAGATATTCTTCAAAGAATGTACATCTCCTGCCGCCATTACTGCCAGCAGCGTCACGAGGTGTCACTCTCAGACTCTCAGCTATTATCTCATCAAATTTTAGCTCAACATCAATTAAATTGACTGATTTTCAGCCATTTTTTGTAATGGTTAACGTTGATTAGCTGTGGAGGCCAACTTGAATTGAACTTTAAACATTAATCATTTGTAGATACATTAATTGATTTTTAAGGTTTCAACAAAAGCTGTTAATTGATTTTCTATTGGTACAGTTATGCCCATGATGGGTGGATATAAACTTCTGATGAGTGGAACCAGCAGTAACCTGGATCTTCACGTGGACTCAGGAGACCTTGGGAAAACCATCGTCATGAAACAACAGCTGCAGACATGTAACTTCAAACAGTTTCATATGAGGAGTAACATATGAAGTTTGCAGAGTTCTGCAGGCTCATCTAAGATGGACAGGAAGATTAAACACATTCATTCCTGAGGGTTAAAATATTATGAATGCTGAGTTGGCATTCAGACTATTGTTTGGCTGGTTTTTTTTTTATTTTATTTTGTACATTTTCTGCACTCAAACTGCTTCTGCATAATTTGTAATATCCTGATGATGCTTAATAATCCAAGTACCGGTAGATAAATCTAACAAGGTTGAGTCAGAGCCTCTGGATGAATTCTTCTTTGTTGAAACGTTTCGTCTTTTATCCAAAAACGTCTTCAGTCTGAGGAGCTGCAACAAACTCAGTTTTATAAACAGCACCTTCTCATAGTGGATCAACAAGTTTGTTGCTGACATCCAGAACTACCTGTTCACATGATAGAGGAAGACCATTACAGCAACTGGTCATTAGTGCCCTGATGGCTGTTTACTGTTCAGAGGGCTGAATGATACTAGCAATCACAGCATTGTAAGAGGGGGACAGTTGAACCCGGAGGCCTCCACCCCTGTTTAATGATGGACGATTTCTTTTCACAAAGATGGCCTCCTTTACTCCTCTCTCAAACCATCGTTCCTCTCTGTCCAGGATGTGAACATCTTCATTCCTGAAAGAGTGACCTGTGCTGGTCCATCCTTTTGACCAGTGGCTGTTTAGTTTCCCAGATGTAAGACTGATCACCCTCCTGACACTGAACAGCATACACAATATTACTCTGTTTGTGCCGGGGGACTGGATCTTTGGGATGAACCAGTCTTTGCCATAATGTATTTATTTGTTTTATTATTATTTTCCTTAAAGAAACAAATTGACATCTCTTCAATTATTCATAAAACATTTTCTCTTCTTTTAAATCTGATTTAACTTGTTTGCTTAATTTTTTGTTTTTTATGCTATTTGTACTTTTTAAGCTATTATTCTGCTATTTTGGGCTTTTCACTAGTTTTTTGGATAATTTTCATTCACCCTTTATTTATACAGGTTAATTCCATTGAGCCTCGGGGACTCATTTACAAGAGAGACCTGAATTTTAACAAAGAGTGATGACAACAATAGACAATCATAAATGATGCGTACAAATTATTATTATTTTTTTTTAAACAAGTTAAAATAAAAGGATAATTAAAAGAAAAAGTAGTTAAAAAACAGCTAGAATGTAAGGCGGTGTAGAAAACTAAAAACAGGAACATGTCTGGACTGGTTTTTGCCAGTAACAAAATCTTTTTTGCCAGGACTTTAAAACAGAGTTTAAAAGCCACTTAGAGAGGTCAAGGTCGAGAGCTTCAGATCTTTTTGTAAGATATTCCAGGAAACGGGAGCGGAGTAGGAGAAGGCCCTTTTGCCTAGTTCAGTCCACACTGAGGAAACACTGCAGGTAATAATGTCCTGAGAGCGCACGCTGTAGCTGCACTCACACAGAGACATGTAGGAGGAGATGTATGAAGGCAACAGACCAAGAAGTGATTTAAAGATGAAAATGTACCAGTGAGAAAGTCTACGTGAACTTAATGATGACCAGTTAGCAGTGAACACAAGGTGCAATGGTGGGTATGATAATCACAGCCAGTTATGAATCTTAGTGCACCATGATAGACAGCATCCAACATCTGCAGGTTCTTGTAGGAGCGTTCATGTAAATGTGGCGTAAAAGTGTAAAAGTGTTCTAGAATTGCGCCGTTCAAGGTGGCTGCATGTAACCATGGCAACAAGGCAGTTTTCTACAGCCAACAGCAGCTGATTAACACCTCAAAAGCTCAAATAATATCTCAACTACAGCCCCAAATCTGAAATGAGTTGAAAGGATGTCCTGTGGATGCATTCTCATCTACCTGCTAGCTGTGCTCAAGTGCCTGACCACTGAGATCCTGGAACTAGCAGGAAACACGGCTCATGACAGGAGAAGGACGGGATCGTCCCTCAACACCTACAGTTGGCTGTCTGCAGCGACGAGGAGCTTGGCAGACTGCTGGGAGGAGTGGTCATCGCACTGGGAGGAGTTCTGCTCTGCATTGGGGTGGTCCTACAGCCCGGGGGAACCGAGAGGCCAGCCGAGTCTGGGTGGACGGATCAGACGACATCTGCAGCCAGTTTCTTAGGATCCACTGTGGGATGGACCTTTACAAGAGATTCTTCCTGTCTACAGCATCAGCATCTATAACATCTCTTAATGAAATCAAGATAACGAGTTACAAAAACAAATAATTTCCCTTTGGGATTAATAAAGTATTTTTGAATTGAATTGAAATAATCAGAGTCAGAGTCAGAGATTGTTTATTGTCATTCGCACCTCATGTGGTACATGTGGTGGAGCGAAATTATGTCCACAGGGTCCCAGTTACATCCAACAATAAAATGTAAAAGAAAAACAGTAATAACATCTAAGATATGAACTAAGAAAAACATCAACTAAATATACACTAAGCACTCATAACATAAAACATTGAACATCAGCACAAACATGAACATGAGTCTGTGTGAGCAGATGAGCACGCATGAACACATCAACATGAAACAGATAAGCAGCAACATAATGTGATTTTTTCACAGTGATTATTTTGGTTAGAGATTCATGAGTCTAACAGCCTCAGGGTAGAAGCTGTTCCTCAGTCTAGTGGTTCTACACTTAATGCTCCTTAACCTCCTGCCTGAGGGGAGTGGGGCAAAAAGTGTGTGTGCTGGGTGAGTGGGGTCCTTCATGATGCAGGTAGCCCTCTTCCTGCATCTGGAGGTGAAAATGTCTGTGATGGTGGAGAGGCTGACTCCAACAGACTTCTGTGCAGCCTTCACCACTCTCTGCAAAGCTTTTCTTTCTGCAGCTGTGCAGCCTCCATGCCACACGTTGATGCTGGAGCACAGGATGCTCTCCACTGCACACCTGTAGAAGGAGGTGAGGACTGAGCTTCCCAGACCAGCTCGTCTCAGCTGCCTGAGGAAGTAAAGTCTATGATGAGCTTTCTTGATCAGGCTGGTGGTGTTGTTGCTCCAGCTGTGGTTGTCATTCATGTGTACACCCAAGTACTTGTAATAATATCACCATAGTCAATGGAGGGAAGGAGATACAAGGTGTTTCCTAGCATTCAAAGTTAGACAGGATCTATTTCTGAAAAAGAAATCCAGTTTAACTTTCAATTTTCTTACAAAGTTTCCCACTTAAAAGCTTCCTTTAAACTAGACCTGATATTTTTTTTATCTCTTCTCTCTCCACATTTACCTCCTATATGCCATATTGTCACTTTTAGTTACTTTTTCACTGTTTTTATTAGCATTTTTCTTTTTTTATCTGGTCTTTTTTTTAATTACTGTTAGCTTTTTCTTGCATTTTGCACTATTCAGATTTTGTATAGTTTTAATTAGCACTTTGCTACGTTTGGCAATTCTTTTGCTACTTTAGTATTTAGCTATTTAATTGCTACAATCAGCTAGACTTTGGTTGCTTTATCTTTTACCTAACCTGTAGCTGCTTTTAGCTATAGTCATTTGTTGCTTTATGTTCTTAACCAGACATTTTATTTATTTTTTTATTTTTTTGCTACTTTTAGATTTTAATTAGCTGTTTGCTGCTTTTATTTAGCTATTCTGAGCTTTTTAAGCCCTTTGATATTTTTAGCTTCTAGCCACAATTTTCCTATTTTAGCTTTTACCTTTTATTGTTTTACTTTTATCTAGACTTTAGCTAGCATTTAGCATTTTTGGCATAAATAACTCAGTTTCAGCTTCTTCAGCAGATTTCAACAGTTGTCTTGTTAAATGTGTGTTGATGAAACTAAAGTGTTGACACCATACCAAAAAAAACATGTGTGAGGACAGTTATATAAGCTAAAAGAAATTCATTTGCTTAGATGTGTTTCTGTCTTGTTTGAGAGCAGATCTCCATTTTGTCCTCATGTCTGGTGTCCTCACTGACCTCATATCTGTGTTTCACTGAGCTGAGTTAAACTTTGCTTCCGTCCATGGACTGAGACAGCCTTTCCCCATTCCTGTCCCTCACAGCTGTGAAGCCTGAATGCTGGAAATAACCACCAGACTCACGGCTCTTTTCCAGCTAACATTGGCTTTGAGCTGCTGAAGGTGGACAACATGAGGACAGAGACAGGCTGAATAACATGAAGACAGAGACAGTCTTAACAACATGAAGACAGAGACAGGCTGAACAACATGAAGACAGAGACAGGCTGAACAACATGAAGACAGAGACAGGCTGAACAACATGAAGACAGAGACAGGAGGAACAACATGAAGACAGAGACAGGATGAACAACATGAAGACAGAGACAGGCTGAACAACATGAAGACAGAGACAGGATGAACAACATGAAGGCTGAGACAGACTGAACAACATGAAGAAAGAGATAAGCTGAACAACATGAAGACAGAGACAGGCTGGACCAAATAAAGACAGAGAGACGAGCTGGACGATATGAAGACAGAGACACGAGCTGGACAACATGAAGACAGAGAGACGGGATGAACAACATGAAGACAGAAAGACAAGCTGGACAACATGAAGACATTGAGACGGGCTGAACAACGAGAAGTCAGAGAGACGAGCTGGACAACATGAAGACAGATAGACAGGCTGGATAACATTAAGACAGAGAGACAGGATGGACATCATGATG
Organism: Nematolebias whitei; assembly: GCF_014905685.2. Taxonomy (NCBI): domain Eukaryota; kingdom Metazoa; phylum Chordata; class Actinopteri; order Cyprinodontiformes; family Rivulidae; genus Nematolebias; species Nematolebias whitei. The sequence goes on from NC_056498.1 coordinate 82,252,832, forward strand.
ACTGAGAAAGGAGCTGGACAACATGAAGACAGAGACGGGCAGGACAACATAAAGACAGAGAGATGAGCGGAACAAGATGAAGACAAAGAAGGGATGGATAGCATGAAGACAGACAGATGGGCTGAACAAAATGAAGACAGAGGGACATGCTGGACAAAATGAGGTAAGAGAGACGGGCTGGACAACATGAAGAAAGAGAGGAAGGATTGACATTATGATGAAAGACACGGGCTGGACAACATGAAGACAGAGAGACGAGCTGAACAACATTAAGACAGATAGAGGAGCTGGACAACATGAAGACAGAGACTGGCTGGACTACATAAAGATATAGAGACTGGCTGAACAACATGAAGTCAGAGAGACAAGTTGGACAACATGAAGCCAGAGATGGGCTGGCCAACATAAAGACAGAGAGAGGGGATGGACCACATGAAGACAGAGACGGGATGAACAACATGAAGACAGAGAGACAGGATGGACAACATGAAGACAGAGGGATGGGCTGGAAAATATGAAGACAGAGAGACGTGCTGGACAACAAGAAGACACAGGGATGTGATGGACACCAGGAAGACAGAAAGATGGACTGGACAACATGAAGACAGAGACAGGCTGAACAACATGAAGACAGACACAGGCTGAACAACATGAAGACAGAGACAGGATGACCACCATGAAGACATGGACAGGCTGAACAACATGAAGACATAGACAGGATGAACAACATGAAGACAGAGACAGGATGAACAGCATGAGACAGAAACAGGCTGAACAACATGAAGACAGAAACAGGCTGAACAACATGAACACAGAGACACGCTGAACAACATGAACACAGA
>NC_056498.1:82253683-82254121 GCF_014905685.2 Nematolebias whitei
CTGAACAACATGAACACAGAGACACGCTGAACAACATGAACACAGAGTCACGCTGAACAACATGAACACAGAGTCACGCTGAACAACATGAACACAGAGACACGCTGAACAACATGAACACAGAGTCACGCTGAACAACATGAACACAGAGACAAGATGAACAACATGAAGACAGAGACAGGCTGAACAACATCAAGACAGAGACAGGCTGAACAACATGAAGACAGTGACAGGCTGAAAAACATGAAGACAGAGACAGGATGAACAACTTGAAGACAGAGACAGACTGAACAACATGAAGACAGAGACAGGCTGAACAACATGAAGACAGAGACAGGCTGAACAACATGAAGACAGAGACAGGCTGAACAACATGAAGACAGAAACAGGATGAACAACATGAAGACAGAGACAGGATGAACAACATGAAGACAGAGA
>NC_056498.1:82254131-82255705 GCF_014905685.2 Nematolebias whitei
CTGGCTGAACAACATGAAGTCAGAGAGACAAGTTGGACAACATGAAGACAGAGAGACGGCTGGACAATATGGAAACAGAGAGACGAGCTGGACAACAAGTAGACAGAGGGACAGACTGGACAACCCGAAGACAGATAGACGGGCTGGCCAATATGAAGACAGAGGGACGGGATGGACAACATGAAGACAAAGAGATGGGATGGTTAACATGAAGACAGAGAAAGGGGATGGACCACATGAAGACAGAGACGGGATGAACAACATGAATCTAGCAACAACAGCATTGTAAGATTGGGACAGTTGAACCCAGAGGGCCCCCCCCCCCCTCCCCGGTTTAATGATGGACGGTTTCTTTTCACAAAGATGGCCTCCTTTACTCCTCTCTCAAACCATCGTTCCTCTCTGTCCAGGATGTGAACATCTTCATCCCTGAAAGAGTGACCGCTGGCCTGGAGATGAGTGTAGACCACAGAGTCCTGGCCTGATGATGATGATCTTCTGTGCAGGGCCATCCTCCTGGCCAGTGGCTGTTTAGTTTCCCCGATGTAAGACTGATCACAGCCCTCCTGACACTGAACAGCATACACAACATTACTCTGTTTGTGCCGGGGGACTGGATCTTTGGGATGAACCAGTCTTTGCCGTAATGTATTTTGGGGTTTAAAAGCCACTGGGATGTTATGTTTAGAAAATAAACGTCTCAGTTTCTCTGATACTCCCTCAACATATGGAATGACCACTGGTCTGGGTTCCTCCTTTTCACCTGATGGCTGACTGGAGTCCTGTTTGGGTGGGTTTGCGGTACACCTCAGTTTGCAATTGTCCTCTATCAGAGACTGAGACCTCACAGTCCAAGAAAGCCAACTTGCCATTTTTTTCATCTTCTCGTGTGCACTTGATGTATTTATCCACAGAGTTGATGTGGTCAGTAAAATGTTGGACTTCCTGAGATTTAATTTTAACCCAGGTGTCGTCAACATACCTGAACCAATGGCTTGGTGGTGTCCCTGAAAAGGACGTCAAGGCTCTCTTTTCTACCTCCTCCATGTACAGGTTGGCAACAAAAGGAGAAACTGGAGACCCCATAGCACACCCATGTTTCTGCCTATAATATTGCTCCCCATATGTGAAGTAGGTTGACTGCAGGCACAGTTTCAAGAGACCCAGACCAGTGGTCATTCCGTATGTTGAGGGAGTATCAGAGAAAGTGAGACGTTTATTTTCTAAACATAACGTCCCAGTGGCTTTTAAACCCCAAAATACATTACGGCAAAGACTGGTTCATCCCAAAGATCCAGTCCCCCGGCACAAACAGAGTAATGTTGTGTATGCTGTTCAGTGTCAGGAGGGCTGTGATCAGTCTTACATCGAGGAAACTAAACAGCCACTGGCCAAAAGGATGGCCCAGCACAGAAGACCAACATCATCAGGCCAGGATTCTGCGGTCTACACTAATCTCCAGGCCAGCGGTCACTCTTTCAGGGATGAAGATGTTCACATCCTGGACAGAGAGGAACGATGGTTTGAGAGAGGAGTAAAGGAGGCCATCTTTGTGAAAAGAAAGCGTCCATCAT
>NC_056498.1:82255805-82262175 GCF_014905685.2 Nematolebias whitei
CCGGGTTCAACTGTCCCCCTCTTACAATGCTGTGATTGCTAGTATCACTCAGCCCTCTGTGAGTAGTAAACAGCCATCAGTGTGCTAATGATCCATTGTTAGGCTGATGGTCCTTCTTGAGCATGTGATCAGCTGGTTTTGGTTGTCAGCAGCAAAACTGGTTGATCCACCCTGAGACGGTGCTATTTAAGAGACTGAGCTGAAAACAGCACCTCAGACTGAAGAAGTCTCTTGGATGAGAGACGAAACGTTTCTATATTTTTTTGCTTTGTTTTGTTTTTTTTGAATGTCCAGAGGACCAGATTGAACTTTTTTGGATTTTTCTACCTGGATTATTGAGCATGCATCAAGAATGTTAGATAAGTTTTAAAGTTAGAATTAAATTCTGCTAACACAAAACATGTTTCTTTTTATTCCTAACTTTAAAGTGGATATTAAAGTGATTAATTTAAGTGATTGTTTAAAGTGGTTTTATATTTTATAAGGGGCAGATATAATATTTTTTTCTTCTTTCTGCACTCTTGTCATTCAATGTATTCTTTTTGATGATTTAAAAAAAATGTTGTTTCATTTAAATGAATGAATAAATGGATAAAATAAAATGTTAAATGGCTTCAAACACCTGGCATAAACCAACAGATGTTCCTGTTTTTAGTATTTATATCACTTTATAATGTAGCTGTTTATGTTTTTAATATATATAATTTTCCAATCATGTTTTTTTATGATTGTCTACTGTTGTACTGATAAATATCTCCTGGAGGGTAAACTATATCTTGGCTGCAAGTATCAAACTGAGAAATCCTTCGTTTTCTACAACTGATTGTGGTTGGTCATTAATTATGATGAAGTTTAACAACTTCTCTGTAAACATTTGAGCTCCGTGGTTTCAGCGACGTCTTCTTCTTGTTCAATCCAAAGCAGGCAGCCTGATTTGGGGCAGCCGCGCTCAGTCTGTCCCTCCTCAGAGACGGGCAGACTGAGTGGGGCAGATTGGACGCGGCTAGCCGGGGTCGAGTCGCTTGTTGTGGGTTGAGCAAAGAGCAGCGCCCCGCTGAAGCCACGGAGCTCGAATGTTCATCGTAAAACTAACTTTAACGTGGTTTAATGTGGCGCTGTGGCTCTGCAGACATTGCACGTTGCTGTCTTGTTTTGTGGTGTTTAGTGTAAAATACTTCCACACAGCGGACATGTTTAGATGAAAAGTTTGTTAGCTGTTAGCCACAGTGCTGCTAACTCAGTCCTCACGTTGTAGCTGGCTGCAAACTATGAACTGGATTTCCTGAATGTGAGGAGGGTCTTATTACTCTGGGTTCATGAGACACGCCGCCGTTCAGAAAATCCATTCCATAGTTTGAAGCCAACATGCATCATGGATATATCGGCAGGTAGATCGGAAAATCCTATGCGTAAATTATGCTGGTATCGGAGGCCGATACAGATACTGAATCGGCCCCATCCCTAATTTTAACCCAGGTGTCGTCAACATACCTGAACCAATGACTTCGTGGTGTCCCTGAAAAGGACGTCAAGGCTCTCTTTTCTACCTCCTCCATGTACAGGTTGGCAACAATAGGAGAAACTGGAGACCCCATAGCACACCCATGTTTCTGTCTATAATATTGCTCCCCACCTGTGAAGTAGGTTGACTGCAGGCACAGTTTCAAGAGTTGACATCAGAGCATTAATGATTGGTCGTTAGGTTGATGGTCCTCCTTGATCATGGGAACAGCTAGTTTTGGCTGTCAACAACAAACCAGTTGATCTGCTGTGATAAGGTGTTCTTCATAAGACTGAGTTTGTTGCAGCTTCTTTGAATGACAAAGTATTCTGGATTAAAGACAAGACGTTTTAAAAAAAAAATTAATCCATCTAGAGGACCTGACTTAACTTTATTAAACCTAGTTTATTTTTCTGAAGCGGATATATTTAAAACATTTTCACCCAATTTCAAAGTTTCTTTTAAAAAATGAGTTGGTTGCGGAGAAAGTGCAGTTTATGTTTCTCAGCCTGAGCAACGGTTCTTCAAAAAGAGACATTTATGACCCCAGTCTAAAACACGAAGTGGATGTTTTCATCTAGACAGCAGAATCAGCCTGTGTATAAATGTTTTATGTTTGATGACGACGATTGCTAAAAAAGTGAGAATGCATTCAGTCACGTTTCAAATTCTAAAAGATATATTTAATACTGGTTATCTTTTTAGTTAGGGTTCAATTCCAAATAAAACAAGAGTTAATAGGAATTTCAAACCATTCCTTCTGTTCTGGGGTTATATTGAATCTCCTAACGTAAATTTAAATGATCCCTGTGTTATTTGTGCTATGATACAAAGTCTTTTAAGGCAGGCGTTGTGAGTGTCCATAGCAGCTGAACAGTTAGCATGTAACCTAATGTTATACCCAGGTTAGGTTTGTGTTACCATGTTTTTATGTCGTCATTATTCTAAAAAGACAGTAACAGTTAAAATATTTTTTGTTAAAGTTGGTCCACATTTCTGTCAAGTTCTCAGATATGCCAGGGGGGAGATATAACACCACCAAACAACATGCAGTAACTGCCTTTCGTCTAAAATGTACAAATGCACAATCAGCTCGTTGCTTTTGCTGATATCAAGAGACAGACTGCTGTCACACCAGCTGACCCAAAAGAAGTGAACCCTGTTCTCACTGACGTAGATGTGACATTATTTTAGCATGGACAATTTATAATCAAAGAGCAACTGCAACACAGAACTCCTAGGAAGCTCCTCTCCCCAGGGAGTCATCGCTCCTCCATCCCTGTACAGACTTTTGCTTCCATTATCGCGGCCATCCATTTTTATTTTACAGACTGACAGTAAACACCATTTCCAAGCTTGTCACAATGAGACTGCCATAGTTTCCGAGTTACAATAACGAGCAAATGTAGGGAACGTGTCCTTATGCTGCTCCACCGAGTTGTATACCCTCAGCTAGCATAGTCTCTGCATTCTATCATTGTATCATCTCCTTCCGCGAGTTGTTTGATTATTTTTATGAATTTTATTTGACTATTTTTTATAAGTCTTTATGGAACCATTTCAAGGATAGTTGAATTTTTTAACAGCCTTGATCAGCTGTTCCTCAGTCAAGCAGTTGAAATGCAATCCACATGTCCGAATAAACACGCCAAGAGCAAAGTTCTAACCAGTTAAATGACAGTTGACACATACCCACAACAAAGTTCTGCCAGGAGCTTGTTCATAGTACAGGTTCTCTGAGCTCATGCAACATCAAAAGTATGTAAGTTTCATCCCACAACTCTGTCAGCAACTTTTTATTCCTCTAGTTCTCAAGGGGTATGAATATAGCTTTGAGATGTTTAACCATTATTGCTGTGGAGTGCCACCACGGTTGTATTCTCAGCTCATTTAATGAGCTGCTTTGTGATTTAGCAGCACATTCATGAATCGGAAAAATTAAAAACAAAGGACTAAGTACACTTCCCTGAGGAACACCTTTGAACGTGATATCTTACTACAAACTATATTGCCTTCCTGACAAAGTCCAACGTATAGTCACAAAGTGAGGTTATCAGTCTAAACATAAACTGGATCAGAGAATTTAGGTTTCTGTCACAATAGATCCATTATAGATGAAGAACAGTCAGTGACGAGATGAAAACAGAACTTTAACTGCTTTTATTTTAACGTGTTTGTGTGTATGTGAATGCATAAAAAGAACACAAAAAGTATAACTTTTGTCTCTTTATTATATATCTATATATATTTAAAAAACTACAAAACACTGTTCCAAATTTAATAAAAGCATTGCATATATATATATATATATATATATATATATATATATATATGCCCATTTCTGTAGTATGTACAGGTCCAATGGAGCAATCAGCAGATACATTTTTCTCTGTGTGCATTTGTGTTGTATTGCATAGAAAAAGGCACAGTTCTGAACCTTCATTAAAGGAATGAGCCTGGATGGTGGTCAGTCCATATTTTCCCACCACCACATGCTCAGACAGCGCTAAAAACGATTTGGTGACAAACACTGATTGAAAAGTCTCTGGATTATTATTATTATTTTTTTTTGTCTTCCTTTCATTGGTTTTGGCATTGAAGCATCAATGACGGGCTTTGGAGTATTGACATCTGATGGTCGGAGACAGGATTTTTTTCTTCTAAAACCTTTCTGAATGAATTGTTTGCTTTCAACTGGAAAATGAACCAAAAAAGTATAAAATATATAAAAAGTCATGGCTGTCACCCCAGAAAAAACAACAAATCTATAACAAAAGAACAAGCAAACGCATAACATACCAGATAAGTAGATGTTTGTTAAAAAATGGCTTTCACCCAATATTCCATTCTCTGATACATTCCTGACTAAAATACATTCTGTACACACATTTACAATCCATATGTTCACATCAAAAATAAATATATTTACACAGAAAAATAAACAAACATGAATAAATAACATGAATGGGAATCCACACACAAAAACAAGTGAGTCGTCTGCAAAGAAGAATGGATGGGGCCCGACTCACAAACTGCATTCAGTTTAAAGTTTACATAAACTGGTTAAGTCCAACACTGAAGAACAATGATGTGCCTGCTGTCTCGGTCAGTCCTCCACACAGAGAAGGTTTAAATCAGACACATTAACACCGCTCCAACCCAACGTCAAACCAGCACCACAGGACTTAGGGCTTCTTCCACCACTTCATGACTTAAAAAAACAAACAAACAAACAAAAAAAACAAGCAAAACCCATTTTCTGACGTTTTTAGTTCCTGATGATGTTCCCACCCTTTGGACCATAACTGCTGTGGGGTATCACCACAAAACTGAAACCAAAACTTATATTTTGAGGTTTGAAATGAGCCAAAACCAGAATGTGACAAAAGATTTATGTGCAGCATGGATTAAACAGTACTAACATATGAGATAAGTACCAATGACTTTTTCTTAATTAATATTACAATTAAAACAAAATAATAATTCTCTGTCACCTATAAGCAACAACAGGGGAGCTCATAATAGCTTCATTTGTTTCAAAGTGTTTATTGATATTACTAACTGGGACATGACTGTTTAATGGAAGTTACGTGTTAGATATATGAAATCAGAGGATGAAATGAGTAATGTTTGTTCCATCCTTTCATTTTTGGTGTTTTTGTGCCAAAACTGTTGTGTCGTTTCAAACAGCAGTGTTGCAGCATCAGGTTAACACTGTGATTTTGGTTTCCACACTTCAGTGGAAATCTGTGTTCAAATGATTCAGACTTGGACCTTTTGCTCCTCTGTGGGTTTAAAACCCAACAACACTCAGAATTAAACTCAAGGTCCGAGGCCAGCAGGAATACTGTCTGCTCTCAGCTGTATTTCATCAAATGTGTACGAGCCTCAGCTAGATCCACTTTCACCGAAGTAACACCTTAACCAAACATGTTTCAGTGTTTTCATCAGATATCCTTCCACGAGATTATGGAGCTTCTTTCACTTCATGTGCAAATGCATTTAAATCCTGGTTGCAGGGCTGATTAGATGAAGCAGCTCATTGAAGCAGGATCCTGAAAACAGAATTGTTGGGCCATGCATCCATCAAAACAGCAACCAGCACAGTATTTTTGTGGTGGGGGGAGGGGAAACCAAAGTCCTGAAGTGAATGTGAAGCTTTGACGTGTTGAAGAACAGAAGTGTGATTCTTCCAGAGAACTGCACTTGTAGCTGAACATCAGTAGAGTTCATATAACATAGTGGTACAAACAAGGTTCTGCTTTACATACCTGCCTTACAGTGAAAACATCCAGATTAGGAATACATTATTATCACTGGATTATGTAAAATAATCACATTTAACAACTTAATTTATAAATTAAAAGCATGGAGGGGTGACCTCTGCAGGTTGTTAAGAGAAAAATAAAAAATACTGTAAAAACAGGAACTATACAAGTGGTCATTGAGAAGGCACTCAGCTACTAAAAGTCATTACAGTGTGTGTGTGTGTGTGTGTGTGAGGTGGGTTGTCCTCACTGATGCAGGATTTATTGATCCTCTTCAGGCTATCAAACCTTTAGTTTAGGACAAAAAACTTTTGCGTGTCTGCTGCTCTGCAGCTGTTGTGTGTCAACCATGTGTCTGTTGTGTGTCAACCATGTGTCTGTTCTACCATGTGTCTGTTCTACCATGTGTCTGTTCTACCAAGTGTCTGTTCTACCATGTGTCTGTTGTGTGTCAACCATGTGTCTGTTCAACCATGTGTCTGTTCTACCATGTGTCTGTTCTACCATGTGTCTGTCTGTTCTACCATGTGTCTGTTCTACCAAGTGTCTGTTCGACCATGTGTCTGTTGTGTGTCAACCATGTGTCTGTTGTGTGTCAACC
>NC_056498.1:82262185-82262414 GCF_014905685.2 Nematolebias whitei
GTGTCTGTTCTACCATGTGTCTGTTCTACCAAGTGTCTGTTCTACCATGTGTCTGTTCTACCATGTGTCTGTTGTGTGTCTGCCACGTGTCTGTTGTGTGTCTACCACGTGTCTGTTGTGTGTCTACCATGTGTCTGTTGTGTGTCAACCATGTGTCTGTTGTGTGTCAACCATGTGTCTGTTGTGTGTCTACCATGTGTCTGATGTGTGTCTACCATGTGTCTGTTCT
>NC_056498.1:82262424-82262614 GCF_014905685.2 Nematolebias whitei
TGTGTGTCTACCATGTGTCTGATGTGTGTCTACCATGTGTCTGTTCTACCATGTGTCTGTTCTACCATGTGTCTGTTCTACCATGTGTCTGCCATGTGTCTGTTCTACCATGTGTCTGCCGTGTGTCTACCATGTGTATGCCGTGTGTCTACCATGTGTCTGTTGTGTGTCTACCATATGTCTGTTGTGT
>NC_056498.1:82262624-82265416 GCF_014905685.2 Nematolebias whitei
CTGTTGTGAGTCTACCATGTGTCTGTTTTGTGTCTACCATGTGTCTGCCATGTGTCAACCATGTGTCTACAATGTTTCTTTTGCATCTATTGTATGTCTTATGTGGCTTCTGGGTGTCTGCTGTGTATATGTGGAAAGGCAAGTGCAGTGTACACAGTGTTGTGTTTCCATAGTAGTTCTAGTTGACATCAGTTTTATGTTTACAATTACAGACCTGTGCAGAAAGCTTTAAAAAACAAACAAACAAACTGAAAACAACCAAATATAAAAACAGAAAGCAGGAAAATTCATCCTACGTTTCACTTCCAGTCTGGAATAAAAAAATCTCTCTTGGGTACTCGTTCATGACCCCACCAACACCTCCATGATGTGGTCCAATTCTGTTAGATCTATTTTAAAAGGCTGACTGACTGAAACTTGGGGGGCGGAGCCACTGTATGGCGACGCCAGTGATTTGAGTAAGTCATCTGTGTTCATCACTGGTGACAACTTTGTCAGGCCGCCGCCCGTTGCAACGCCCACAGCCCCCGCCGTTGTGCAGGGATCAAAATCATACATGGATGTGTCGATATCAGCGAACAGGACATCATCCAACGCCAAGTCTGACAGGAAGCCCGAGGGCGAGGAAGAAGTAGGAGAGGACAAAGCAGAGGGACAAATGTCTTCGAGACTAGCAGGGGTGTGTGCGGGGGGAGGGTCTATCTGCCGGAGTTCAGCACTACGACTCTCCACCAGAAACACAGTAGATGCCTCTGTTTTAACAGCCAAAGTCTTACAGTCTCTGAATGAGCCTGTGGGGCGGGGCACTGACTGAGGGGGTTGTGTGGGGGCGGGGGAGGTAGTTGTGGTTGTAGAATTAGCTGCTGCTGTCCTTGTTCTGTCTATGGAAAGAACTGACTCCATGTCTCTCAGAGTTAGCAGTGGACTGTCAGGCACAAGGACCCCGAGGGACACATGTCTCCCCGGGGAAGGAGACATGGGGGGCGTGGGTGGTGAGGGGGGGCCATCCTCTTCCAGGAGAGAAGCTGGAGTGAGGCAGGCCTCCAGCCGATGGGACGCCTGGCAGCTGGGAGGCACCACGGGGTGGTGTGAAGGCGGTGAAGGCGATGAAGAAGGTGGGGGGATCACTTGCATCAGTAGAGCAGACGGCTGTGATCCACCTCCTGACAGAACGCCAAACGACGGCGGCGCCTCCCGGAAGCCCTCATCCATGGGGTCATCAGGCGGTGGTGAGGGCGGCAGCAACAGCGGCCGTAATGATCCTTCCTGTTTGAGCTCATCCTGGATCCGTCGCAGCATATTGTTGATGAGCACGCGGCGCTCCAGGCGCAGCTCTCCAAGCGGACGCTGGCTGTACAGCTTCATCAGGGAGATGTTGAAGATGGTCTGTCTCTGCAGGGTGTAGGACACCTTGGAAAGACCTTCAAGGCTGACACCTACCAACCCTCCAGCGGGCGCCTCCAACGTTTTGCCTTCCACCCCCTCTTCATCCTCATCCAGTTTCCGCTTCGCACCTTTACCCAACATATATCTGAAAAACACAAAGGCAGAAAGAGACCGTAGATAAGTCAGTACTTCAGTAAGAAATCTCAAGAACAAAATATTTCCACCCAAATTTAGTTCTATATTTTTTCTTAAATGCATTTGTTTTATTTTTCTCGATTTTGGGGTTTGGAATTTAACCACACACTTGACTTTTAGTTTACCCTAAAATGTTTATTAAAAAAGTGAATTATACTATTTTAACAGTTTAATATAAAAATCAATAATGTATGTATATTTTTAAATTTAATTGAAATTACAGCAAAAATGTTTTAACAGAACATTAAAACAGAACATTTAATGCTTCATTAAGGCATATAAAATCCAACTGCAAATATTTATATTCAAAAAGAAACGTCTCGGTTTTTCTGTCAAATAAAATTAAAAGAACATCCAAACATCTAGTCATCAGAATACTGCTGCTTAGCTTGTCATTTCATCAAAACATTACTTATGTCTCTACTGTTAGTTTGTAGAACGAATGTCAAAAGTTAAAGATTGTAAAAAAAAAAAAGAAAAAGATGAGTGTCAACCATGACACTGTAGATGCAACTGAAGCTAATCCAGCAAACTGAGATTAAAAAACTGTACAGACACTGAGAACACAAATGTGCGCTTCAGCACATGTTTGTCGTTCTATCTTTACGGGGACTTTGCATTGACTTCTATTAATTTTTCATTAATTTCTATAACCTAACCATGATCTTTCTCTAAACCTAACCCCTAACCCACCAACAGCACTTCTTATGTGGCCTGGACTTTGGGCCCCAAAATAAGTGCAGTTGGTCCTCAAAATGTAGTATGTGTTGGAAAAATGGGCCCCACAAGCTGACAAATACAAACACACACACACACACACACACATACTGAGTTATGCAAGAATAGCTCTGTCTACTGTAGCAGCATAACAGGGCAGATTTAAAGCTCTCCCTCTCATCATATTATGGGCACACTGAGTGACTTGCTGTGGTAAGGGGTGGTGGTGTGGGGGAGGTTGTGTGAGGGGCAGTCATAAGCATTTTTTCCCATTGTTCAGTGTTGCCACGACTCAGTTTATCAAAAAACCCAGAGAGCCACCTCAATGTGGGCAGGATTATCATAGCGTGGCTGCTCAAAACATCTGCAATGTTAATTTCTATCTAAGGCAAACACAACAATGAGCAAATAAATGAAATAAAATCATAACACGATCACATTCTCATTCATATATATATATATATATATATATATATATATATATATATATATAT
>NC_056498.1:82265516-82268180 GCF_014905685.2 Nematolebias whitei
ATGTATCCGTATGCTTTTAAACCCCTAAATGCATTATGACAAAGACTGGTTCATCCCAAAGTTCCAGTCCCCTGACACAAACAGAGTAATATTGTGTATGCTGTTCAGTGTCAGGAGGGTGATCAGTCTTACATCGGGGAAACTAAACAGCCACTGGCCAAAAGGATGGACCAGCACAGAAGATCAACATCATCAGGCCAGGACTCTGCGGTCTACACTCATCTCCAGGCCAGCGGTCACTCTTTCAGGGATGAAGATGTTCACATCCTGGACAGAGAGGAACGATGGTTTGAGAGAGGAGTAAAGGAGGCCATCTTTGTGAAAAGAAATCGTCCATCATTAAACGGGGTGGAGGCCTCAGTGTTCAACTGTCCCCCTCTTACAATGCTGTGATTTTCATTCAAACTTTATTTATACAGTTTAATCCCATTGAGTCTTGGGGACTCATTTACAAGAGAGACCTGAATTTTAACAGTGATGACAACAGTGGATAACAATGACAACAATAGACAATCATAACGGATCCATACAAATTAAAATATTTATTTATTTTTTGACAATGCTGTTATTGCTATTATCAGTCAGCCCTCTGTGAATAGCAAGCCGACATCAGAGCACCAACGATCAGTTGTTAGGCTGATGGTCCTCCTCTAGCATGTAAACAGCTAGTTCTGGATGTCACCAGTAAACTGGTTGGATGTTCAAGGGAATGTTTTTCAATAAAATAACATTGGAAGATTGAAGGTGCATTGTGACCTTATAACACCTGACAGCGTCACTTATAAAACAAAATCAGTATCGGTCAAAATTGGAAATGGCAGGTCAGACTTTTTAAAAATCTGTGATCGTCCAGAAAACTGCAATCGGTGCACCCCTACTTGTTAGACTGGGATAGAGGTTCACCTTCCAGCAGGACAAAGATCACAGCTGAAGCAACACTCCAGGGGTTTAGGGAGAACAAGCTAAATGATCCAGTCAAATCCAGACTTGATTCCAACTGAGAATCTCAGTTTGTTAAACACAAGTGGCCCTGTCCAGTTTGAAGGACCTGGAGCAGTTTGGTCACAAAGAATGGACAAAAATTTCTGAGGTTACACATGAAGATTATGAAGATGAACCTGAAGAGACTTCTGATGCTGCAACTTCCACAAAAGGTGACTACAAAGCAGTACCAGTATTAATTCTTCAGGCTTTTCATCTCATCTCTTACTTATGTCGCAATAAAATACAGAGTAGTTCCATCTGCCCATTATCTTAACCCGCTTCTTCCTTTTCAGGTCAAGGGGGATCACTGGAGTCCATATCCAGCAGGTCGTTATGTGAGAGGCGGGGGACACCCTGAACAGGTTTCCAGTCCATCACAGGGACACATGGAGACAAACGAGACAAACAACATTCTCTCCCTCACTCTCATCTAGGTACAATTTAGAGTTACCAATCAGACTAACATGCAGGTTTTTGGTCTGTGGGAGAAAACTAGAGTACCTGGAGAAAACCCACACATACACGGAGAGAACATGCAAACTCCACCCAGAAAGGTCCCCAGCCGGGATTTGATCTGGCAACCTTCCCGCTGAGAGGCAACAGTTCTACCAAGTGTGCCACTTACAGAGTGCTTATATTGCAAAAATTAAAAGAAACAACCTCACAAAGACTCTTTAAATCCAGGACGTAAGGCAGTAAAACAGAGGGGGGTGAAGACTTTTGCAGACCACTGTATTTGCCAATAAAGTCTAAAGATAGAACAGTTTCAGAACAAAAACCAGTGTGACAGTAGCTGTTCAGAAGAGTGAAAATAGGACCAATACAATACAACTTTGTTTCAGAACATAGTGAAAACAGTGGTATGATAACTGCAGGACTGAACGTCTCAAACAGAACAGCAGGACGAACGGAAACCCGACAAACACAGAGCAACAAAAAAGTTTGGAAGTATACTACAACCCTTCAGTTTCATTTCCCCACACTGACTGCAGCTGCTGACAGAGTTGAAGAGGCCCAAAGTGTTAAAAACTAGAACAGAGACTGTTTCTCATCAGAGCTGAGGCAGCTGCAACACAAGGCAGGACTGGAGCCACACCCCACACATTCCTTTTCATCCTCCTCGACTCTACTCTACACTTCCCATCCTTTTCTTTCAGTCACAGCCCGCTGAGGTAGCATCATCCTCCGAGTCAAACATCAGCGACAACAGAAAAACACATCAGAAGATTCAAGGAGAGGACAGCTGAGTTTACTCTATCACATCTACAGCAGTCATTTTTGTTTTTCTGCTTCAGTTGCCTTTTCAGTTTGGACACGAGTTATATCCACCTTATTCCTAGCCCCCATGGTGCCTTGCATGAATTATGGGCACGACTTCCGCTGCAGACCAGAACTGGTGTTTGTTTATGTGCTAATAGTACGAGCTAATGTAGTTTCTCTGAGCATTGTGAATTTAATTTAAACATGTAGGAACATCACCTGTCAGAGCTCAGACAGGACAATATAATCATATCACTGCCTGCTGAGGACGAGAGATGGAGGACAACCTGAAGAAGTGGCTGCAGATTACATCTACTAGCATATTTAGCTACATCTACTAGCATATTTAGCTACTTAAACTAGCATATTTAGCTACATCTACTAGCATATTTAGCTACATCTACTAGCATATTTAGCTAC
>NC_056498.1:82268280-82270462 GCF_014905685.2 Nematolebias whitei
TGGGTTAATTACAGAGAAAATCATAAAACTGAAGATGAACAAATACTTTAAAGCTGTGACCTCCATACACTTGAAATCAAACCTGATGTTCTTGTCACGGTTTTCAATCCTTCTGAGGATCCCACGTCTCTTCTCCGGTGGTTTATTGTCGTCCAGACACAAAGTAGGATGCAGGTTCTCCTCAGTCGGCCATTTGTCAACAAAGTGAAATGAGCACACAGACAGGGTTTGTGGTGGTCTCTTCAAGTTCACATTTTTTCAGATATTTCAGACATATTGAGCATGCATCAGGATATTTTTCAGACACATTCTTCTCAACTCCTCATCTGTAGGGAGGAGATGGAAACGAGACCTCTTTTCACAGGAACTCTCTTTTTGTTTTGGTCGGTGTTCAAACTCTGTTGTTGTAGCCACTGATTTAGTTTGGTCTGGTTGTTCTGCAGCCGTGAACACAACAGGTACCTGAACTCAGCACGGCCATTTTAGTCAACTTTATGGTTGTTAAATATGAACAAAACAGAGTTTTATCGGCTAATCACTTTCAAATAAATCGCGGTCCGTGCTCCACTACCATGGTTAACCAATGCTGACTGCTACTTCCTGTGTGACAGGAAGTTGTACCGTAATAATTTATACAGTAGAGCCCCCAGGGACAAGGTGGATATGCTGTACTGCTCTCTTCTGTCAATGCAGGTTATTCCCTTTAGATGTTTCACATTTAGTTTTGCAGCTTTTCAAATATTGCTTAATATTTAGTCCCCTGGTGAACATAAATCTGGATTCAGAGTTACAGGGGTGATAACACTAAACTACGTTCAGAGAATATTATGCATTTCTCTCAGCAGATTGAGTCAATTTATCAGAGGAAACGCATTTAATTATTCCTACAGAATAAAGCAGTTCCAAAAAAATCTGAAACAAATTTAAAACAAGAAAAATGTCAAACACAAGCTGTAACCGTCTGATTTTGCTGCGTCAACTGAGCAGGTGAATAATGAAGTATAAAACGTTGGTTACGTACTGTAACCCCAGATTCTATGAGTATAGGCGTAGACCTTTAAGGCTGTTGCTAATGGGTTTATCCCGATATGCGAAGCATTGCACTGAAAAATTTAGTCCACGCCCACCTGCTGTGTGGGCCCCACCCGGTCCGTATAAATTACGTTAAGAGCGGGAAATCGGCTCCCAAAATAGCTTTTTCTTCAGCCATTTAGGAGCCAGTGAGGCCCGACGCTTAAAGGGCTACGCCTATACTCATAGAATCTGGGGTTACAGTACGTAACCAACATTCTATTTCGTATAGGCTTCGCCCTTTAAGGTTGTCGCTTAGTGGGTTAAGGGCGAAGCGGATGTTGTCCTCGCCTCACTGGGTCCATTCGAACACCGTATGAAGCAGAAGCTTGCCCAAAAAACGTATTTTCACTCAGCTCCCCATGTGCGTAATTACGCATAGCGTAATTATGTGTGCCATGCACAGACGCATGTTGTGTAACTATGCGTTCTGAATGCATGAACGCCCCGGAAAACTTCAACGGGGAGGGAAAAAAGCTGAAAAGAGCCATGAACCAACTGGTTTACGGCTGAACAGTATGAACAGACTAATAATAACAGGAGAGCTGATTATTAATCAAATGAACTGATTGGTAACAATAGTCATGAACTGATTAATGACAATAGAACCAAAATAACAATCACAATTTGTGATTGATAACAACATCTCACACTGTAATGCATGCAGACAAATGTGAGTTAAACAGAGTTCCATGAAACAATAATGTTCATTCTGTAAACACTAAGGACAGAATGTGTCATGGAACGAACTGTCACATCACGTAGATAAAAGCGAATTAATGAGCAGGGTGTTGACCACGCGGCTGCAGTGCCAATGTCCTGCATTGTCATACCATTATGCAAGGCAGTCGAAAATGCAATACCCCTGGTCGAGTGTGCTCTGAGGTTGACAGGAGGCTCTAAATATGATGCTCTGTAGGCTTCAGAAATGGCCTCACACAACCAGTGTGACAGGCGCTGGGTGGATAACGGGTGACCTGCAGATGCATCTCTATAATGCACAAACAGGTGTTGAGTTTGACGCATTGCAGCTGTGCATGCTATGTAACACGTCAACGCCCGCACTGGACAGAGAAGATGGAAAGACGCTACTTCTTCTGATCTGTGGGGG
>NC_056498.1:82270562-82278062 GCF_014905685.2 Nematolebias whitei
GGGCTGCCGTCAGCCTGAATTCTGAGACATGACGGAGCGACAGAGAGGGCAGATAAATCACTCATTCTCTTAGCGGATGTTAAAGCCAGCAGCAGGGCTGTTTTAAGAGACAAGAATTTAGGTGGAACCTGATCCAGAGGCTCAAATGGAGCTTTGATCAGGGCCTGCAGGACCAGCGTTAAATCCCACTGTGGAGCAAGTGGGCGTGAAACAGGCCTGCGTCTCTGTACACCTTTTAGAAAACGCTTCATCAGCGGATGATTAAAACTGTTCTGCCTCTGAACCCTTCGTGGCAGGAAGAGATGGCTGCAGCGTACGTTTTAATCGTGCTGAACGCCAAGTTCCTGTCCATCAGCTGTTGTAGAAAGGACAGCATGCCACCTAGTGGACATGAGGTGGCCTCTACACCCTTCTCTGTACACCAGCGCTGAAAAGCTGTCCGCTTTGATGTGTATAGTGCTGTGGTAGAAGCAGCACGTGAAACCTGAATTGTGCGCACTACATCCTGTGGGAGACCCATCCTCTCTAAGCGGATCCGTTCAGCGGCCAGACCACAGGTGCTGGCCTACTTCTGGGTAACTCCTGATCGCTCCTCCTGCCTGGAGCAGAGCGACCTCCCTCTATGGCAGTTTTCACGGGCGCCCCGACAGCTGGCATTGCAGGACTGGGAACCATGGTGCGTTCACGCGTTCGGGGACCACCAGGAGAGCTGTCAATCTCTCCTCCTGAACTTGGTTCAGGAACCGTAAAATCAGAGGAGGTGGAGGAAATGCGTACAGAAGCATTTTGGGCCATGGGCTGTGGGCAAACGCATCCACCCCCAGCGGTGGTTCGTCTCGCAGGCTCAGAGAAAACCATAATTGACACAGCGTTTTCTCGTGTCGCAAATAGGCCCACAGCTGCTATTTCAATCTGAGTCAAAATGCTGCGTCAGAGGATGATTAAAGGTTGTTCTGTCTCCGACAACTTTGAGACAAGAAGAAAACATGGCTGTAGCATACGATAATCGTGCTGAACGCCAGATTTCTGTCCATCGACTGCTGCAGAAGAGGACAGCATGTCGTCCAGTGGATATTAAGTGGCCTCTACGCCTTTTTTGTACACCTTTTACAAAACGTTTCATCAGCGAATGATTAAAGCTGTTCTGTCTCAAAATTTTCGTGATAGGAAGAGATGGCCGCAGTGAACGTTTTACTTGAGCTGAACGCCAGATCTCTGTCCATCAGCTGCTGCAGAAAGGACGGCACACCACCTAGTGAACATGAAATGGCCTCTACACCTTTCTCTGTACAGCAGCGCTGAAAAACTGACCACCTGATGTGAACAGCGCTGTGGTGGTTGCAGCACATGAATCCTGAATCGTACG
This sequence comes from Nematolebias whitei, assembly GCF_014905685.2. Lineage (NCBI taxonomy): Eukaryota > Metazoa > Chordata > Actinopteri > Cyprinodontiformes > Rivulidae > Nematolebias > Nematolebias whitei. Next base: position 82,271,929 of record NC_056498.1, read on the forward strand.
CACTACATCTTGAGAGAGATCCATCCTCTCAAAAGGATCCGCACAACGGCCAGACCACAGGTTCTGGCCTATTCTGATTAACTCCTGATCGCTCCTCCCACCTGGAGGAGAGCGACCTCCCTCCACGGCAGGTTCCACGAGCGTCCCGATAACAAGTGTCGTAGGACTGGGAACCATGATGTGTTCACGCACTTGGGACAGAGGAGTTGTCAGTCCCTCCTCCTGAGCTCGGTTCAGAAACCGTGATATCAGAGGGTAAGAGGGAGGTGAAGAAGTATTACGACCACAGGCTGTGAGCAAACACGTCCACCCCAGCGGTGGATCGTCCCGTGGCTCCATGATAATTATAGTTGACATCGAGCGTTCTCTCGTGTTGCAACAGGTCCACAGCTGCTCGCAGGATTTCTGCCGTGTCTGAGCCATAGCTCTGGGTGGAAGGTCCCCGGTCCCCGTGCCGCAAAAGACCGTCTTTGGACATCACATCCGTCCCCTGTTCAGAACACAAGAGATGTACCCTACTCCAATGGAGAGCAGATTGGGTGTGCCCAACACAGCATCTGTCTCACAATGTGGCACATGGGTTGAGCGCATACATCTCCTGCCAGTTATGTATGCAACAGTCACTTGCTGTCTGTGTGAATCAAAAACCCTGATGATTCTGCAGCACAGAGGCAAAGTGTTGAATCACATTCAAAAACCCTGTGCGACACTCTAAAAACATTTAAATGAGCTGCTGTGTGGAGAACCACAGCGCCCCCACAGCTCATTAAATGTGTGTGCCTCTGTGAAGTCTGACATGTGTGACGTAAGTCTGCTGACGGAAACAGCTGATATTACTCAACCGGTTCACGTGAGTTTCACTGCTGCCAACCGTCTGTACAAACTGCTCAGCAGCAGCAGATGTCCAGATAAAGCAGAATTCTCCTCCCTGCTCTGTGCGGCGGCTGCAGAGCGGCTCGGGCGCATTAATGGAATGTTGTTTCTCACAGTTCAAAATTGACAAATCTAGAATAAATCTCATCTTTCCAGTTCGTTGGGACCGGGGAGTGACGAGAGAAAGACCCTGCGTTTCCTCTCCTTCTGAGGCTCTGGAAATTACATTTTAATCAGAATTTCCTGAGCTTCTGCGAGAAGAGACGAGATCTGTTCTAGAAATGACAGAAAACGTCACTAGAGTTCCTCCGCACCAGGGTTTGAGCTGTGCTGCAGCGTGAATCCCCGGATGAAAACGGTTCGCCTATCCGTCTGGAGCGTGCGCTCATTGCCACTCGTTTATAAAGTTATAAAGCGGGCACGCGTTTATGCTGTGAACTCACATGCATGCTGATGTGAATTGGTGCGCGCTGAAGGAGAAAGAAAAAACACGCGCCCCCGAGCATGCAAATCGTTTGAGCGTTTGCTGATGCTGCGGGACGCAGCTCATCTGTGTTGTGCTCACGTTGTGTGCAGCTGCTCCGTTTAAACGCTCGGGGAGCGGGTGCACATATGAGCCAACATGCCCTGAAGAGTCGTGTGTGCGCGCCTTCATTCATGCGACGCCTTAAGCGAGGATTGCCGCGGGAGCGCGCGTTTGACGCTGGTGCGGTCAGGAAGCAGCACGCGGCATCGGTGGGGCGAGGTTACCACTGGGCTCGTTCTGCAGAACACATTCATTCTTGGCTGCGAATCACGTGAGCTACTGAGTGATTCCACGAGCTGCAGTATTAATGCAGAAAACCTTATTCGAGGATGAAGGAGCAGAGCCGCTGTGAGGCTTGTGAAACTGTTGATGCCGCGGGAGCGCGCGTTTGACACCACTGCGATGAAAACGCGTGTCGCTCCTGCCGAGAGCGAGATACGTTACTGGGCTCGTACCGCGGTTTAATGTTAACGTTGATGTGAACGGCGGGCGCTGAGAGCTGCGTGCACGCTTTCATAACGCAGCGCCTTATAGGTGAAGGCTGCTTGTGCCGCAGGAGCGCATGTTGGCACCGCTGGCAGTGAATGAAACAACCTTAAAAGGCTCATTTGTGATGAGTGTGTGTGATGGGGCCGCTGTCAGATCATCCGTGCTGACAGCCTGGCTAAAAGACACTTCATCATAAAATGATGTTTATTTCCACATCGTGTCATCAACACACCTCCAGCAAACCGACACCTGGTTATCTTCCCCTAAGCTCCGTTTGTTGTCCTAGAGGGCCCCCTGTTGGCGGAGTCTGGGAAAAGTTGAACTTCCAGATGCCGGGGACGTCTGATGGGAGGGACTGGCGTAGCAGAGCTGGGGAGGCGTCGTGCAGCCGTGGAGCATCGTGAAATGATCTCTTGCTGATGAAAGGCCCCCCAACAAAAAACTTCTGCAGCTCTCCTGAGAGGAAGGTGGAGTGATGAGCCAGGAGAACCTCTGGGACGTCGTTCTCCGGCTGCGATGCGGGCCGGCAGACAGCAAAAGAGGCGCACCGGTTGGGGATGAAGTCAGCTGCCCTGCAAACGGAGAGTACTGCAGGGGCTGACAGTGTCGTTAGCGAACAGCCGCGATGAGAACAGAGCTAGCCGAAGGTCAGAGGGCCCACCGTCTCTTCCCGCCTCTGAACGTGTACGCTAACAGCGTAACGTGTTGTTCGCTGCAGCCGTCTGGAACGCATGCTGGTGAGCTCAGTTGGAGAGCTGTGTCACCGTCTGGGTTACGCTAACCGGAGGCACAGGACGCTGGTCCACCTGGACATCTTGCTCCGATGAAGCCTCCGTCAGGCTCGGCTCCAGGGGGCACTGAGGGAATTTCCGCTCGGTGAACCCCTGCTCTGGAGATGGGCATGGACTGTGGAGACCGGCCCCCCAATCTACCAGGAAAGCCGGCTGTGACCTCGCCCGTAGGACGTCCTGTTGGGAAACCAAGGCCAGATGGATCAGGACGGTGAACCGGAATGGAACCTAGAAAAAAACCTTCCTGCCAGATCATCCGAACTAGCGGGAAAGGCGCAAGACAAAAAAAAGGGTCCCTTCATGCCAGCGGTTCCTGGATTACGCCGGGCAACCCCAGAGGGTGCCGTCAGCCGGGAGCAGTGTGATCGCATATGCGAAACGAGGTGGGATGAGGTGAGCATTCGCTCAGCCCCCCTCCACCGACACTACGCTCTCCAGGAGGGAATGAGCAGCAGGGGGGCTGCAGCTGATGTGGTCTGTCCCAGAGGAACCATCCGATTCGTTCCGAGGGTCGGCGATAAGAGGAAAATTACAAGATGGCTTTGTCCAGCGTGTAGCGACCTGTCACTGAGAAATACCCCTCGGCGCTTACCTTGAAACAAGACTGCTCGTCAGCTTCTCCTTGGGGAGGAGAGCTCACCGGGACAACCGGAGGTCGACGCGACGGGCCAAGCATTCTTAACAAAGGTTGGTCATCTACACAACTTTCCTTCTTCGTTCTTCTGACAGTGCTAATAGCTTGCTGAAGAAAAAATGGGAGCCAATTACCCGCTCTTAACGTAATTTATACGGACCGGGTGGGACCCACACAGCAGGTGGGCGTGGACTAAATTTTTCAGTGCAATGCTTCGCATATCGGGATAAACCCATCAGCGACAGCCTTAAAAGGGCGAAGACTATACGAAATAGAACTGGGAAATTATCAAGATAAAGGAAGATCTATAGCAGGATGAGTGTTGGGAGCAAACTGGGATGGATTATTTAAGAATCAGACATTTATCCAAAAAAGTTCAATCTGGTCCTCTGGACATTCAAAAAAACAAACAACAAAACAAAGCAAAAAAAATGTAGAAATGTTTCATCTCTCATCCGAGAGACTTCCTCAGTCTGAGGTGCTGTACTCAGCTCAGTCTCCTAAATAGCACCTTCTCAGAGTGGATCAACCAGTTTGCTGCTGACAACCAAAAGCAGCTGCTCACATGGTCAAGAAGGACCATCAGCCTAACAATGGATCATTAGTACACTGATGGCTGTTTACTATTCACAGGGGGTTGAGTGATACTAGCAATCACAGCATTGTAAGAGGGGGACAGTTGAACACGGAGGCCTCCACCCCTGTTTAATGATGGACAATTTCTTTTCACAAAGATGGCCTCCTTTACTCCTCTCTCAAACGATCGTTCCTCTCTGTCCAGGATGTGAACATCTTCATCCCTGAAAGAGTGACCGCTGGCCTGGAGATTAGTGTAGACTGCAGAATCCTGGCCTGATGATGTTGATCTTCTGTGCTGGGCCATCCTTTTGGCCAGTGGCTGTTTTGTTTCCCCGATGTAAGACTGATCACAGCCCTCCTGACACTGAACAGCATACACAATATTACTCTGTTTGTGCCGGGGGACTGGATCTTTGGGATGAACCAGTCTTTGCCTTAATGTATTTTGGGGTTTAAAAGCCACTGGGACGTTATGTTTAGAAAATAAACGTCTCCGTTTCTCTGATACTCCCTCAACATCAGACATTTACAACAAATAAGTGACACTAAATAAAGCCTACAGTCAAGCATTTCACACACAGGTGAGTACTGCCCAACACTCAAGTGGCTCTCAGGTGTACGAGTCCAGGTGTGTGAAGTTGAGTGTGTTCTGCATCAGGCATGATGACGTTATGTAGTGCAGTAGTGCAGAGCTGCAAGATGGACTCTGCAGAGACATTATGATCCTGTAACCGGATACACTGGTTTCCATGCCTGAGCTGCACAGCCATCCCTCCCCCTGCTCTGTGCTGAGCTATTTCAGGTTCTCTCTCACAGAAAAGCACACACATGCACACACTGCTGCAGATACTTGGTAAGATCTTACCATGCAAAGAAACATTTTTTTAACCATAGGATGGTAAAAAAAAGTCAGAACAACGTTCATACTATTGTGATTTACCAAAGTGCACATGAGGACGACTCACTTCCTAAAAATGTGTGTGTGCGTACATTTTACACAAACGCGATGTGGTTGTAGTAAACACTTTTCAGAGGACACCCAGCTCACTACTAGACTAATAAGGGTCACTATCAGACCTACAAAGCTCTCTATTAGACCAGGGCCCTCATTATTAAACTCAGTATTGAACCCACAACTCTCACTAAAGCTGCTTTGTCGTTTGTAAGAGCGACCCGAGTCGGTTCTCGTCTCATCGGTCCCTCTCAGGTGGAGGTAAGCTGCCACTGTGACGTGTTTCCCCGCTCTGTGGGCGGTTGCTTGTGTTGACTCCAATGATCCGCCAATAAAGACAGAAAGGTCTGGACCTCGTCATTGGTCCACGACACTACTTTCAGAGCTTCCATACTGAACTAGAACGTGACCAACTAACCCACACTCTACAACGATCGGAGAGGAAATGGTGGTTCAGGTGTAGTTTGTACTTATATATTGTCATTATATTGCTTGCTAATTATGTATTATTAATCCAGTGACGTAGCTCCGCTGGTCAATCAATGGCTGCTGCCTGCTTACGTCAAAATCGTCACCTCGGAGCAGTTTGCTTGGAACCTCAAACAAGGTGGTCCCATAAACCGGTCTGAGTAGGGGTGGGTACAGACAGTGGGCCCTTAACTGGTGCTGGTGGCCCTATGAGAGTGAGGCAAAGCACCATAATAGACCCACAAGGTTCACTAACAGACCCACGACATGATCCTCATTATTTAACTTATAACACTCAGTAGAGCTGGGCGATATCTCGATATTTTTAAAATATCGAGATAATTATTTTACGATGAGACTATATTGATATAAACGATATGCGTTGTACTTGAAAATCCTCCTGCTGTCTTCTTTCTCCCACGCAGCCCCCCTCCTTTTCCCTCCTTGAACACAAACACACAGCCCCTCAGCTGTGCTCTCCCTGCTTCCGGCTTCTCCAGGAGGTGGGCGGGAGAGGAGACGTTAGTAAACAAGTAAACACGGGAGATATGAAAAGCAGCTTAGCTGATGAGCAAAAAGAAAAACAATGGCTGTTCTTTCAGCGATGGTTTGGATTTAAATTGTCAGATGGGCCGAAAAGTTATTTCTGTAGACAAAGCTGAAAACAGTCCTGACGAAAGGTCAGAACTATGAATCTTTTGCATAATTTAAAATAGCGCTATAAGTGGAGTATGAAGCGTGTGTGAACTGCAGCTCCGACAAACTTCAGCATCCTTCCCTGAAACAAACCACGGGTCAGAACTCATTTAGCCGTGCTGTGGC
>NC_056498.1:82279216-82285695 GCF_014905685.2 Nematolebias whitei
ATATATACATATATATATATATACATATACATATATACATATATATATATACATATACATATATACATATACATATATACATATACATATATATACATATACATATATACATATACATATACATACATACATATACATATACATACATATATATACATACACGTACATATATATACATACACATACATATATATACATACACATACATATATATACATACATATATAATATCGAGATATTCATTTCGGTCCTTATCACCCAGCCCTAACGCTCAGTAATGATCCATTTTTATCTGCTTCTACTAGACCCACAAGGCTCACTGTTAGACCCACTCTGATAAGTAACAGACCCACGATCCTCATTATTACACCCATGTTCACTACTGAGCCCAAGACACTTACTATTAACCGCATGGCACTATTTCATCCACGATACTATTAGAGCTAAGAAACTCGACAGTAGATCACTACACCCACTTCCATTTCTATAATTACTCCTATGATGGCATTTCTTGTTTTGCATCAACCTTAAAACAAATTAAAAAAAAACAAATGTACAAAAAAAGAAACTACAGTCAGACAAAGCAGAACTAAATCACTTAAACGTGAAACCATGAAAAAGTCCAAGACAAACGTGACAGCGGTTCTAATCATTCTGAAAATTCTTTTATAAAAGCTGAAAGTAAGAAATTACACTGAAGGTCATTTATTTGAGATTATCTTCTTAAGAACAAGCCAGGTTTTAACTTGATCAATGAGTGTAAATCAGATTATATCAGACTGCAGCACTACTCTGTTAGGCTCAGTCTATTTGCAGAAAACTCATTTAGATACTTTCTCTGGTAACTAGGGCAAGAAAAGGACAAAGTTTCTGGTAAATTTCCTGGGATTTTTTCAGAAAATTACACTGGAAAAAACTGGAATATTTTTGTTGGAATTATCAATAAGAGAATGTCAGGAACTGTATAGTGGCTGTAAACAGGGTGGTTGAATACTTGTTTTGGAGCCTCCATGTTTTGTCACATGGCAAACAGAAGAATGACAAAATGTTGTCCTGTAAATTGTCCATTGTTACTGATCACTGGCTGCTGAGGGGAATGTTTCAGAAAAGATGATGAATCAGAAGAAGCCAATAAAAATCAGTCAAAAATATAAAAACATGAAGACAAAGTAATTTCAGGTTAGATGGAAAAAAAAAAAGATTCTAACGTGGCATTTCCAAGACGGAGGATACTTCCCGAGTTACTTGCAATAGTTTTGACTGGGGCTTAATTTGTAAACCAATCAATGTTGGAACACAAATAGCAGGAGGGCTGCTGGGGGGGTGGGGGTGGGGGTCCTCCCCCCGAAAATTTTTAATAAAGTAGATTTCCTGCATTTTGGTGTATTTTAACGGGTTGTCAAACATCTACGTTTACCTATATTTGTAAACACTCCGTTTCTGTCAAGCACCCCCTGCCCCCACTTGACTGTTCAGAGCCCGACTCTTCTCCGCTGAATTCACTGTCCAACTCCACATGTGAAACCTCCAGGCGCCTCCTCCGTCTGTTCATTGCTGATGCCTGTGAGCTCCTGCCCGCGTACAACTGACTGGTTAGCTCAGCAGTCACCCCCACCACTCTTTTAGGGGCAGAGATTGTTTTAAGGGTACAAGTCGCCTGTTGCGATAAACAATAAACCAATTAATCGCATGATAAATGAAAATGATCGACCTCATTTTCTTTTATTGGCTTTATCGGTTCTTCGTCTCACTCTTTCTACTGAAGACACTGGATGACAAAAGGTTCATCTCCGGTGCTCTTCACTGACCCCTCCTTTTCTCTTTAAAATCTGTTTTAACGTTCCAAAAATGTTAAAAGCAGCTAAGACGAGAAGCTAAGCTAACAGGCTGACCTCGGGAAAAAACCTCCGTCTTGTCGAAGCTCCAAAATTCACAGTCATGCAAAAAGTTGTTTTTCTTTGCAAAAAGAAGCTGAGAACTTGGTTACTGATTTTTTTTATTAAAAGCTTTGTGACAAATGCTATGCTAAAGAGCTCAAACCACACAGAGCGTCCGCCACTTTGAGAACCAAAAAACAGGAAGGAGAGACAGCCCATGTCACAAGGGGCCTCCCTCCCATTTTTCTTAAAGAAACACACTGCTCGCTCCCTCACTATCCATCCTTCAGTTCAAATAGTCTTATACTGTCATCCAGTGGTCAAAAAAGGTACTACACTCAAAACAAATTAACCAACATATCTTCTTAAACTTGGCAATAATTACTAATACAATAGTTGAGAATTTACAATTATGTAAATAATTACTAATTATTGTCAAATTTCAAACAATATTATTTATCGCAATAATTTCTGAGACAATTCATCGCCCAGCAAAATTTGATATTGTGACAGGCCTAGGTAGAAGTGGAAATGGTAAATAGACTGCACTTATACAGTGTTTTTATATCAAGCTACTCAAAGCTCTTTACTACAATCTGTAAGAGACAGCTCGTATGCTCATAGACTGTTGTGTTTAAAAATAAAATAAAAACAGAGTTCCCGGATCCTGTTCCAGCAGGATCTGGCTAAAATTAAGCACAGGTTTTGACCAACAGGTCCAGTATGTTCTGATTACCACCTGCTCGACCAAGAGATGTCTGTCAAAACCAAATAAGTTGGAAACATAAAGATCAAATATAACTGTAGAAATGATCATCATGCATTGCATCATCACATCTCCGTCAGTCTAACTGATAGAATATGAAAGATCTTCATTATTACCTAAAATGAAGAAAGGTTTAAGACGAGGATCATACATCTGGAAATTATGTGCTTTTTCCTGCAGTGACCAGAAAGGCTCACATGATCCAGTCCATTCACAGTCTCTTACGTAACAAAGGAGCTGCTTCCAAAACAAGCGGGGCCTATCTGATAAAAACGTGAGCTCAGGTCGGACAGAACCATTTACTGAAGTCACACCGGCCCTCGACACCTGAAAGGATCAACTTCCTGGTTTTGAATGAATTACAGCGACGGTGACACCTGGATCCAAGTTTTTCTGCAGCTGATTCGTTTACAGAGCTCACTGAAAACTCTCAGCTGTAGAGACAGATAAAAGACAATGAGTGCAAAGGTCAGGGACTAAAGTGAAACTATTTGTACTCACTGATAATGCAGCGCACTGCTCGCGCTCGCTTTATTAGATTTATCCATTGCGTTAGAAGAGTTGTAGAAGCACGCAAAGTATAAATAAATTCAGTTTGACGTGTTTACACTGTAGCGTTTAAAACAACCAGGTGTTCAGGATTTTTAAAGTCTCTCTCGTTTACACATAAACAGATCAGTTTCACAGAAACTCATCATCGGGGTCTGTGTGCATCCAAAAAGGCCATCAGAGCGTCCACACAGTAAATGTCTCCCTGTACAAAGACAAAGGGACGAAGACGAGCAGATTTAGGTCAACACTGCGAAGAAAACAGCTTTGTGATTGTGAGACCAACATGTAAAAGCTCCAGGAATCGGTAGCATTGATCTGTGTGGAGACAGGGAGGACAAAGGTGTCCACTTGCTGACTGCAGCGTGCACACAAACAGTGGACAAACAGCTTATTGCAGGACAAATGCAGTGTAGCACGGTGTGCTGCACACACAGCAGCTTAACACATGCAACAGTTCTGCAAACACACGTCCCTCTTTAAGCTGCCTCTGGTCAACCACCGTCCAAATCATTAAACCAGGAGGGCCACGTACCGACGAGACACGAGCTTTGGTTGGATGTTGCTGGCATCACTGCACCATAAGAGGCGTCGAGCGTAGCGCAGCCAGGTTGATGCATAAAATCTGTCGGACAGCTCCACAGCCGGACGGTCGCACAGGTCTTCCGTCATCATTACATCACGAACTCCAGCTGCAAAGCCAGCTCATCCTTTCACATGCCGACAGTTATCACCTCCGTTAGATATGGGACTACGGCAGGTCGGCCTCAAAGGTCCTTTCAAAAATCACAGCCAGAGGGCAAAGCAGGCCGGGTGTGAGGCGGTTTGTGTCCGAGACTACGTTGTAGTTTGTGGTCAACTCCACATGGCGTTCTTTCCTAAACACCTTCATCCTAAAGTTTGAATCCTGAACAGTCTGATTCTGACCCTAAACACTGACAGCAGAAGAAGTCCACACAGCTGATACAAGACGAACATCCGCCCTGTGGGCTGCTTCCAAGACCAGTTTAAAGTCCTGCCCCCTCCATGGAAACACATGGGACTTTCAGTGAGACCAGCTGTGTTGTATGGTCTGGAGACAGAGACATGGACAAAAAGACAGGAGACAGAAGTTGAACTGGGAGATAAAGTTACAGAAGCCAGACTGAGATGGTTTGGACATGTCCAGAGGAGTGGCAGTGGTTTGGACATGTCCAGAGAAGGGACAGTGGTTTGGACATGTCCAGAGGAGGGACAGTGGTTTGGACATGTTCAGAGAAGGGACAGTGGTTTGGACATGTCCAGAGGAGTGACAGTGGTTTGGACATGTCCAGAGGAGTGACAGTGGTTTGGACATGTCCAGAGAAGGGACAGTGGTTTGGACATGTCCAGAGGAGGGACAGTGTGTATACTGGTAGAAGGATGTTAGAAATGCAGCTGCCAGGAAAAAGACAAAGATGAGATATATGGATGCAGTTAGAGAGGACATGGAGGTAGTTGGAGAGAGGACAGAGTGAGGACAGAGTGAGGTGGAGGAGGACTTCCTGTGGAGACACCTGAAGAGGGAAAAGTTGAAAGAAAAAAAATAATTGGTGTTTGATAAAGTGAAAGTTTGTTCAGGTGTTGTTGGGACTTCATTTGACACAAAGAGCAGATTCTGGTTTCAGCTCCTGTGAAACAGCTTCAGTCCTGAAGAATGGCAGAAGGTGATATAATAATCATAACTATAATAATGTATCTTCTCTAAAGAGTGTCAGACATACTTTATGTACCCAGCTGCAACATGAGCTTTTCTCACTCGTTTTTAACTCGTCAATTAAAATTTAACAGATCAGTCAAGTCTTGTGGGGTCGATTACAAAAATCACATCTTCTGCACTATATATATATATATATATATATATATATATATATATATTCAAGACTTTCAGATGATTTTTCAGATCTTGTTCCTGATTTGGTTTTTATAGAAACGTGACTCTTGACACTAGTCTCCAAATCGTTTTCTCTGATGGCTCCTCCTGAAAACTCAAACATTTGTTTCCATCTTCTTTTTCAACATCACAAATCTCTCGTTTTGCACAAACTCTTCACTCTGGTGTTTTTCTCATTTGGTCTGGAGTCCAGGACAAACTGAGGAACCTCCTGAGGAACCTTCATGACCTCAGGTCTTCATGCCATCATCAGAGATGAGCTCAGGCTGAACAGGTGAGTCTGTCCAGACCGAGTCAGAACCAGGACCTGACCTACATGCTGCTGCTTTTGGGTCAGATAAGGAGGAGGAGGAAGTTCTGTCACTGCTCAGCTGCAAGTTACGAAACAGAGGCCCCTCCAGAACAACAGGAGCAGAAGGTCGAAATCTCTTTACAGCAGCAGCAGATGACAGAACCGGGTTCAGACAGGCAGAACTTCAGTGCCTGATACAGAACTTACACACGTTTAAAGACGAGTTATTAAAACTGCTCTAGTTATATCGGTCCAGAGACAGACTGACAACAGGAGCGACAGAAGAAAAAGTTCAGCAGACTCTCCACCATGAGAAACAACAGTCGTTCACAAACTGAACCAGCAAACAGCGGAGACACACGCTGACAACCCGTCACGAACCGACCAGAACCAGCCCACAGGAGTCACGTCTCAATTATTCATCAGCTCACTTAGCCGCTGCCTTTATTTCTGCTGCTTCAAAAACTGTGTCTCACCACATCCAGGTCCGCCGGGGGTCCAAACACAACCATGAGAGGGTCTTCAACCAGCCCGGTCCACGACGGAAACACGGTCCGAACCAACAGCCCGTGGAAACCGTCGATCCTCCTCCCAGAGACTTTGTCACACAATGGCGCTGATCGGAGGAGAAAACAGGCTGTGGTGCGTTCACTGACCGTGGGATTTATTTACGGGCGCTGATCCGAGGAGAAAACAGGCTGTGGTGCGTTCACTGACCGTGGGATTTATTTACAGGCGCTGATCCGAGGAGAAAACAGGCTGTGGTGCGTTCACTGACCGTGGGATTTATTTACAGGCACTGATCCGAGGAGAAAACAGGCTGTGGTGCGTTCACTGACCGTGGGATTTATTTACAGGCGCTGATTGCAGGAGAAAACAGGCTGTGGTGCGTTCACTGACTGTGGGATTTATTAACAGGCGCTGATCGCAGGAGAAAACAGGCTGCGGTGCGTTCACTGACCGTGGGATTTATTAACAGGCGCTGATCGGAGGAGAAAACAGGCTGCGGTGCGTTCACTGACCGTGGGATTTATTTACAGGCGCTGATCGGAGGAGAAAACAGGCTGCGGTGCGTTCACTGAC
>NC_056498.1:82285795-82287442 GCF_014905685.2 Nematolebias whitei
GGAGAAAACAGGCTGTGGTGCGTTCACTGACCGTGGGATTTATTTACAGGCGCTGATTGCAGGAGAAAACAGGCTGTGGTGCGTTCACTGACTGTGGGATTTATTAACAGGCGCTGATCGCAGGAGAAAACAGGCTGCGGTGCGTTCACTGACCGTGGGATTTATTAACAGGCGCTGATCGGAGGAGAAAACAGGCTGCGGTGCGTTCAATGACCGTGGGATTTATTTACAGGCGCTGATCGGAGGAGAAAACAGGCTGCGGTGCGTTCACTGACCGTGGGATTTATTTACAGGCGCTGATCGGAGCAAGGCCGGATTAACCATATGGGCAACTGCCCAGGGGCCCATGATCTCTAAGGGGCCCATGATCTCTAAGGGGCCCATGATCTCTAAGGGGCCCAGGGCAGTGAGGGCACAAGTAGAATATCTGGTTATCTCCTGCTTTACTTGGAGCGCTGCGCTGCATGTGTGCCCCCCCCCCCCCCCCCCCCCCACCCACCCACACATTATAAATGCTTCTGACACCAGTGGCCAACACGTTACTAAACAAGTACACATATGGTGTCATGTAGTATTCACCTTAAAGTGTGTTCAACTTAATTCAGTCTTGATGATTTGTGTCAATGAGCATTTGGAGTTTTATACATAAAAACACACTTGATAGTTAGAATTTTAAGTATATTTACTGTATATTATGGTAATTTATTCTGTATTTTGCCAGATTATGGTGATTCTGGGGTCGTGATGATGGGGCCCTTGAAGATTGTTGCCCAGGGTACAGCGAAGTGTTAATCTGGCCCTGGATCGGAGGAGAAAACAGGCTGTGATGCGTTCACTGACCGTCTGATTTATTTACAGAAGCTGATCGGAAGAGAAAACAGGCTGTGATGCATTCACTGGCCATGGGATTTATTTAAAGATGCTGATCGGAGGAGAATACAGGCTGTGATGCATTCACTGATGGTCTGGTTTATTTACAGACACTGATTGGAGGAGAAAACAGGCATTCATTCATTGTCTGTACGTTCTATGTAGCTGAATGGAGTGTATTGCATTTCAGAGCAAGTATAGTTATAATAAATGAAAAGGTAATTTTGTTAAAGTAGTAAAACTGATTTTATAACAGCTAATTAGTGGCATGTTCTACACGTGTGGTGATATAAATTCAGTGTTTGATCTCTGTCATTAATTCTGTTTTCATGACCTGGACATAAACTGGACTTGCTACTCAGACTGCAGAGTTCATGAAGCAATCAGAGGAACCAACAACAGAACTAACTCTTTCATAAACAGTTCAGTCTCGCTGAAGCTAACGGCCATCTTAGTCAGGGCACTTTACACCTAACCCTCTGTTTGTTTGTTTGTTTTTTCCTGACTAAGTTGATTTGTGAATGCAACAAGTAGGGATGTCTCTAAATAAAGATTTCAGGTCAAAAACAGGAAATGGCTCAGTGAGCAGCGAGGGCACGGCCTCAGAAACACCAACAGGAGAGCTGCTTCAGCAACATTTCTCCTTTAGCAGTTATTTATTTCTTCTTTCTCCCTATTAGCTGAAAATTCATTTAAACCATTAGCAAATGCTGTGGCTCCATCTAAACTTTATATATATATATATATATATATATATATATATATATATATATATAT
>NC_056498.1:82287452-82288790 GCF_014905685.2 Nematolebias whitei
TATATATATATATATATATATATATATATATATATATATATATATATTTCACTGTTTATACGTTTCTGTTTGTCAGCACATTGTAACAAATTATGCTCATGCCACACCACTAGGTGGCAAGACCATCCTCATTGACAGCATATAAAACACAGAAGAACTCTTTGTCCCTTTACTACCATTTACAGTGTCTTCTTAGTATTTAATCTTTTCAGCACAAATAATTTGATGGCAAGAGGGTCAGGAAAGATCAGGGAAAACATTTTGTGCTGCCTATATTGACCCTGAGATTAATATGAATTATTAATAGGTGCCAATTGGAGGAGAAAACAGACTATATTACATTCACTGACCGTGGGATTTATCTGTGCCACTGACTGGAACTAGAAGAGGAAATAAGCAGGCTGGGCCTTTCAAATGTCCATCATCCATATTCATTCAACCTTTATTTATGCAGGTTAGTTTCATTGAGCCTCAAGGACTCATTTACAAGACAGACCTGTTAATTATAATAATAATAATTATATAATTATTGTATATAAAATAATAACACTATATAATATAGAATTATTATAATTATAACTCTACATAGAGTATGAGACTATATTGTTTTATATTGATATAGTCTCATTTTATATTGCTTATGAAATTATATCACCCAGCCCTAGGAGCCAGCCACCCAAACAAACTGATTCCCACCAATAGCATACTCCATAGTGGAAAAAAAACAGTTTGCTGGTGCTAAGATGGCCTCTGGGGCCCGCCCTCCCCCCGCTGAGACAGTCATGTCAAAGTGGTTCAAGACACCAAAGTCCATGTTCAATAATCCAGGTAAAAGTCCAACAATGTTCAGTCAGGTCATATGGACAGTTTCTTTCTCTTTCTTTTTTTTTATCAACACAGACATATGTTGTTAAAATGACATAGAACAAAAAAAAAAGAGCTTAGAACATTGCAAGAGTGTGGGAAGGGTTTCTAAAGCCTTTATATATATATATATCCATCCATTATCTTTACCCGCTTATTCCATTTTGGGTCACGTGGGTCGCTGGTGCCCATGTCCAGCAATCACTGTGCGAGGGGCGGGGTACACCCTGGACGGGTCGCAAGTCCATCACAGGGCCACATAGAGACAAACGAGACAAACAACCATTCACTCTCCCACTCACACCTAGGGACAATTTAGAGTTACCAATTAGCCTAACATGCATGTTTTTGGTCTGTGGGAGGAAACCGGAGTACCCGGAGAAAACCCACGCATGCACGGAGAGAACATGCAAACTCCACCCAGAAAGGCCCCTGGACCGGGGTTTGAACCAGGGGCCTGCTCGCTGAGAGGCA
>NC_056498.1:82288890-82316516 GCF_014905685.2 Nematolebias whitei
GATTTTCACTTATTGCGAGGTGGGTTGGCCCCAAACACCCGCAACAAACAAGGGACTACTGTACTGACTACATGTCTACAACTATTTTTTATAAGATGACCTTATTATAAAACATTTGCATAAAAGGCAGCTGATAAAATTGATTTCCTCAAGTTAGGCTTTTAATTTTATTTTAGACTGATGTGATAACAGGTTTACTTTAAAGAGTTTTGACCTTTTTCTTCCGGTCCAGCTTGTCATGGAGACCAAACACGTCACTGGTACTGGTATTGATGGTACTCGAGTTGAAATATGTTCATTGTCTTTACTCACTTTTTCTTTCCAGGTCAAGGTGAGCTGGTGCTCATCTTCAGTAGTCACTGGGAGAGAGGTGGCTACACTCTGCAGGTCACAAGTCCATCACAGAGACACATCAAGTGGCCATGACTCGGGGCCCAACAAAAGGAGGGGGTGCTCCAGACCACAAACACCCATCTGCTTTCTGTCCCATTGTCTCTTTGTCCTCCTACTCTGTCTCTTTGTCTCTTCAACAGTCTGTTGGTGTCCATCATCTCAGTTTCATACACAGCTGCTCTCACAAACACAAGACCTGCTTAGGGTTGGAGTTGTCTGGCATTTACCTGAGAGCCACACATTTACAGAATCAAACAATAACCCAAGACACAAAATTCTGATGGCACACATCCACTGAAACTTACTCATTCATGGAATCCCACTCACAGATTGAGACTCAAACATTTAGGGAGACTCACACTTTTACAAAGACTCATACGTTGATAGAGAGTCACACATTTACAGTGACTCACATCCAACCATTTTCATCCATCTATCTGAAGTCAGAGTCTCAGACATCCACACTTGAGTGACACTCTTAACTCCTTTTTATAAACTCTTTAACTTCTGAACCACCTAAAGGGAGTTCACTGATAGCTGCAGTGTACACAACAAACCTTTTGTTGGTTCTTTATTCTAAGTTATGGTTGGATAACCGAGGACATGCTGTGTCCTTAAACAACGCCCTCAATTTGCTGTAAATGCAAACATTTGATCAGAGCTGTCTGATTCTGCAATCAACTGGAAGACTCATTAAAATTGTGGTGATCTGATTTGGGCTGATCTGGTTTTCTCTGGTTCCAGCTTCGTTGGAGACAGGACACTCCAAAAACGCTGCTCTTATCAGAACAAATTTAACCACTTCACGCGAGTCGCTGTTGCTATAAACTGTTTTTTTCTGTTCCTTGAAGTTTTTAACTGTTCTCTTGTGGTTTTACACCTTTTGTGTTTTGAAATACGAAGGAACCAGTGACGAGGTGCTACATCATGCTTGAACTAAGCTAGCCGGTAGATTTCAACACAGCCAAAGCTGAGATCATACCATCACTGAGTGACGGCTTGCATTGGATTCACATTGCTTGATCATCCAACATAAAATCAACTTCACCACAATCTTTTATCTTTAAAGACTTCTGGTTTTTATCAGTATATTTGAGATCTGCTAGCTCTTGCTAGAATTAGCTTAGCATGGCTTCTGGTTTTATCACTTGCCCTGTGTGTCAAATGTTTAGTTATTTCACTGCTTCCTTTAACGATAATGGTACATGTAAAAAAAATGTAGTATTATAGTAGCTTTGGCTTCGGAGGAGAGGCTGTCTGAACTGGAAGATCAGCTCAGCATTTTTGAAATATCATTAGCTAGCCAGGTCCCCGTAAGTAGCATAGAGCCACTGAGGCTAGCTCCTGTTAGCAGTCTGGCACATCAGGCTGGATGGATGAAGGTTCGGAGTAAGCATAGTGCTAAGGCTAAGCCCCCAGTTCACCACCGACCCGTTCACGTGTCAAATAGTTTTTCCTCGCTTAATGACATACCCACCGAGAAGCAGGCACTGGTTATTGGCAGCTCTATAGTACTAAACATGGCACTAGGGACTCCAGTGACCATAGTTAAATGAATTCCTGGGGCCAGAGCGGGCGACATTGAATCTTATCTGAAACTGCTGGCTAAGGCTAAGGCTAAATACAGTAAGTTTGTTATTCACATCGGCGGTAATGACACCCAGTTACGCAAATAGGAGGTGACTAAAATTAATGTTGGTTCAGTGTGTGGCTTTGCAAAAACCATGTCAGACTAATTTTCTCTGGTCCCCTTCCCAACCTGACCAGCAACAACATGTTTAGCCATATGTCGTCGTTCAACCGCTGGGTGTCCAGGTGGTGTTCTGACAACAACGTGGGCTACATAGATAACTGGAGTTCTTTTTAGGGAAAGCCTGGTCTGATGCAGAGAGATGGCATCCATCCCACTTTGAGTGGAGCCGTTCTTCTTTCTAGAAATATGGCTGATTTTGTTTGTCCTCCAAACTATTGACAACCCAGGGTCCAGTCCAGGAAGCAGAGTTGTAGTCTTCCACACCTTTCAGTTGCTTCTCCTCTGTTACTCACCCAAATCCCCACTGAAACCGTGCCAGCTTGCCCACAACTCAAATTAAATAAACTGAAAATCAGCTCTAAAAATCCAACCATGCATCCATGCATGCATCCATCCATCCATCCATCATCTTCTGCTTGTTCCAAAGCCAAGTCATGGGGGCAGCAGCTTGAGCAGGGAGGCCCAGACATCTCTTTCCACAGCCATCTCTTCCAGCTCTTCTGGGAGGATCCCAAGGTGATGCCAGGACATGACTATATCTCTCCAGGGTGTCCTGGGACTTCCACAGGGTCTCCTCCCAGTCAGACATACCCAAAGCACCTCCCTAGGGAGGCGCCCATGAAGCATCCTTACCAGATGCCCGAACCAACTCAACTGGCTCCTCTCGATGAGGAGGAGCAGCGGTTTTACTCTGAGTCTCTCCTGGATAACAACTTCTCACCCTATCTCTAAGAGTCCAGTTACCCTGTGGAGGAAACTCTTTTCAACCGCCTGTATCCGCAATCTCATTCTTTCTGTCACTACCCAAAGTTCGTGGCCATAGGTGAGGGTAGGAGCATAGACTGACGAGTAAACAGAGGGCGTTGCCTTACAGCTCAGTTCCCTCTTCACCACAATGAACCATCACAGAGTCTGCAATACTGCAGATGCTGCATCAATCCATCTGTCAATCTCATGCTCCATTCTTCCCTCACTCATGAACAAAACCCTGAGACACGTGAAGTCTTCCACTTGAGGCAGAACCTCACCCACGACCCGAAGAGAGCAATCCGCTCTTTTCCGATTGAGGACCATGGCCTCAGATTTGGAGGTGCTGATTCTCATACCAGCCGTTACAAATTTGGCTGCGAACCGCTCCAGTGAGAGCTGGAGATCATAGCACAATGATGCCAACAACACCACATCATCTGCAAAGAGCAGAGAGAATCCTGAGGCCACCAACTGGAATCCCTCTGTCCCATGGCTAAATTAACATCACTAAAATTAGAAACATCTTATCTAAAAAAGATGCAGAAAAATTGGTCCATGCATTTGTTATGTCTAGACTGGACTATTGCAATGGTTTATTATCTAGGTGTCCAAATACAGCTTTAAAAAGTCTTGAGTTGATCCAAAATGCTGCTGCCAGAGTCTTAACTGGAGTTAGTAGGAGAGATCATATCTCTGCAGTTTTAGTTTCTCTCCACTGGCTCCCTGTCAAGTCCAGAATTCAATTCAAAATCTTGCTTCTAACCTACAAAGCTCTCAACAACCTAGCTCCATCTTATATTACAGATCTTATTGTTCCACATTTTCCTAACAGAGCACATCGCTCTCAGGCTGCAGGTTTACTTGCTGTTCCTAGAGTTTACAAAATCAGAATGGGAGGAAGATCTTTCAGTTGTAGGGGAACACCACGTTATCAGGCTCCTCTCTTGTGGAACCAACTTCCAGTTTCTGTCCGTGAGGCTGACACATTATCCAGTTTTAAAACTAGGCTTAAGACTTTCCTTTTTGCTAAATCCTATAGTTAGGGTCGGCTTGGGTTTCCTGAGCTATCCCTTTAGTTATGCTGCTATAGTCTTAGACTGCTGGATGACAAATTGACCTCATTTCATCAAATTAAGAGTTACTAATGAATACAAATGAATAATTTGTATTTGTAATTGTTTCTGTCTTAACGTGGTTTTTTATTTATCTTTCCTCCCAGTGAGGACCTGCTCGCCTCAGTTCTGGACCTACCATTCTCTGTCTGTTTCTCCTTCCTGTCCTCTCAAACCCAGCTAGTTGAAGCAGATGGCTCCTTATCCTGAGCCTAGTTCTGCTGGAGGTTTCTTCCTTTTAAAAGGAAGTTTTTCCTTTCCACTGTTGCCATTGTGCTTGCTCAGAATGGGAGACCGTGACAAAATTAAGACGCAATGCATATGCTGGCAGCCTTCCTTCCTTAGATAACTTTACTAATTGGCATTTACAATGTACTGTATATGAATGTTTTTTTTTTCAGTGCCCTGAGACAACTTCTGCTGTGACTATTTAAATAAATTGAATTGAATTTGGAAAAAAAAGTTACTTCTTTCACAGTTTCATTAACTACACACTGTCTGGTGGTGTCTGACAATAATCGGTATTTTTATTACTGTTAACTTACATAAGAGACCAAACAGTGACTGCAGCATTTTTAGATCAAAATCATCTGAACTACAGCTAAAGTGTCTAAAGTTGTCTGGGCTGAAATGTGACTTATTAAGGTTGTAAAGTTTTATAATACTGTAGGTGTATGGACCCTTCCTTAGACGTGAAAACGCGTTTGCATTGACTTGAAGCAACTAATAAGGACTGTTCAAAATTTGAGACAACTATTCAAACAGTAAATGTTAAAGCCCACTTTGTTTTCTTTATAATGTATCATATTAACATGTGAAAACAAACTGTAGGCTAATTAGATCAGATTGTGCACATCCTGTTCTGCTACTGCTTAAGTAATCAGGTATACACCAGCAGCTGAAAGTATTCCCCAGTTAATATACAGTACACGTTTATAGTTGGATGGAGAATTGATTGAAAACCAGCGGTTTCAGAAATGGATGCTTGAGGTTGGAGCTGAAACAGAAAGGAGCAGGGAACGAGAGCAGGACTTCTGCATGACGTTCAAAAGTGTAGTGAGTGTAACAGAGGACATAAAATCCAGGGATGACTCTGAGCTGAGAAACCTCCAGAGTCAAGTGACTTACAGGAAACGGTTTTCTTTCCCTTTCTTTTTCTCTCTGGTTTCTGTTTCTGTCGTTTGATAAGCTCCCAGACCAAACGTTTAATCAACATTTGATTAGAATAATTCTTCATTGCGTCATGAACAAGGAAGAGTCAAAGCTTGAACATTTTACTGAACAAACTGTTTAATTGAAATAAAAATGATGATCCAGGGATCTTCAGTTAAAAAATCTAAAAGACTTTAGAAACACATTTGGTTTTTCTGAATTTTGGTTTAGTGTGTGTGTCGGGATGGTGTGTGTGTATGTGTGTGTGTGTGTGTGTGTGGGGGGGGGGGGGGGGGCATCCATAGCAAACTGGTGAGTGTGACACACGTTCCTGTGGAACAGCTCAGCCCAGCAGTAAAGTGGCTGCAGATACTTCTATGATAAACTCAACAGAACACTAATGGTTTGAAACATCCAAGTTCATGATCAGTAATCAAGGAAAGAAATGGCCATGGCTGCCTCCGAGGAGTTGGCGGGGGAGAGGGCAGACTCCAGAAACCATCTAATCACCATCAAACTGGTTTTCCCACTATGTGAAGGTGCTATTTATAAGACTGAGATTGTTGTGACTCCTCAGACTGAAGAAGTCTTTTGGATGAAAACGAAACGTTTCAACAAAAAAGAAACCATCCAGAGGACCTGACTGAACTTTGATGGATTAATGGTTTGAATTGAATCAACCTTCAGCGCAAAGATTCTGAGTGTTGGGGAGGAGCACAGTGCTAGTTTACCCTCTCCACACACGAGTCAGAGTAGTAACAGTGTTACAGAGATAGTCTCCAACGCATGTCCTTTAGGTCTTGCCTCCAACCGTGACTTGAGCCAGCTGATGTGAAAACTTTGAAAACAGGAAGATATTTATCTTCAACAGAAACACCAGGAAGCAGCCACGCAGCAAACAAACACACATTCACTTTCCTTTCTTTGACTTCTGACAATTGTTTGGTTTCTCGCAATCTTAAGAGAGTTGTTCACTACTTTAACAACCTGCGACAATCCTGCAATGAAAAAACTAGAAATGAAAAATTAAAAAAGGTTGAAATCTAGGACAGGTTTGTACAGCCCCTTTTTATATTCGACCTGAATCCAAAGTCCACTTCAAAAATAAAAAGCGGACGCTGATGGCCCCTGTCACTGAGGGATTTGAGCAAACAGTTTTATCCACCACCAGGCACAACAGAGCCGGCAGCCACCATTAAACTACTGTTGAGAAATATAGAAACTACAATAGTTTCTTTAAATGATTGGAATACTCAGTTTACATAAATATGGTCTATGGTAAAATATATCTATATAAATATGGTGAATATGGACATCTTGTCCAAAAGTGATGTAGAAAAATTGGTCCAAGCATTTGTCACGTCTGAACTGGACTATTGCAATGGTTTATTATCTGGATGTCCAAATACTTCTTTAAAACGTCTTCGGTTGATCCAAAATGCTGCTGCCAGAGTCTTAACTGGAGTTACTGGGAGAGATCATACCTCTGTAGTTTTAGTTTCTCTCCATTGGCTCCCTGTCAAATCCAGAATAGAATTCAAAATCTTACTTCTAACCTACAAAGCTCTCAACAACCTAGCTCCATCTTATATTACAAATCTTATTGTTCCATATTTTCCTAACAGAGCACTTTGCTCTCAGGCTGCAGGTTTACTTGTGGTTCCTAGAGTTTCCAAAAACAGAATGGGAGGAAGATCTTTCAGTTATCAGGCTCCTCTCTTGTGGAACCAACTTCCATTCTCTGTCCGTGAGGCTGACACATTGTCCAGTTTTAAAACTGGGCTTAAGACTTTCCTTTTTGCTAAATCCTATAGTTAGGGTCAGCTTGGGTTTCCTGAGCTGTCCCTTAGTTATGCTGTTATAGTCTTAGACTGCTGGAGGACAATCTGACCACATTTCTTCACTCTGCTACTGTCTTTACTTACTCTGCTCAACCTGTTTTGTATTTGTAATTATTTTTTCTATCCTTAACATGTGTTTTTGTCTTTCAGGTACTCCTGGACCTACACTTGGACCTATATCTGGACCTGCTGTTCTGTGTTCATTTGTTTCTCCTTCCTGTCCTCTCAAACCAGCCGGTCGAAGCAGATGGCCGCTTGTCCTGAGCTGGTTCTTCTGGAGGTTTCTTCCTTTTAAAAGGGAGTTTTTCATTTCCACTGTTGCCACTGTGCTCAGGATGGGAGACTGTGACGAAATGAAGATTCAACTTGTCTGCTGGATTCCTTAGATAGAGAACTTTACTAATTGGCTTTTATGTATGTGAATGTTTATGTAAAGTGCCCTGAGACAACTTTGTTGTGAATTGGCGCTATATAAATAAACTGAATTGAACTGAATTGAATTAGGATGTGGCAACCAAATTTTCAATAATGATCTTTCTTACGCCTAAATGCAGCCACACAACTAAATGGTAGTTGGTAATTATTTTACAAGTTATCCAGTTTGCAAGATGGACGGACGGGGAACGGTATGTCCAATTCCACTTATCGCTCCATGATGGGGAACAAAAAACATAAAACTTCTCACATCTGTTTCCATCTTTCAATCCTCAGAATACACTGATTTCACCAAAATATTCTATTTTAAAATCACTTTATTAAATTTTTTTCCCTGTTCTTAAATCATCACTGTACCTCAGTGAGAGCTCAGAGACTGAGTCAGTAGAAGAGTTTCTCTCTAGACATTACTCACTGACTACACCCCCAACTTAATCCATCTGTTAAAATCGAACAGAATTTTTTTTTTAATTATGTGATGGTAAGAGGCATTAGGAGTTTTTTAATGGGTTTTAGTTTTGTCTACAGCACCTGCTTAGTGTATGCTACCCTGGATATTTCTTAAATTGATATTTCATTTCTTAATTTAGGAATATTTCTCCTGCTGCATATTTTGACAAAAGCAATGACCAAAAAATCTGCATGACTAGATACAGATTATTGTGAGCCGTGCACACAAAAATAGTCATATTCACAAATTGCACGGTTTGATAGTTGCATTCAGAAATCAACCTTTCTCACAATTTTGACGTCAGTTTCCAGCAGTCACAGCCTAGTGCAGTACTACTGTTGTTGACAACATATCAAAATACAAATAAATAAATAAAAACATGCCTAGTTTGGCTAGGGGTTCTTTTAAAGCGTTGTTTCCTCTCAGTGACTGTATTTTACATTTAGTCACTGAGAAGATTGATTAATTATCAGTCACTATTATCTAATTTAAAACATGAAGTACAAACCGGATTCCAAAAAGGTTGGGACACTAAACAAATTGTGAATAAAAACTGAATGCAATGATGTGGAGATGGCAAATGTCAATATTTTATTCGTAATATAACATAGATGACAGATCAAAGGTTTCATCCGAGTAAATGTAACATTTTAAAGGAAAAATATGTTGATTCAAAATTTCACAGTGTCAACAAATCCCAAAAAAGTTGGGAAAAGTAGCAATAACTGTCTGGAAAAAGGAAATTGAGCATATAACGAACAGCTGGAAGACCAATAAACCCTAATTAGGTCAAGTGACAACATGATTGGGTATAAAAAGAGCTTCTCAGAGTGTCAGTGCCTCTCAGAAGCTAAGATGGTAAGAAGATCACCAATTCCACCATTGTTGTGCAGAAAGATAGTGCAGCAATACCAGAATGGTGTTACCCAGCATAAAATAGCAAAGATTTTTAAGTTATCATCATCAACCGTGCATAACATCATCAAAAGATTCAGAGAATCTGGAACAATCGCTGTGCGTAAGGGTCAAGGCCGTAAAACTCTACTGGATGCTCGTGATCTCCGGGCTCTTAAACGTCACTGCACCTCAAACAGGAATGCCACTGTCAAGGAAATAACAGAATGGGCTCAGGAATACTTCCAGAAAGCATTGTCAGTGAACACAATCCACCGTGCCATCGGCCGTTGCCAGGTGAAACTGTACAGTGCAAAGAGGAAGCCATTTCTAAGCAAGCTCCACAAGCTCAGACGTTTGCACTGGGCCAGGGGTCATTTAAAATGGAGTGTGGCAAAATGGAAGACTGTTCTGTGGTCAGATGAGTCACGATTTGAAGTTCTTTATGGAACACTGGGACGCCATGTCATCTGGACCAGAGAGGACAATGATAGCCCAAGTTGTTATCAATGATGGTATGGGGTTGCATGAGCGCTTGTGGCATGGGCAGCTTGCATGTCTGGAAATGCACCATTAATGCAGAGAACTATGTTCAGGTTCTAGAACAACATATGCTCCCATCTAGACGTCATCTCTTTCAGGGAAGACCCTGCATTTTTCAACACGATAATGCCAGACCACATTCTGCAGCAATCACAACATCATGGCTACGTAGGAGAAGGATCCGGGTACTGAAATGGCCAGCCTGCAGTCCAGATCTTTCACCTATAGAGAACATTTGGCGCAACATAAAGAGGAAGGTGCGACAAAGAAGGCCCAAGACGATTGAACAGTTAGAGGCCTGTATAAGACATGAATGGGAGAGCATTCCTATTTCTAAATTTGAGAAACTGGTCTCCTCTGTCCCCAGACGTCTGTTGAGTGTTGTAAGAAGAAGGGGGGATGCCACACAGTGGTAAAAATGGACTTGTCACAACTTTTTTTGGGATTTGTTGACGCCATGAAATTTGGAAACAACAGATTTTTCCCTTAAAATGATACATTCTCTCAGTTTAAACTTTTGATCTGTGATTTGTGTTCTATTCTGAATAAAATATTAGATGTTGGCACCTCCACATCATTGCATTCAGTTTTTATTCACAATTTGTTTAATGTCCCAACTTTTTTGGAATCCGGTTTGTAGATTTAGAGATTGAGAAAGGTTTATTTGTCATACACATCACACATGGTACATGAGGTGGAAGGAAACTATGTACGCAGGGTCCCAGTTACATCCAACAAAAACACAAACTGTAAAGAAAAACATTAGTAAGATCCAAATCATGAACTAAGAATATACTACATTCACTAAACTAAGAATATTCTAAACACTAATGGTACAAAAACAATGTGTCAAAACAACAGCAGCATGAACATGAGTCTGTGTGAGCAGATGAGGACTAATGAACACAGCAACACAAAATAATATCAGCATCATGGATAGTCAGCAGCATACATCAACAACCAAATGGCGCTACAGTGATTTTCAGTGATTTTTTTTCCTGGTTAGAGACTCATGAGTCTATCAGCCTCAGGGTAGAAGCTGTTGTTACAAAGAGTACCAGGCCACTGTTAAATCAGAAAAAATCAAATATTTCTTCCAAATCATCGCCTCAAACAGCCACAATCCCCGCGTTCTTTTCAACACCATTAACTCAATTTTAACCATGCCTCAGTCTGCCAACAGGGAGGTCTCTGCAGTTACGTGTGACGACTTTGCCAGTTTCTTTGTTAAAAAGGTTGAGTCGATCAGGTCACTGATTCCTCACACCACAGCTGACCCCTCTGTCTTTGTCCCCTCCACATCAGTCTTTAACCAGTTTGAACCCATTTCCCTCTCATTTCTAAATGACGTCATTGGTCATATGAAACCCGCAGGTTCCCCTGCTGACCCCATTCCTGCATCGTTTTTTAAACAAGTCCTACCCTCCATTGGACCTTCTGTTCTTGACATTATAAACAGTAGTATGGCTACAGGTGTGGTTCCTGATGCTTTTAAACATGCAGTGGTAACTCCTTTAATTAAAAAAACCCGGACTTGACCCTTCAACCAGCTCAAATTTCAGACCCATCTTCAAACTTCCCTTTCTTGCTAAGATCCTGGAGAAAATAGTTTTCACTCAATTAAACGAGTTCTTAAGCGGAAATTCTATTCTTGAGATCTTTCAGTCTGGCTTTAAGAAACTACACAGCACCAAAACAGCCTTAGTTAGGGTCTGCAACGACATTCTTCTGGCAAATGACTCTGGTCAGTCTGTAGTCCTGGTACTCCTTGACCTTACTGCTGCATTTGATACTGTGGACCACCATGCAGTATCATTTATCCCGGCTAGAATACTGGGTTGGGATTACTGGTCCAGCGTTAGAATGATTCCATTCATACCTGAGCGACAGTAGGTTCTGTGTTAATTTTGCTAACACTCTATCTACTTCAATGCCTCTTTCCTGCGAGGTCCCACAAGGCTCCATTCTTGGACCCCTTCTGTTTTCTTTGTATCTCCTCCCCTTAGGGTCTATCCTGAGGAAACATGGTCTTTCCTTTCATTGTTATGCTGATGACTCTCAGATTTATCTGCCATTAACACCTAACAGTTCCTTCTCCATTCGCCCTTTGTTAAAATGTCTTGATGACATCAAGACTTGGATGACTGCAAACTTTTTGAGTTTTAATGATCAGAAGACTGAGGTCATTGTGTTTAACCCTAGCTCTGCCACTGTCACTGATCCTGCAAACCTGGACTCCCTTCAGCCATATTATCATTGTTTTTCTTTTGCATTTTATTGTTGGATGTAACTGAGACCCTGTGTACATAATTTCGCTCCACCGCATGTACCACATGAGGTGCGAATGACAGTAAAGAAACTCTGACTGATACCTCTCCAACCTTCATCCTTATACTCCGTCTTGGGCCTTAAGATCATCAGACCAGCTGCTTTTGGACATACCAAAAACCAGGCTGAAGCTCAGAGGAGATGGAGCATTTTCAGTCATGGGCCCTAAACTCTGGAACAATCTGCCCATCAACATTCGACAGGCCACCTCAATCTCTACTTTTAAATCTCTCCTCAAAACACATCTGTACTCATTGGCATTTAACACAGGGTGATCTCATTTGGTATTTCGTTGTTGATGACTGAGTTTATCCATTTTGCTTTTACTCCCTGACATTTAACGCAGGGTGATTTGATTTAGTATTTCATTCTTTCTCATTATATTTAATGTTTTTATGTTTTTATTCATGTTGTTGTAATATCTTGTTATTAATATTTGATGCTGTGATCTTTTTTGGTAAGCACTTTGATAACAGTTACTGTTTTAAATGTGCTACATAAATAAATGTGACTTGACTTGACTTGACTGTTCCTCAGCCTGGTGGTTCTGCACTAATGCTCCTCAACCTCCTTCCTGAGGGGAGTGGGGCAAAAAGTGTGTGTGCTGGGTGAGTGGGGTCTTTCATGATGCAGGTAGCACAATGTATGAAAATACTAGCTAGCTGTTTGGTGGCTGTCGTCTTATAATCCTGAGGTTGCGGGTTCGAGTCAGTGTTGTGTCAGGTTGGGCATGTGGTGTAAAGCAATTGCCAAATCTTTCATGTGAGTTTGCTTGCTGTGGTGACCCCTGAAGAAGGAAGCAGCCAGAAGAAAAACTATGAAAATGGAAAAACTATGAAAATGCCAGAAGTTTCAAAAAGGTAGCAGTAAGTGCAGTGAAAAGCTAGTAGAATGCTGAAAAACTCTAGATAAATGCTAAAAGTAGCAAAACATTAGAAATTAAAGCTGCAAGCAGCATTGAAGGCCCTCACCGCAAAGCGCCGCTTTGGCCATATGGCGACCGCAGAAGCTCCAGCCACTAACCCTTGTGGCGACCGCAGGAGCTCCAGCTACGCCTCCCAGTTGCCATTGTGAATGCTCTTGTGACATTCCCGCATGCGTCCAGGAGTTCATGTGATAAATCGTGAAAAATCACCTTCCGCCCATGTCAGTACAAGTCCAGCTGCAAGTCTTAAAAGTTTGGCCGAAATCCGCCCTTCCACACAGTAGTTATATTCACTTCTTGTTTTGTGTGAATGTTTGGCGAGGACTTCCTTTAGGCTTTTCAACATGTCATGTGTGGTTATCAGTGTTCAATGGCTATAGTTTTAATATTTCATCAATGGGAGAAATAGGACTACTGACCCAATGATATTAAATATTTTCTCTGAGTGGGCGGGGCTTTAGTGATATCATTAATCATTAGCATACACTTTTTGCCCCGCTCCCCTCAGGAAGGAGGTTGAGGAGCATTAAATGTAGAACCACTAGACTGAGGAACAGCTTCTACCCTGAGGCTGTTAGACTCATGAATCTCTAACCAGAATAATAACTGTGAAAAAAATCACATCATATTGCTGCTGATCTGTTTCAATGTTGCTGCTGATCTGTTTCATGTTGATGTGTTCATGCGTGCTCATCTGCTGATGTTCGACGTAATGTTTATATGCTGTTAGTGCTTAGTGTATATTTAGTTGATGTTTTTCTTAGTTCATATCTTAGATCGTATTACTGTTTTTTCTTATACATTTTATTGTTGGATGTAACTGGGACCCTGTGTACATAATTTCGCTCCACCACATGGTGCGAATGACAATAAAGAATCTCTGACTCTCTCTGACTCTGAGTTAGGTCGATTTCACACTAGATAGTCCGGTAGACTCGGTTCGGGACCAATATTCATGAGCTTTTGTTTACATTTGAGCTGGTGCATTTGCATTCACACTGCACTGTGCAGTCGAGTCAACCTGTTGAACCAACCTATTCCCCCGCTCGCCTGTGGGGGCGCTGCACCAAGAACTACTGAAAGAAACGACACAAAAACCTCTGAAGACACGTCTTCTTCTTCTTCTGTAAATAAAATAAAAATGAAGTGGCATCAAGTTTTAGCAGTTTTAGGAGTTATATTTTGTCATTTTTCAAAAATGGACTTAGCATGAGCAGAAGATGAGACAGAAGACCATGGAGAATATTGTTTTCCACACAAGGCAGCTGACGGCTCCATATAAGGTCAGAGAAATGCGTGTTTGTTTACCCTGCGGAGCGGGGCTCGGTTTGTTTACATTCACACTGTACTCGAACCGTGCTGGAGTTCGCTTCTACCGGACCGAGACCTAGGTTTTAGCCCGGGCCAGAGTTCGCCTTTTTGTTCCATGACAGAGTTCGATGGCGCGTTCACACCTCCCTAAACGAACCGGACTTTCTAGGAAAACGAGCTAGAGTTCGATTAAAGTGGACTAAACAGGGCTAGTGTGAATGCACCCTAAATGTACATCAGCAATGTGTCCAGCAGTGCTCCTTTATGATGCTAAAAAAATCTGGTGTAGATCGAATCATGTATCAGTGAGCTAAAGCTGATGGAACAATCTAGGGGTAGCACTGTAGTCAAATGTTGATATAATCCTATTGGCTTTTTTTATAAGTTAACAAAGGTCATTTTTTATCCATTTTGGAACTAATCAGATGACGCATGTTTGATTTAGAGCCAACTGTATGCGACCGGTGGGAGATTGGAATTCGCCATTCAGCCACGCCCACATGCTTGAGCCATCAGTCAGTGACGGATTTTGCCTCATGTCATTAAACACAAATTTAAATCTGTATGAATCTTAGAGTAAAAGGAAGAGAACCAACAAGAATACAGGTGACTTCCTGTTCCAAGGGGGTGGGGCTAAGGTGACCACATGAAACAACAATACCAATGCGTCTAGAACTGCTAATTCATGACATAAAAAATCTCGTCCAGATTGGATTGTGTGTCAGGGAGCTATAGCTGATGGAGTAATCTAGGGGGAACATTTGAGTCAAATGTTGATATAATCCTATTGACTTCTTTATAGGTTAACAAAGGTCATTTATATCCAATTTGGAAATCTGATCATGCTTTTATGATTTAGAGCCAACCGTATGCAAACGGTGGTGGATTGGAATTTGGCATTCAGCCACGCCCACATGCTCCAGCCACCAGCCAGTTTTGAAATAAGGATTTAGCCTCAAGTTTTGCTGCGTCATTAAATACAGATTTAAATCTGTATGAATGGAAGAGTAAATGGAAGAAAACCATTGGTGATGATCAGGTGACATCACGAATTGATCTTGTGAATGTGATGAGCGTTTGTCAGTTATTACACACAAAATGTCTCATTCGGCTGGGATGTTGTGTGTGTAAGTTATACCACCTTTATGTTTTATGGCGAAAGGTCAGATTTTGACGCTTGGCCACGCCCACATGCTTTGATTTAGAAGCAATATTTTGATAATGTTTGATTTTCAATGCCTCAAGATTGTGCATAGTGATTCTGCCATCTGCATGTCAAAAGCTGTAGGACAAGTTCGATCAAATGCGGAAGCTACAAACGTCCAAAATCTGGTCAAATTTGGACAATATCTAGATTGTTAAAAAAAAGCATCCATTTGAGTAGGTGAAATACTTGAGGTATATAGTTTTATATAGAAATTCTCACAAATTTTAGATAGTTCTTTTGGATTTTCTATGATATTACCATTTGAAGAGAGTCTGTTTATACTATTTTTGTTTTGTCTTTGTTTTTTTAATTTAAAGAAATAGTTAGAGTTTTGCTCTCCCTCCTCCAACCACTTCGCTCTTGAGCGTACAAATGCACCTTTAGCTTTACCGATATATAATTGATAAAGTTTTAGTTGCAAACTTAGGAGCTCTGCTTGCTGTAGTTCAGATAAATTTTCTGGCAATATGGAGGATAGAGAAATTAAATTGGCTATTAGATTATTTTCATCTAATTTCATTTCTTTTTTTCGTTTAGAACTTGCTTCTATAAACAATCTTCTTAGCTCATATTTTAAAAACTCCCATTGTTTTTGATATTCCCCTTTATCTTCTGCAGTTTTGAAATGCTCTAAAATTTTCCTTCTAATTATTTCATTTAAAGATTCGTTTTGTAATAAAGAACTATTTAATTTCCAATATGCAGGGTATCTTTGAGTTTGCTTATCAGGTGATAAGTTTAAAGTTAGTACAATTGCTTTATGGTCTGTTAAGGGAGTTGGCATAATTTCTGTCTTGCAAATTACCTGAGTAAGAGATTCCGAGATTAACCAAAAATCTATTCTAGATCGCAGAGAACCAGCCTTATTTGTCCATGTAAACTCTTTACTGTTTGGATTAGTAACTCTCCAAATATCAATAAGACTTTTTTCATTCATAAAATCTGTCAAAAAACAGTTATTTTTATTTCTACCAGGCCATCTATCAATGTCATCATTAACTGTGCAGTTAAAATCCACTCTCGGTATTACTTTAACATCAGTGAACCTTTCCATGATACTTTCAATAGTATTACTCAATGTTTGGAATAACTCTTTGTTTTCTCTTGTGTTAGTGTAACCATAGACATTACCTAATAGATACAACTGGTTGCAGTAACAAAAAACTATCAGCATATAATGTCCATTTGGGTCAGATTGAGTGAAAATAATCTTCTCATTAAATTTGTGCTTCAGGGTTAAAGTTCCAGCTGAGTGATGGTTTCCATGGGACATCCCCAGGTCCTCGCCCCATTGTGATTTCCAGAAGTTGTAATCTTCTTCAGCAGAGTGTGATGCTTGAACCAAGCAGAAGTCTGAGTCAAACTGATTTGCATAAAGAAAAACTGCCTTGCGTTTAGTAATGTCTCTTAAGCCTCGAGTATTAACTGAAATAAATTTTAAAGTAGAAATGTTCAACAGGAACAGACAAACGACACACAAACAAAAAAGTCAGAGCAGTGACGTACTCTTAGATTAGACTAATCATAGAGTATTCTCCCTTTCAAAGCACCAGTTAGAAAATTTCTTTGTTCTCCACAAAGGCTCTCCCTCCGACGAAGTAGGCCAGCTTCTTCTCCTCCCTTGCCTTTTGGATGGTGGGCCACAGACGCTTCCTTTTTTCATGATCCTCCGGAGTCAGATCCTCCATGAAACGCAGGTTCCTCTGTGTCAGGTACTCAGCCTTTTTAGACATCTTCCATATTGCATCCCAGTAGTGCCTCATGGAAAATTGGATGATAATATCCCGCATATGACGATGAGCCATAGCTGCGTTTATTCTTCCAAGCCTGTGCACTGAGTCAATCACTTCAGCAAACTTCTCTTTGTAGCATGGAGCAATGTTTTGGCAAATTTCTATTACTTTCATCCTCACATCTTCTCCCTCTGCCTCGTGCAAACCAAGCAGGCGTAGGTTCCAACGGCGTTTGTCGCGTGACAATTCGACAACTTTATTTTCTAACATTTTTATTTTCTCTTCTGCAGTATCCACTCTCTTCACCGTGTTCTGTATTGTACCTTTGATGTCTTGTAAGTCAGCAGAAAGAAATTCAACTGACCTTCTGAGTTTTTCCAAAGACTTTTCAAAGGACTTTTCGATGGAAGATCCTTGTTCGTGGATAGCTAGCTTTAGCTCCTTCACGATGTCGACTGCCAATTCTTGCTCCATTTTGCCGTTTTTAGTGTTGGTGGATTTAGTTGGTGTAAGAGAAGGAGGAATGTCACCCTTTCTTTTCGACGTGGGATTATTTGGCATTGCTACAAAATACTAACAATCATTAAAGATGCTGTTTTTCAACAAAGTTTTGGGACAAACTCAGACGTAACATCTACCTCCTCTCCGCCATCTTGGCCATCCCCTAGCAGAGGTGAGCAAAATTTGTCATGTATGAAAACTGAAAAACGCCCTAAAATGACCCTTTGAACCAAAATGGCTGACTTCCTGTTGGGTTTGGCCCAGTGCTCCAAGAGACATTTTCATAGGGCCTGAAAAGATACAGATGTTCACCGAGTTTCAGAATTATTGGTCAAAAATGGCTTGGGGCTGAAGTTTTAAAATATTCTAGGGGGCGCTGTGGAGGCTATTGGCCACTTATCATGGATTTCTCTTCAAGGGGTGGATAATGATTGATCATACTGATTTTGGTGCAGCTCGGCTCAAATCTGTGGAATTTAGAGCCAAACATATGGCCATGGCGTTACGTTTTACGTTGCCACGCCGCCACGCCCATATACTCCACCAAAAACTGTCAGTGTTAGAAACCAAGTTACACCAACATGTCTTCGGTGACTGGACACACTATCATGTTGATTAGGTAACAGGGGTCAGATAGGGACCGTTCAACGTAAAACTTTACACTTCCTGTTCTCAGTGGGCATGGCTTAAGTGATGTCATAATTTTACCATTGAGTCTTGCAGGGGATCGGATGTGGATCAATCTTTGAAGGTTTGATTTCTCAGACAGTTTTCATGTAGGAGCTATTAGCGTTTCGTTTTTCATGGCGAGATGTCAAACTTTGAGTTCTGGCCCTGCCCCTTCAGCATGATCCAAAATGCACTGTTTTGATAACTTTTCGTCCCCATGTCTTATGAACAAAATGGCCAAGTTTTAAACTGCTTGAGTGAAATCCCTAGGAGGAGTTCATTCAATTGCGGATGTATTCAAGATGGCGCCCGAGCTGGTGGCTTGCCGTTCACCTCTGTCCACTCTGTTTCTTTTTTTGCTATTTTTATAATTTTTCTTCAATAAGATCAACTCACTACTGGTGTATGATCGCCAGCAACTGCTCAATCTACAATTTTCCACCACTTATCTCGCCTCCTATGAACATTTTGATTGGGGTTCTGGGCCCCCACCTCCGCTGCTTGGGAATGTACCTGGATATCTCCAGCGCGTGGCCTTCGTGCCTGCACGAAAACATCGCTCTCGTCGCCGTGGGAGACGTGCTGGCCGCCTCGTGAGGCTCAAAGCTAGCCTCGCTCGTTCCTCAGCTACAGCTGTCCATCGGACTGAGGTTTCTCCACCTGGATGCCTCGCGGAGTCCTGCCTGCTGCAGAACATCGGGTCAGAGGCGTGCAGCGAGCGCTGCGGTGTTTCCAACCATATCCAGCAAACCGAAACCAACCTGGGTCCAACACCTGCACCATCTGCTGCCCCATCGAATCGTACCAACGACCCTGCTGTGTCCGGCGGCTCCTGGATTCCGGCTGTTCGTCCCGGCTGCACTTTCTCTGGCCGGAGGAGGCGAGGACCCGACGTAAACAAACTGAAACCGCTGATCTGCGCCCCCCCCTCAACTTCTCCCTCAGCTGCTGACCCAACAAGGTTTGCTCTCCTCAATGTGAGGTCTTTAACAAACAAAACCTTCATCATGAACGACTTTTTCTGCACAAATAATCTGGACTTCATGTTTCTGACGGAGACTTGGCTTCCTCGGGGTGAGTCAAGTGTGTTTTCTGAACTTGTGCCTGCTGATTGTACTTTTCTTAATTGCCCGAGGTCATCTGGAAGAGGTGGAGGAGTGTTGGCTGTTTTTAAGAAAATCTGGAAATGCAGACAGTTACAGACACCATCTTTTCAGACCTTTGAACTGCTACATTTTGAACTGGGCCGCTCCAACCCCATGTTGATTGTGGTGCTTTATCGACCGCCCAAATCCTCCACAGGCTTCATCAGTGAACTGTCTGTCTTTCTCACTGCAATACTGTTAAAATACGACCGTGTGCCGATTCTAGGGGACTTCAATGTGCACGTCTGTTGCCCTGAAAAGCCTTTGGTTCAGGACTTTCTAAATATGATCCACTCTTTAAACCTGGTGCAAAATGTTGTCGGCCCCACACACCATCAGGGTCACACTCTTGATATTGTTCTGTCTTGTGGTGTCTCTGTGTTAAATCTGGAAATTGGGGATGCTGTCATGTCTGATCACAAACCAATCTCATTTGTAATACCTCTTGCTTGTGTCTCTAAATCTCCCGCTCCACCCAGGACCTGTCGTATATTTAACCCTTCAACCGCTGCTCGTTTTTCCTCTGCCTTTATTACCACTGCTGCTACAACACCTGAAACCTCTGCCTGTGTCGGTGCTCAGGAGCTGCTTAGTAACCACAATGTGACCTGCACTAAGATCTTGGATCTGGTGGCCCCACTAAAAGTCAGGAAACCAAGGAGAGCCCAGTACCCATGGATGAATGAGACCACCAGGGCAGTGAGACGCCTGTGCAGGAGAGCTGAGCGCAGGTGGAAAAAGGACCAACTCCAGGTTTCTTTCATTTTGCTCAAAACCTGTTAAAAAAAATTACCAGAACACTGTCAAATCTGAAAAAAACAAATATTTCTCCCAACTCAAATAGACACAACCCCCGCGCCCTATTCACAACAGTAAATTCCATTCTAAATGTCCCTTCGTATTCATGTATGGAGGCCTCTGTTGACACCTGCAATGACTTCACTAAATTCTTTGTTAATAAAGTGGAGTTAATCAGGGCCTCCATCCCCCGCTCCTTAGTCGACCCATCAACTTTTGTTTCATGTTCTGCTACTTTCAGGCAATTCAAACCAATCACACTCCCATTGTTAAACAAAGTTGCTGGTCACATGAAGCCATCAGGATCACCATCGGACCCCATCCCAGCAGCATTGTTCAAACAGGTTCTACCAGCGATTGGGCCTGCTGTTCTAACTATACTAAACAGTAGTATTGCTACAAGCGTGGTTCCAGAGGCATTCAAACATGCAGTAGTCACACCGTTAATTAAGAAACCTGGTCTTGACCCTTCAGCCTGCTCAAATTACAGACCAATCTCAAAACTCCCCTTTCTGTCCAAAATCCTGGAAAAAGTAGTTTTTACTCAGTTAAATCAATTTTTAACTGAGAACAAAATCTTTGAGGTCTTTCAGTCTGGTTTCAAGCAGCTCCACAGCATCGAAACAGCTTTGGTTAGGGTTTGTAATGACATTTTAACAGCAAATGATTCTGGTCATTTTGTGGCTCTTGTACTCCTCGATCTTACTGCCGCTTTCGATACTGTTGACCACAGTATCCTCATCTCTCGGCTTGAACACTGGGTTGGGATTACAGGTGCTGCATTAGACTGGTTCCGCTCATACCTCTCTGACAGGAGTTTTTGTGTGAAGGTGGATAAAAATCTATCCACTTCAATGCCTCTTTCCTGCGGTGTCCCACAGGGCTCGATTCTCGGACCCCTTCTATTTTCGCTCTATCTGCTTCCGCTGGGGTCAATCCTAAGAAAACATGGTATTCCATTCCATTGCTACGCCGATGACTGTCAGATCTACCTGCCACTGAAACCAGCCAGTGCTTGTTCCGTCCACCCTCTCCTCAAATGTCTGGATGACATTAAGACATGGATGGCTTCAAATTTTCTAAGTTTTACCGACCAGAAGACTGAAGTCATTGTCTTTAGCCCTAGCTCAGCTGCCGCCTCTTATGCTGTGAACCTGGACTCCCTTCAGCCTTATCTGAAGCACTCTGTTAAAAACCTCGGAGTGGATTTTGACTTGGATTTTAAGTTCGACAAAAAGATCAGTTCGGTTCTGCAGAGAAGCTTCTTCCAACTGCGGCAGGTAGCTAAGCTCAAGCCAGTGCTGTCTAGACCCGACCTTGAGACACTAGTCCATGCATTCATCACAACCCGCCTGGACTATTGTAATTCACTGTATGCTGGGGTCAGCCAGGCCTCTATCTCACGGCTACAGCTCGTCCAGAATGCTGCAGCTCGGCTTTAAACCGGTACACCGAGGTATGAGCACATCACACCAGTTCTGTCCTCCCTACACTGGCTTCCTGTGAGAACTAGGATTGATTTCAAAATTCTCCTCCTGACCTATAAGTGCCTAAATGGCCTCGCACCCATCTACCTCTCTGAGCTACTGGAACCATATGTTCCCTCTCGGGCTCTGAGATCATCCGATCAGCTGCTTTTGGTTGTTCCAAAAACACGACTGAAGCTCCGAGGAGATCGGGCGTTTTCAGTCATGGGTCCCAAACTGTGGAACAACCTACCCCCCAACATTAGGCATGCCACCTCCCTTCCTGTGTTCAAAACCCTGCTAAAAACATATCTGTTCTCTCTGGCGTTTCATACTGTGTGAGTTGATTTAGCATATCTTGTTCCATGTCTTCATTTTAATGCTGTTGTTTTAATTTTTTAAGGTATATTCGTACTGCTTTTTATTTCTTAGTGTTACCATTAGTGTTAAGCACTTTGATAACAGTCTATCTGTTTTAAATTGTGCTCTATAAATAAATATGACTTGACTTGACTTGCTATAAACCGCAAAAATGGTGTGAAATTTTGAATCTTATTCCAAAATGGCCACCTTCCTGTTTATTGTACAGCACTGGTGTCAGGGGGTTTTCTGTGCATCTTGGGGAGTTAGACAAGTGTACCAAATGTCATGTTTCTCCGAGAAAGTAAGGTTAATGCGAAGGGTATTTTGAAAATGTCCAGGTGGCGCTGTTGAGCCGTTTCTGTTGCGATGTTTGCGACACCCTTAAAATATTTAATTTTCACTCAGTCCTGATGCGTGCGCCAAATTTGGTGAGTTTTCAGATATGTTTAGGCCTCCAAAAAGCCAATTCATTTGACGGAAAAATTGCTGCTCGGGCCTAACGAACAGAGCAATTACAATAGGCCTTCGCTGCTCTTTGCAGCGCTTCGCTGCTCTTTGCAGCGCTTCGCTGCTTGGGCCTAATTATCAATAAATATCTAGCATTAACAGAATTAGCAGTAGCAGAGCTAGCATTAAGATAATTACTGGTAAAAATAACAGGGAAGAGCTATCATGTCCATGGCAAACTACAAGAAAAAAACAGGACATTAATCCATCCATCCATTATCTTTACCCGCTTATTCCATTTTGGATCACGGGGGTCGCTGGAGCCCATGTCCAGCAATCACTGTGCGAGGGGCAGGGTACACCCTGGATGGGTCGCAAGTCCATCACAGGGCCACATAGAGACAAACGAGACAAACAACCATTCACTCTCTCACTCACACCTAGGGAATATTTAGAGTTACAACCAGGAAATGTGGGCCGATGTTGTGCCAAAAATCGATGGGCTACCAAAAGGCAGCCGCGGCTGCGTGCACAGGAGGACTTTAACAAGAATTTAACAAGATTAACACTTAAAAACAATTATTTGTTTGGCAAAGGTGTGTCTCAGTTTAACTTTTACTCAATAAATGCATTTTAATGGTCAAATTAGCTGCATTTTGCTGTGGCGGTGCAGCTGGTTTAACTTGTTCCAAGCAGCGAGCAGAACAAAGGTGGGGGTAATATGCCAAGCCGATTGTATCATTAATAACTAGTGAAGATTATCAGTCATTCAGGACATAGTAAATTCAAAAAAGTTCAAGAAAAAACAATAAAGGATGACAAATAAAAAAAGTCCAATTGTTTTTGTCTTTTAACTTTTTTGAATTTGTCATTATAGCCACATTTACCTATTACATGATACAACAGCATGCCTTACTGCTACTCTGCTGCCATCTAGTGGCTGAAAGTGGTACTGCTCTATATTTTTTTTCAGTCGGAAAGAATGAAAACAGTCATATCTCAGCCAAAAACTGGTTTATAAATATGGGAAAAAAATCCATAAATATGTTGCTTCAGTGTTCAGTGCTACAGTCGCAGGGCATGTAAATTATGCAAAAAAATGCACCTTATAGGGCGGAAAATACGGTAACTGTTTTGCTTGTGATTTTAGATTGACAATAATTTGTTCCTTCCTCTCTGCTGCTGCCTTCCTACAGGAGTCTGGCCGAATCAGTTTAGCTGCTCTATCACGATTCAGATTCACACCTCACACCCCCCCCCCCACCCCACACACACACACAATACCACAGGTTTTCCTCCATGATGCTCGTCGTTCACTCTGAGCTCTAAACTGCATTTTCTGACTGATTTTTCTGACTGCATTGACTCCTTTCCTATATGTTAATATCAACATATAAACACCCCCTCCCCCACTCCACATTCTCCAAGCCGTTCTCCAGTTTCATTCCCCCCCCCCCCCCCCCCCCCCCCCCCCCTTCCCCCCACCCTTCTCCCTTTTCCCCCCCCCCCCCCCCCCCAGCTGTCTTCAGTGCAGCAGAAGGGAAGTGAATAGTTTCAGCCCTTCCAGCTGGTCCCATCACCCAGAAACTCAGAGACAAACAAAAGAAGTCCCTTACACACACACACACACACACACACACACACACACACACACACACACACACACACACGAGTTTTGACAAGAACATGCGAGACAAGAACACTGGCAGACAGACGTGCAGATGTATGCACCTCCCAAACTCACATCCAGCCAGTCGTTCCCTGCAGACTCACCCACCACCTCTCACCCCCTCACCCTTCCCAAGCACCCTGTCCAGACATCTAGCCTTTTGTCCACACTCTGCTCTCACACAATAAACAGACATATTTGGAGCTAAACAACTGAACATGTGTTGGTCTTGAAAAAGGAAAAGACAACACAAAGTGGACATTAAAAGCACAGTCTGTTTCTAGTGTGCGCGCACACACACACACACACACAGAGTGGTTTTCACTAATGTGTTGGTCAACTAGACTTTAATATTTTGAACATCTAGGATGCTCCTGTTGCAGCAAATGTTTTCAAAGTACATCTTCTTTGTAAATCTCGCTTTCAGGAAATAATATGATAATGTTAATGTAACTGAATTGATTATTTCAGCACTAGTTTGCGCTATTCAAACTGAGTTTGGCTATCGAGACATCTGTATATGTAACATCTGTAAGATGAGCAGGCATTTAACACTATCCAAAAAACTAATTCAATTCAATTCAGTTTATTTATAAAGCTCCAAGTCACAACAGAAGTCATCTCAGGGCACTGAAACACACGATTGTACAGGTGGAGCAGTGATGGTCACACACACAACATCCGTTTGTGTTGATTTATGTGTGATTGATCACAACATCTGCTCTAACTAATGAACAATCCAGCCATCCCAACAGTCTAGCCCAAATCTAAATTTGGATAAAATAAATCTAAATAAAATAAGAGCAGTTTTTAATTGGAGGGCATAAAATGGACTAATGCGAAAAGTAATCTGTGAAAAATGGGATTATGTATTTACTGTACCTATGAGTGTGTATGGGTGTAAATATGTTCCGTTTAAAGCATGTAGATTATGTATAAATGTATGCTTATGAACTCATAATTATAATGGCACTATATTTATTTGTTGCATAATGTTGTTATAATGGTAAGTTTTACAATTTACATTCACAGAGTGGTCCTGAAGCACTCTGAGATCCTGGACCCTCCAAGACCTTCACAGAGTGGTCCTGAAGCACTCTGAGATCCTGGACCCTCCAGGACCTTCCCAGAGTGGTCCTGAAGCACCTTTGCGATCCTGGACCCTACAGGACTTTCACAGAGTGGTCCTGAAGCACCTTTGAGATTCTGGACCCTACAGGACCTTCACAGAGTGGTCCTGAAGCAACTTTAGCCCCTTATCCACGGGTCTTTTTGGTACTCCTATGTAACTAGTTGTGGCCGATTGCGGGTTTTATCAACAATGCCTCTAGTGGTGGAACCCACCCCATTTTTGGGACCTAAATCACTGAGGTCCCAGGTCTGGTTCTTTTAGGGTCTAGTTGTGACATCAGCGCACTGTAGGTCACTGATTGGTCAGGGGGCGTATTCATTGGTGGAGGGCGGAGATTCAGTCTTCCACCGGAAATCACAATCCACCATTTTCTTTTTCACCCGCATAACAGACAACAAGAAATCGGAGGAGCTTATTTTGGAATATTTTATAAGGTAAAACAAATAATCATGGCACAACCGTGGTCGAATGCTGAAGCTCAGGCATTTCTCTGTTTGCTGGCTGATGAACAAGTGCAGCGCGAGCTAGATGGAACGAAACGAAATGAAAAGATTTTTCAAGAGGTGTCTGCGCAGATGGCGGTGCAGGGCTCCATCGCACACCAAAGCAAAGAGGAAAGCTTAAAAAACTAATAGTTGATGGTG
The DNA here is from genome assembly GCF_014905685.2 of Nematolebias whitei. Taxonomy (NCBI): domain Eukaryota; kingdom Metazoa; phylum Chordata; class Actinopteri; order Cyprinodontiformes; family Rivulidae; genus Nematolebias; species Nematolebias whitei. Next base: position 82,314,553 of record NC_056498.1, read on the forward strand.
AGTGTATTTTATTTACTTTAAGCATATTTCCTTTTCCTCATGCAACCGTTTCTTTGCGTTTTCTGAAAGTACTCTGAACAAACGAGGCTGACACGGTTACGTCGTCATCATTGCTAACTGTACTCTGTTGCTGTTTTTCCACTCTTATTTTGATGCAGAAAGTCCCACTGAAGATTAAGGTTCGCCAGATTCTGCTTTTGACTGTCCAATCCTCCCCGCTTCTGACCCTTCCCGACCACAACAGCTCCGAGTACATCTACACCACCGGGCACATCCATGCCACCGGGCAACACGCAGCAGAGCGGCAGCAGAGCGGCAGCAGAGCGGCAGCAGAGCGGCACCAAACAGCACCCGTTACTAGGTAAGAAGCAACAATCGTGTTTAACATCACATTGATCATGTTGATATGAATGTTGTTTTGTTTTTGTTGTAAAACACCTTGCATGTATTCAAACTACTTGTTTATTCAGTTGTAATGGATAACTGTTAAATTTAGTTTTTCATTTATTACTTAAACTTTCATTTATTAAGTTTATTATTGAAATTATACAGGGTGTAGTGATTTTTGTTCAGATTAACGATGCTCTGTTCTTTTTCTAAATTAGCACAAACCATTGTAAATGACTACATGTAGTTTATTTATGCCCACCTGCGTACTATCATTAAAGTACTAGACTGCTTTATGAACAGAATCATTTCTGATCTTGTGAACAAACACCTTTAGAAATTAGCAGGAACTTTAATGTAAATTATTTATTTAAAAACTCTACCTGTACTTCATCATCTAACAGCCATTTTCCTGTGTGTTATTCCTAGGCAATAGAAAGCGCAGATCAACAAGTGCAGCAGAGAGCTTTGTTTCTGCACGTACAGAACAAGAGGAGATGAACCGGAAGCAGAGAGAGGAACACTTCCATTTTATTTGTGAGGATGCCAAAAAAGCAAGGCAAGAAGAAGCTGCAGCAGCGAGGAAGCAGGAGAAGGCAATTAGGAGGGAGGAGATGGGCTTGAGGAGAGAGGAAGCAGATGTTCGCAGAGAGGAAGCAGCACAGCGAAGGCAGGAGGCTGAACAGAGTGCTGCTTTCAGTCAGGCACTCCTTGGGGTGCTGGAATCCATTGCCCGTTCCATGGCAAACAGACATGTTTAAAAATATTTAGAGTAGATCATAGTTGATCTATAGAAATGTAGATCCTGCAAGGTAAGCCCACAAATAGCCAAACGTAGCTTGTTAAGTTTGCATATATAATTAGTGTATAATTGTTTTGTTTTTTTGTACAGGTCTTTATTTCTAATAAAAGAAACATTTTCAAGTCTTGAGCTTCCATCTGATCATCAAAAGTGAAGTGCTTACAGTGTTTTTTTACGTCAATAGTGTAGATAAGTGAAGTAATTGTTTTTTACCTGTAACAATGCTGGTGAAGATTCTCAGTTATCCTTGACACGGCAAATCCCCCCCAAAACAGATAAAAACAAAACCACAGGACTTTTTTTTAAACTCCAAAAAGTCCAGTATTTTTATTTATGTATTTTTTTTGGTTTTATCTGTAATGAGTACTGAAAAACGTAACCATAATACAGAATGTCCATGTGTTGTAAATGAACATTGCAGTGGAGTTAAAAAGGTGTAGGACTTGTGTAATCTACGTTTACAATCATCCTCATTCAGGAGGTTTTCAGTCATTGCATGTCAAACACCTCGGCCATGATGTCCATCCTGTGAATCCAGCAGCTTCTGCATCTTTTTCACCCAAGGTCAAAAATTCTCTCCACGACTTTCACTGTGGTACAAAGGAGCACTAACTTAATATTACTTAACAGCACTTCAATCATGAAGATAATTTGCGACAGCTTAATTTAAAGAGCTGCGTGGTAAGCATAAGTACTGAAAGAGTTGTTAAATATCAAATCAAATGTAGGTTATTATGTAATGTACGTAATAAATATATATATATATATATATATA
>NC_056498.1:82316616-82325892 GCF_014905685.2 Nematolebias whitei
ATATATATATATATATATATATATATAAATATTAAAATAGATGAATGTATATATGCATAAACAAATATAAAGTTCTTGTTCTAGGTTTTGGTTCTTTGTTAAAAACAAAAATTAAGGAGTATACAGTTTTTCTAAAACTACAGCCACTAAAAAACGCAGCATATGTGATAGAACCACAGCAGCAGTGTTTGTTTTGCCATTTTTACACGAACCTGGTAATAAGGCATGTCTGTACATTAAACAAACAAGAATAATTATTAATCCATGTTTATTTTCAAATCAACACTTTAACGTTCACTTGTATCTAAGGAAGGCTGGGGAGGTAAAAAAGATTAAGGGGTGGAATTAGGATAAGTTACAGCTCATGAGGTACTCCATCAGAGCATCTCTGACACCTCGGCCCTGCTCTCCATCTTGTGGGACAGCGACCAGGACGGGCTGTGCGGCTGGTTCTGCTTCAAGTTCATCGACGTCATCCATTTTGGTTGTGTGTTGTTTTCCAGCTCTTCTTCTAATACATGTTAGTGGTGCTTAGAAAAGAGCTTAATGTAGCACTACCGCCACCAGCTGGTAAGGTGCGTTGATATTAATAATCCGCCCACTAGAGGTGAACAATACGCCCACTAAACGGGAACTATAGGCAAAGTGTAGACACAAAAATAGAGGTCCCACTAGAACCGGACACAACAGGCTACAACAAGAACCAGACCTGTGGATACCAGGCTTTTGAGATCCTGGACCCTACATGACCTTCACAGAGTGGTCCTGAAGCACCTTTGAGATCCTGGACCCTCCAGGACCTTCACAGAGTGGTCCTGAAGCACCTTTGAGATCCTGGACCCTCCAGGACCTTCACAGAGTGGTCCTGAAGCAACTTTGAGATCCTGGATCCTACAGGACCATCACAGAGTGGTCCTGAAGCACCTTTGAGATCCTGGACCCTACAGGACCTTCACAGAGTGGTCTGAAGCACCTTTGAGATCCTGGACCCTCCAGGACCTTCACAGAGTGGTCCTGAAGCCACTCCTTTGAGATCCTGGACCCTCCAGAACCTTCACAGAGTGGTACTGAAGCCACTCCTTGGAGATCTTGGCCATGTGCTTTGGGTCGTTGTCCTACTGAAAAATGAACTGTCGAACCAGTCTGAGGTCAAGAGCACTCTGGAGCAGGTTTTCATCCAGGATGTCTTTGTACATTGCTGCATTCATCTTTCGCTCTAGACTGCCAGTTCCTGCTGCTGAACAAAATCCCCATACTGCCACCACCATTATTCTCTGTAGGGATGTATTGGCCTGGTGATGAGCAGTGCCTGGTTTCCTCCAAACATGATGCCTGGCATTCACACCATTCATTCAACCTTTATTTAGACAGGTAATCCCATTGAGCCTCGAGGACTCGTTTACAAGAGAGACCTGATTTCAACAAAGAAAGATGACAACAATGGACAACAGCAACAAAAATAAGCAATTATAAAAAGTCATACTGCAGTTTTTTTTTGTTTTGTTTTGTTTGTTTTTTTACAAATAGGATGGCTAAAAGAAAAAGGTAACAAAAAAACAGCTAGATTCTAAGGCGAATGTAGAAAACTAAAAACAGGAACATGTCTGCATTGGTCCCTGCCAGGAGTCCAACAGATTCTTAAAGCCACTTAGAGAGGTCAAGGTTGAGAGCTTCAAATCTTTTTGTAAGATATTCCAGGAAACAGGAGAGGAGTAGGAGAAGGCCCTTTTGCCTAGTTCAGTCCTCATTGAGGGAACACTGCAGGTAATAATGTCCTGAGAGCACACTCCGTAGCTGCACTCACGCAGAGACATGTAGGAGGAGATGTATGAAGGCAGCAGACCAAGAAGTGATTTAAAGATGAAAATGTACCAGTGAGAGAGTCTGTGTGAAGTTAATGATGTCCAGTTAACCAGTGAATACAGGGTGCAGTGGTGGGTATGATAATCACAGCCAGTTATGAATCTTAGTGCACCATGATAGACAGCATCCAACATCTGCAGGGTTCTTGTAGGAGCGTTCATGTAAATAATGTCACCGTAATCAATGGAGGGAAGGAAAGTCACAGATACAAGGCGTTTTCTAGCATTCAGGGTTAGACAGGATCTGTTTCTGAAAAAGAAACCCAGTTTAACTTTCAGTTTCTTTACAAAGTTTTCCACATGGAGCTTAAAAGAGAGATGTGAGTCGACCAAGATACCCAAATATTTATAGGAATCAACAAACTCAATGGGGACACCATTTGAGGATAAAATCGGAGGAAGAACTGCTGGGACCAACTTCCTATTTGAAAAAAGCATCCCTTTGGTTTTGTCGGCATTTAGGACAAGTTTGAGGCGGAACAAATCTGTCTGGATGTAGTTGAATGCAGATTTCAAAAGCTGGAAAGCCTTAGCAACAGTTTTAGCTCGACAATAAACAACTGTGTCGTCAGCATAGAAATGTATGGATACATTAGGGATGTTTTTACCAACATTATGTATGTAGATTGTAAAGAGGGTGGGTCCTAAGACTGAGCCTTGTGGTACACCATTGTTGACTGTTAAATAACTGGAGGAAGTACCATTATGTTGAACACATTGCCTCCGATCTTAAAGATAGTTAGAGAACCAACCAATGGTGTGTTCTGAGAAACCAATTTTTGAGAGTTTATGACACAAGATGTTATGATCCACAGTGTCAAAAGCTTCAGACAGGTCTAAGAAAAGTGCAGCACAATAATCCTTAGCATCCAGTGCTTCAACGAGGTCATTAAGAACCTTCAGAGAAGCAGTGGTTGTGCTGTGTTGTTTCCTGAAACCAGATTGATGTGGAGGTAAGATGTTAAATGAGTCCAGGTAATTTTTGATTTGAGAGTTTATCAGTTTTTCTAGAACCTTGGCTAAAATACAGAGTTTAGAGATTGGTCGAAAGTTGTTCAGTAAGGTGGGGTCACCTCCCTTCAGCAAAGGAAGAACAAAGGCTGTTTTCCAAGTGTCTGGGATGGAGTTTTGTCTTATGGAGAGATTGAAGATGTGGGTCTCAGGAACTGTGATGATATGAGCAGCCAGCCTTAAGAAATAAGGTGGAAGTTCATCTGGACCTGCAGATTTTTTTAGGGTCAAGATCTTAACAGTTTATTAACCTCACTGACTGAGAACGGAGAAAAAGAGAAGCTGTGATTAACTGAGGATTGATTTGTAGGAGGGATTTGATTTGTAGAAGTTTGGTTATTAAGTGAAGTGGCTGATTTTCCATTAGTAACTGTGTCAAATAAAAATCTAGAAGCAACAAAATGTTTGTTGAAACAGTTCAGGAGCTCGTGCTTATTTGACACAGGAACAGAGTTAACGAGAAGTTGTGCTGGGAGGTCAGATGATTGGGGGGTGCCTGAGAGAGATTTGATGGTTTTCCAGAATCTGTTAGGGTCATTTAGATTTTTGGAGGTCTGAGATAAGAAATAGTTGTGTTTTTCTGCTTTGACAGCAGTTGTGCATTTATTCCTCATCTATCGAAAACTCAACCAATCAGTGTCTGAGTCAGATTTTCTCGCTGTGGCCCAAAGATGATCTCTCCTGTGCAGGAGGTCAGCTAGCTCTGGAGTAAACCAGGGGCTGTCTCGTCCCTTTATTCTGAACTGACGAAAAGGAGCATGTTTGTTCACAAAATAAATGAAACTATTATGAAAATAGTTCCAAGCGGAGTTCACGTCATCAGTTAACAGAATACGATGCCAGTCAAAGTGAGACAGATCCCAGAGAAATGACTGTTCACAAAAATGTTTCAGATCCCTTTTTTGAATTAATCTGGGCTTAGAAGGTGGAAGTTTAATATCTCTCAAAGCCGCTGTCACACAATGATCACTCAAGGTACTGGCAAATACACCTGTACCAGGGAATTTGTGAGGCATATTAGTTAGAAACAGGTCTAAGATGGAGGATTTTTCAGGACGGTTTTTGTTTAATCTAGTGGGAGAGTTGATCAGTTGGGTAAGATTGAGAGACAGGCAACATTCCTTGAATTTATCACAGAGGGGGGTCGACTTACACCAATCAATGTTGAGGTCTCCAGCCAAAAGGATCTCTTTGAATTTTAAATTACCAAGAAATTCCATCAGGGCAGACAGAGCCTCGGGTGTTGCTGAGGGGGGACGGTAACAGCAGACTACAGATAAGATCTGGCCACCATTCAAGGTGATGTCTACAGCTAAGGCTTCAAACTGGTTTGGAATTGTTTTAGAAGACACAGGACTAGCAACCAAAGAATCTCTGATGTAAACAGCGACCCCCCCCCCCCCCCGTTTTTTTGACAATCACAGCGGTAGATGTTTAATCCATTGATTGCCAGGTCATTATTGAGTACAGATTTGTTGAGCCAGGATTCAGAGATGAAGATTACATCTGCCCCAGAAGAACTGACCAGAATTTTCAAGGCATCAAGTTTTCTCAGAAGGCTACATGCGTTTACATGCAGAAAATGAAGTCCTGACATGTTTTTAAAGTCATTTGGTGTCATATAAATAGTGGGGGGTCCAGGGTTGGGTTGAATACCTGAGAGCAGTAACAACATTATTATCAGACATTTTCTTGAGTTTTTTGTGACTGATGTGTAATTACAGGCTTTAACAGTGTGACAATTAGCCCCCCATAATCGAACCATGAGGAACATTAATGAAGACGTGATAATTCAGAACCCAAAAACAGTGAAAGTTGCAGTGATGGGCAAATTCAGGTGTATTAACAAGATTCAGTGACTCCAGATAATCTGAGAACTGAAAATAGTGACAGTAATATGAATGATGCAGAAAAGTTTCAGACCATAAAACGTCACAGTTCAAATGGGCAAACAAACCTGACGAGGTGGCCCAACTGCAGTTTGAGTTGGGCTGAGTGGGGCTCCGGCCCCCAAGTGAAGATGGATGGATGGATGGATGGATGGATGGATGGATGCTCCCATGGGAAACAGAAGCTGGGTCCAGAATCAACAGGCCGAAACAGAAACAGATAATTTTGTAGCAAATAGCAGAGCGAGCTGCCAGAAAATCCTCCTGAAGTGAAAGGCATGATCCTAGCTCGTTTCAGGTCAACAGGGGCCAACATCCAGGTGAGTTTGGATGGAGGCCTGCAGCAACTCCGATACAAACTCCGAACTTCTCTCGAGCACCACGCAGCCCTGCTCCTTCACGCTGCTCCTTCACGCTACTTCTTCGCTTCTCTGCATGTCACCTCCGCACCTGACAGCACGAGATGCACCCTCGGTGAAAAACGAGACTGACCGGAGAGGCTGAAGTCGACACTGGTTCGACCGGTTCTGCTCCAGTCCGGCTCCGGCGTTCCACAGCACGAGAGATGAAGAGGCTGAAGATGTCCCTGGCCCGGTTCTGCTCCAGTCCGGCGGCCCGGTCCGGCAGCCTGGTCCGGCGGCGCTTCAAAGCATCGGAGCGTCTCCTCCAAGTGAAAACAGCGATTCCACGGAGGTGAACAGTCCTTCATTAAAAGTAACGGGCTGCTCACTGAAGCTGAGACCAGCTCTGTTGAAGACGAAGTCGAAGTCCCTCACAGCCACCTCGGTTCGGTTCTGATCCAGTTCGAGGGTCACAGGTACACTTCCCCCACACCTATGAAGACACCACGAGGGCTAGTCCAGCAGAAAACCAGTGAAATACCTCCTGGCGATTTTTGTCAGAACCAGGTAGAACCACAAAGGTCCAGATGAGAGTTCGTTGAGGTCCAGAGAGACAGAGAAAAAACACCGGACCTTCGTGTGACGACTCCCCAGCTCGAGGGGTCACCTGGCCGGCAGGGTGCGCTCAGAGTGACCGGTGGGTGGGAGCGGCCGGTCCTGGACCAAAATATATTTTTGGACGGTCCCGTCCGGCTCTCTGAGTCACTGAACACCGAATCTGGTTGGAAGGGGGACCAACTTTAGTCCAGTTTGAAAAAAAAACGGGTCAGTTTGATGATAAAAGACTGCAGAGAAGCCGGAGGGAGCTGCCGTCCATCAGCTCACTGGAAGTGAATCTTCCGTTTCCTCTTCAGATGACAGAAAAAAGAAAAGAAACACCAATCAATCTTTGTCTCATCAGACCAGACAATTTTGTTTCTGAGAGTCCTTCAGGTGCCTTTTGGCAAACTCTAGACGGGCTGCCATGTGCCTTTTATTAAGAAGTGGCTTTCATCTAACCACTGTACCATACGGGCCTGATTGGTGGATTGCTGAAGAGATCTTTGTCCTTCTGGAAGGTTCGCCTCTCTCCATAGAGGAAGCTGGATCTCTGATAGAGTGACCACTGGGTTCTTGGTCACCTCCCTGACTAAAGCCCTTCTCACCAAATCACTCAGTTTAGAGGGCCGGTCAGCTTTTATCACATTGTCATTATGGGGTGTTATACACTAAGTTATACGCTAAACAAACTCCAAACGGTATGCTAAAAGATCGAAGGTATACGCTAAACACTAATAATGTAAAACAACACAGCAAACGTAACAACAGCAGCACGAACATGAGTCTGTGGTGAGTAGATGGGTATGAATGAATACAGCAGCATGGATAATCAGCAGCACAGAAAAGTCACATATCACCAATTAAAGTGGTATTACAGTTATTTTATTTTATTTATTTATTTGGGGAAGCGTGAATACTTTCTAGATGCACTTTATATACGTTGTCATATGGTGGTCATATTTTATAAAAGAGATCTGATTATTTATGCAGAGCTGTGACGAGGGACAGATGAGCTACTTGCTTCTCGAACACACTTTGTCTTCAGAAAGACAGACAGACAGACAAAATAAATTAATAAATGAAATTGAAAATTTGAGTTTGAACTAGGGCTTTTCCACCAGGCGGTGTTTAAAAGATGGAACATGAAACAACACCACAACAAAAGAAGATGAAAGGAAGGCAGACCCAAGTTTGAGGACAAGGTCAATGTGCCTGGCACATAAGACAGGCCCACCTTCTCTAACCTCTGCGTCACCACTCTCCCACTATACCTTCAGTATATGTATCTAAATATATTCTATTTGTGCCACTTTTTTTCCTCATTGTAACTTTACCAAAAACGTACTGTGACTTCAGTACTGAACTTAGTACTGAACAGTGTAATTTGAGGCCACATCTATTCATTAAAAAAAAAAGTGTTCAATACAAAAACATCCATCCAAACAGGCTAATCTAAATCTAAACCCGAGTCTGGCCTAGGCCTGCACAATATTAGGAAAATTGCTATTTTAATAATAATAATGTTGAACACTGCACAGAGATATCAGTTGTGATAAACCAACATATTCCTCACTCCTTTAACTTTTTTTACAACACTCATTATTACGGATTTAGCAATTAGCTTTAGCATTTCAGATACATTCTTCAAAATCCACTGTGGCTGTTTAGTATAGTGGAGGTGCATCTGAATGCCAAATATGATATGGGCATCCAGCTTGGGTCTGCAATTAATTGCAGCAATTTGCAATCCTTATATTGCAATGACTAAGTTTCTGATACATTCTGCTGATCTAGTCTGAACGGTCTAACTGAATCTGAAATTAAAAAAAGTCTAACCTAAATCTGTTCCAAGGGTTTACCATACAGTAGTTTAGTTACTATTAAAACAAACAGAGGATGATGACAGGCTGTTCATTCTGTCTGCTCTGCTGTAAGACAGAAGTCGAAACAGACCACAGCACCTTGCTCAGGATTAGCAGCTAATTTAGATCGGGTGCTTGTGTAATTCTGTTGATAAAGTTCTGGTAGTGCCATGGATGTTTGGTGGCCATACCAACATGGACACAGCAGCAGTCATGCAGATAACTTCACTTATTATTTTTTATTATTATTAAAGGCCAATCAGTCCTTGAAAAAAAAAAAAGAATATCGCCTGCCACATTTCTTGCCAGAGTTTTAGAGTAAGACCATCCTATACTGAGAAATGACTGAGCTAAAGTAGAGTTGTGTCACCATGCAATGCTTCAGGATTAATATGGAGTTAAATTAGTCTCAGAAGAATTCATGACTAAACAGTTCTTTTTATTGTACACATTTCAAACTGTGTGATGGACTGGAGATCAGTCCCCGCCTCTCCCACAGTGACTGCTGGATATGGGCACCAGTGACCAAAAAGGCAGAAGAGAGTACAGATGAGGAATGGATGGATTTCAAACTGCACAAGTAGTAAGACACTACTCATACAAACTGTGACATGAGCATGCACGAATCAGCTGCTGCAGATGGATCAGCTTGCCTGTGTTTGTGACTTCTGAGACGTTCTTCAAGCTCCAGATTGACCTTCGTACAGTTACTAATGCACATGCATAAAATCAGGTCCTGCATCCCCAAATAGTTACTTAGTCATCTTCTACACCTGAGTTTTTATTGACTTTTATATACAAACATATCTATAAATGAATTTTATTGTTATTTTACATGGGGTGGCACGGTGACTCAGTGGGTAGAGCTGTTGTCTCTCAGTGAGAAGGTTGCCAGATTGAATCTCGGCTCGGGGGCCTTTCTGGGTGCGGTTTGCTTGTTCTCTCCATGCTGTGTGGGTTTTCTTCGGGTACTCTGATTTCCTCGCACAGACCAAAAACATGCATGTTAGGCTGATTAGTAACTCTAAAAAGTGTTTATTTATTTTTTTTATTTTGTGTCACACATAAATGCTTTTGACACCAATGATGGGGTGAGACACATTATTGGCACCTTTACTCAAATGGCAAGTTGCAATACAATGATATTTTGCAATGGGCAATTCCAAATGCAGAGCGGTGATGCATCATTAATTAATTTAGAATTATTTCAGTGATATTTATGAATGGAAATTATATACAGCATTTGTTTGCTTTATTTAATTATTTGAAGATTACATTGAAGTAATTCAGTACAAAATGTTTGTATGTGTGCCAAGAGTGCAAACATACTCGACTGACCAAATGAAATTACTGTTTATTATTGAACTTGCATGGCACCATGTTGTCTAAGTCAAGAGCCATTGTCAGCACTGGGGGCTAAGCGCCCCTAAAGGTCTGATCCTAGAATCACCCCTGGTTTTGAGCGAGACATGATGCATTGCAAAGTACTGACTATGAGCATGCACATTAGTAACAGTAAAAAGTTCAGTTCTGTCGGCTTTCATGACTGGTAAAAAGCTGGGATATCTGGGCCTTCTCTGATTTACTGGGTTATTGGAAACTATGTATTTCTGAGACGCCACAGTATAAACTACCATGCCTCAGTAATAAACTTCACAAAATGGGTATTTTATTTGTCTGGAAAAAAAACAAAAAACATATACATATATAT
>NC_056498.1:82325992-82337043 GCF_014905685.2 Nematolebias whitei
ATAGTGATGATAACGTAACATGCCATTTTATTAATGTCACTGTAGGTTTTGACAAATTAATGGTCATGTTTCCACCGTCAAACCCAAGCCGATTTGAAGGGCATCAATAATTCATATAGATACACATAGTTTTTTAAAAACTTGTGACAGAACAGCTTTAAATTATGAATAAACACCATTAAATTACTTTTTTCCGGGGGAGTTTGGCAGTACGCTGTCAGCGCGTGACGCGTAAAGGGAATTCCACGCAGTTTTCTGCTTCTAAAATCTTTGACTGATAGACAAACAGGACACTTTATCATTTGTGTATCGTGTCTTCTGTTTACCAAATACTTATTGTCCTGTTTAAACACAAAAGTAACAAATACAAGAAACAAGAGCAAACTCTGAAACAAATGCCGACTGTAATAGCCAAGATTCAGTAAGGGACGATTCAGACACTCACCCTCAGTGGACGCGTCCAGCACGGTGCTGAAGTAGACAAACAGATGTCAAAGAAAGTCCCTCAAGGTTTCATTCAGAGCCAAATGTCCCACCGTCAAACCCTGGAGCCTCCAATGTCCACTTTATCAGCCCCAGGACAACGTCTCCTGAACGTCTCACGGCAACGAATGCCAAGTCATGTCAGCTCGTGCTGCCTTCATGTGTCAGCACAAGCGTGGTAACGATAATTCAAATCAGAACCGCTAGTTTTTTAATGATGAGTTCAGGGGCGGGTCAGGAGAAGCGTGGGGAACAGAAGCTCATTGTTCTGCCTACAAGTTCCTCTGAAGCCCTACTGCTTTCAGACGGTGTGAGTTAAAAATCATTTAGACTCAGTGTCGTTACAGAACATTGGCAGAGTATATTCAATTTAACAAACAGAGCCTGTTTGTCTAATTTATGTGTAGAGACATTAAAGCGCCGAACACGTAACTAAGGCTCATATGAAATCTAATTCCTCTTTTACAACATAAAAACAATCATTATTACAACGAGTCCCTTTTAATCCCATGCTCCGTGAAAGCAGCGGCAGTGTGACAGACAGACGTGCGGTGACTCACAGCTGAGTCAGAGCTCGTGTTCCGCCCACACTGCGCATGCGGAAGCGGCACAGCAGCGAATAGTCACGCACTGTGGTCACGCAGCTCTCCACGGTTCGTGTGAGCTGCGAGGAGGAAGAGGATAAAGAGGAGGAGGATGGTGATAATGACGATGATGATTATCCCCCGGTCTAAGTCATTGCACCGAATGGGTGCCATTTGCTTGTAGTAACTCCAAAATTGAACAACAAAGTCCATGATAATAATCCAGGTATAAAATCCAACATTTTTCAGTCAGGTCATCTGGACAGTTTCTTTTTTTGTGCTGAAACGTTTTGCCTTCGATCCAGAAGACTTCATCAGTCAAGGAAACACAACAAAACTGATTCTTCCTCCAACAGCTAACTCCAAAGTGGAACAAACCAGTTCTGCTTGTGATTAGATGGGTCTCCAAAATTGAATATATTTTTTTACGTTTTTTTTTTTTTTATTGGATCTAGTAATACACATATCTAACTATTCAAAATGGATATTGGTCCATCTCAGGTGATTTTATTTCATTTTTTATTAAGCTTTAAAGTCGAAGATGGTTGCATTTTTTTCAGTCCTGTTACCAAAACTCGTGTGACATCCAAAAAGCATATTTTAAAGCATAACAACTAATTTCATTGTTTATTCCTAATAAGGTCTTTATTTTTGATGGAATGGTTTAATAGATACTTAAATAGTTATTTTGTTTTTTTTACCAAAAAGTCCCTTTGTATAAATAGAAATAGTGTTTTTCTAAAATTTCCAAAGGCACATTTATGAATTTACAGAGACCAAAATCAAAAGTTTCTTACATTTATGATCATGTAATGTATTAAACAATTAGGTAAAAGACAGATCAAACAAAATTGGAGAAAGTAGTTTTGTTTTTTTTCCTAAAAAAAAAATACCATGACGTAACAGGACTGAACAAAGGCAAAAAGGGACAGTGTGTGTGTGTGTGGGTGTGTGTGTGTGTGTGTGTGTGTGTGTGTGAGGACAAACTTGTGCGACCTTTTCTAAGTGGCACTCTCTAGTTTAGCCCAGACTTCCTTTTCAGTTTCCATGTAGCGAGCTGTGACTGGCTTCAGAGGTGGAATGATACTCAAAACGTCTTCCAAGAGACACCACAGTATGTCTTCACGCATTGGCCAGAAAAACCAATGGCCCCATTTTTGTGCATGCAACAGACCTCTATATGTGTTTCACTTGTATTTGTGATGACACCTGGGTAAAGGTCACCGCCAGACTTTGTCTTCAGTGCTTTTTGCTTTTTCCCCCTCACTCGCTCTCGTGCAAGACGGATGCATTTCTTCCCTCTCCTGTCCTCCTCCTGCTTTTTGCTCTCTGTCTTGTGTATCGGAGCTCCTATTTACACATCTTCCAAATCGTAAACTAATGTTATGGATCTGGTCAGCTGGACTTTCAATTTAATCTATACAATTTTTTCAACAAAGCGACAGGGTCCTGAAGAACCCTGTTGGATTTAATATTTTATACATTTTTATAATTCCTATCAAGCACTCAAATGTCATGTCACATAAAGGGTGTGCGTGTCTTTTTTCCAAGGTTGAACTATGTTTATAGAAAATGTTTGCTAATTCTAACTAGTTGACCTTTAAATATAATCTCATAGTAGCTAAGGATAATTTTACAAGTTCACATGTGATAAATTACAAGCAATCAAATCAGGCCAGAGAGCAGACTGATTAACATAAATAAAGCTAGAACACAGCTCTTTAATTTAGACAATATAGTTTGACTAAGTAAAATCAAATTAAAAGTATAACCATGATCAAATAAAAACACGGAACATAAGTTAGATAATATAATTATTCCTAGAAATAAACAACTATTTCAAATCAGTGTTATCACTAAGATATAATCACGTTAAACAAACAGTGTTAACAGTTTAAACGCAGACACAGAAACTAAGATGATTCTGCCTTAAAAACAATCACCAGGCCTCCAACAGATATTGAATTAACATACCCATGAGGTAGATAATAATTAATAATTACGTATAAACAATTTTGACACGAATCATTTTTGTATCCCTAAAGTAGAATAGCAAGTTAAACGTTAAACAAAAGCCGATTTCGGTGAACCAAAACTTATCTGAAATATAGACGTTAACGTCCTTGAGGGGGCGGGCTAAGTCGTAACCATAGCGACAGAAGCTGAACCAATCAGGAAGCTAGCCTTCTCAAACGGGGATAAAAGGCCGGAAATGACGTACGCCCACCGAGCATTTTCCGGGAGGCGCACATGGCGACGGTTCGTTCTTAATGCTCCATTTATATGCATATATCTTATTAATGTAATTGTTTGTCTCTGAATATCTGTAACCCATGTTGTGTCAAATAAATCTTTTATACGAAGGGCGACGCCTCAGCCATTTTGAACACGACGTGGTACTCTAACCACGACAATATGGTGACACCGACGTGATAGCGAGGTGACGCGGCCTAGACTGAATTGGATCGAGGTGGCTTGCGGTGGACACACAGAGAGAGGAACTGGGCCCATTAATTTCAGGTAAGCTGGTTAACTGTTTGGACCTTAAGGTCCGGAGTTTCTGGCTATTCGGCCGTAAACCAAATTGAAACTAAATTCAAATTCCTCTGTTGGTGTGCATGCAGCCATCTCCGGAAAATAAAGATGGTTTTATTTAAGCTAACTCCCGGTGATTCGTGTGAATTCTGACGAAGTGGGTTACTGGTATTCGGACTTGGGGGGTGCGTTCGAGGCCGCGTGCCTGTGAGAGAGTGTGTATTCTGTTATGTGCACGGCTTTTATATAGAACACGAGTTAGAATCGTGGCGGAGGATGACTAAGAGTCTGCCGTTAAGTTGAATGTATAGAGATATAAGTCCCTTTGAATTCAGCGGGTCGTGGCTGACCGAAAAGTTTACCTGACGAGGTGACTTCCTCCCATATGGTCTGCCATTGGGAGGTGCTGTGGTGCGAGATTTCCACAGATACTGTAGACTGGTACTAAAGTAATCTCAATTGTTAAACTTTCAAAGGAACAGGCCGGGGGCCGTTAAGTCTAAATTCCGGACGGTCTGGGACCGCGCGGTAGGGTTTTAAACACTGTTTGTGCCGTGCTGTTCAAGTTTTCTGTGTGTCGGAGAAAGTCTGCTTGGAGCCGTGTGTGTGTGGTAAAGCACTTGTGTGGGGGAAGGGAGCGTTTCTTTGTTCCACACACGAGGTGAAGGCTTACGCGTGTTTTGTTTTGTCTTCGTTTCTGCGTCAGAGGTGTCTTGTGTGATCGGTGCTTCCATATCCTGACCGGAAGGGGACGCTGTTCTATGAGGCAAGGACAGGTCTGGACCCTGGGTTGTTCCGTACCAGACTTGTGTTTGTTTTAGTACGGCTGCGGCCAGGAGTGAATGAAAATAACATATTTGAATGCCTGGGTGTGTGAATGTTGTTATCAGGTGTGGAACTCATGAATGGGGTACAGGTGAAGCCTGTGGAAAATCTATAGGATCATATCAGAGGCAAATTGCACGACTTATAGGGAGTATCAAAATGAAAAGGAGGTAATTAGTTTAAGATCAGGGGGCCAATAGCTAAAACAAGCGGAAATAAGCTTTATGTACCAAAATTAAGGGGGTAGAGCTTGATTTTTAATGATTTAGGCTGTAAAAGTTGGATTAATTTAAAAATATAGCTGATTGGCGTGTAACAGCTAAATGGTATCTGATATGGGAACAGGGATAGCTGAAAATCTTCCAAAAAATTTGCTGATAGCCGTCTGAGGCCAGACAGAAACGGAGATAGGAGCAGACACAAGGTTAAACAAAACAATTTTCTGTATGATAGGAAGGAGGCAGTGAACTCTGAAACAGAGGATGGTTTGAATCTCAAGGAAAGAGGGGACATCACGTGTACGAGCTGTAATTAACCAGGAGATGGAGTCAGAGTGAGTCAGCTGGAGAAGGTTGAATCATCTTGGAGTCAGATTAGACGGTAGAGGGTTGAGATGTCAAAACGACCGAGTGGAAGAGAAATATTGTAGGGGTGGTCTTGGTGGTACTTAACAAATTAGATTAACTTTCTTCTTGGAATTGACAATAAACTCAGGTTTTAAACTCAACTGCAAAACAACAGAATAAAATAAGTAATAGACAAAATCCTTGACACTTGTAAAATATAGAATTTTATTCTGGTCAAAGAAAATCTTACCGGACTCAAATTGAAAAACTTAGTTTAAATTAATCAGCCTTAAAAAGTAAAGGCAAAGGCCAAGGAGCTGTTTCCTTCTAAGAGCTGCCGGAACTAGGTTAATTATGGGACAACAATAATTCTAGTGGGTAAACGCCATGACTTTAACTTTATGATTTGAGACTTCACACAGGTCCTGGGAGTGCAAAAGGACAACAGAGAGGTGTACATGGTGAGTTTAAGAAGTTGTACTTTGTGAACAAAGGGCATGTACACGTTTTTGTGCAGTGATAATGGACTCTGTGATGTCTTGAGGAGTATACATGGTCTTAATTGATCTGTATTAAAAGTATCTTGTTTGTGATACAGTGAGAAAGCATAGTTATGAGAAGAGATGATTTGCAGATTGGTTATATAACAATAAGTGATTACATATTAACATGCTGCCTAAATTTACAAGGTCTGGACTGATAATGTGGCCCTGAGAGTGGACTTCACTGTCAGGTGATGTGTCAGAACACATATTCTACAAGATGGAGGACATTGTTTGGAGGGGAATATTTTATGCAGTAGGCGTAAAGAATTGGCTTGTGCAGTGTTTAATGAAAGCTTTCACTCTTATGTAATTGAGCGGTTAAAACATCTATTGTACAATCCAGGACACCAGAATGACTCCGTTGGGGTAAACGCTGTGGTTCCAGAGTAAAACTTGCTAACGAACGATTGATGTGGATAACAGATGAAGGTTGAATCTGATTTTAATAATTTGATTATTTTTTCTTCTCTGCAGCCGGAGATGACAGAACTTTGGAGTGGGAAGATGAGTCTAATTAGGCCCACAAAACATAGAAGGTAGCATTTAACTGCATACAGCATCCATCTGAGTTTTGATCAGGACTCTCGAGTGCCGGGGGCCGGATCGGATACAAATGTGTTCAGGTGGGCGCTGAAGTTGGGTCTGTGAAACTGACCAATGGGATGGTTCAAATAAGTTGTCAGTCGAACACAACTGACACAACAACGAAGAACTTTTCAGCCAAGTAACGTGACTTTTCAAAGATCTAACAGTCCAAGAGCGAACTGAACTAACTGTCCAGAGGGGGTCCTGGAGTTTGTCCACAGCGGGAACATCCAGTCAAGTCTTGCTGTATGCTGAGATATGAACTGCTGCACAAAGCTGAACTGGTCTCCAGACAGATGGAGACAAATCTGGGGACTGAAAGGCTGAAAGAAGAACTGGTGGTCACTCTGTCCAAGGTCACTAACATCAACTGCAGCCTGACGGATGTGTCGACCCCACATTTGGTCTGTGATGGTCATCTAGGCACTTTGGGGTCGTGATCAAAAACTGCAGCTGGCTTTGATAATAATCACTCACATAGACTCATTTTAAAACAGGTGACACAACATGACACAGAAGTACTGAGGTGGGAGTGCTAGACGATTATCCATTCTCCAACTGCTCTGAGATGAAAATTGTTTTATTACCTCTAATGCTCCACACCCCTGAGCAAAATATTGATTTTTAACTTTCCGTTTATACAGGTCAGGAAGTCTCATTCAGGAGAAACCTGAGACCTGATTTGGATGAAGTTCACTAATGTTTTCTAAAATAACACTGAATGATTGTCTTTGCCTTGACGGAGCACATGTGGGGGGTCTGGTTTGATACAAGAGATGAAATTTATTTAATGATTAACTTTTTGCTAATTTATAGGAGAGCTTGGGTTGTAGTTGGGTAATTGTTTGCAAAACCTGGGTTGAATAACAGTAGTGGGAAGTTTAAAACTACACCATATTTTTAGTTCTGTAACTAATACTCAATCTGGGTGTTAGTGGATTGCAGACGGTAATACTTCAGATTTGAAACAATGCCGTTTCAAAAAGGGGGAGGTGTGTAGGCAGCTCTGAGCAGGAAACAGTTCATACAATGATTAGGTCATTACAAACTATACAAAGATAACTTCTTCTGAGGCGATTAAAAGATCATATCATGTAGGGTAATCACATTGACATTGGGAAATGAATAAATCAGAAACCTACATAACGACATTGCACTTGTATATATGTATATCAGTTTAACAAAAATATCTTTTTCTCTTTGTTGTAATGTGTACAGATTCCAGAAAGGGGGACGCCCCTAGTCTGAGGTGGATTTGAGCAAAGGTTAAAGGGAAATGGGTGATTCGGTATTTTAAACACCACTGACTTGACTGACTGGACTGGACTCAAATAGTTTAATTGGGCTAATAAAAGGGTTCATGAACAAAGTATTTTAACCACAATTCTTTCTCTTTTATTTTTTCCTCTCCCTCTTTTTCTTCCTTGCTTTTTCCTCCCTCTCTAGCACAGACAGGTACCTGGATGGAAGATTAAATTCTTTTTTTCTCCACGGTGTTATATGTCGGTTGTTTTCAACTTATGGGTATATTGTACTTTGATGTGTGCGCAAGCGTTTCATGAAGTTACTTCCACAGGCTCCAGGAGGAGGGGGGCCGGCGTGGGGGATTGTTATTATTGTTATTGTTGTTGTATTGTGTATGTTTTATTTTAATTGTAGGTAGACCGGTTGACAGCAAAGGCTTGTAAGGGTGACAGATGGGATGAGAGCACACAGGTATACCTGGAGAAGTCCAGTATGTAACACAATTCAGCTTCAAGTGTACAGATGCATGTAAGAATAGCATTTTATTTTAGTTTTACTAATTCTGTTTTAGGATGACATTACAGTGTAATAATACACCTATCAGTAGCAATAATAACCATCAGGGTGTCCAATAATTCAGAAATAGGTTTTATTCACTACAGAAGTAACCACAGTCAGTTTTTGCAGGCCCACAATTGGGTCATGGATCCCACAGATGAAATAATCAAAAGGCCATGCAGGGTGCTTAACAATTCGCAAGCTTTGGTGTCCAGCTTTTCTCATCAGGAGGGAGGAACTCTGACCGAGGAGACAAACTCACATCAGACTGGGTCCTGCTGAAAAGAGGGACAGGACAAGACCCCACCAGGTGGTGGACAGAACATCACATGCCATCGGTCCCCAGAAGGAGAGTGGCACCTGTACGACCCCACCAGTGCACCCCTGCAGAGGAGAGGAATCGATCGCTGGACCAGATGCAGGGTGATCTGAAGACAGCTCCCCACTACACCTGGAGGAGGTGACAGGACCTTCGTGGGAGCTCATTCTTTGCCCCTTTGCTCTGGTTGGAAAAAGGCAGTAGCAAACATCGGAGAAGGAGTCTCCACTCTGCCTGAAGTCGGTCGGGTGGATCGGGTAAGGACGGAAGATTATCAGCCCTGACCGTGAAGAACAGAAGACGCGTCAAACTGATTTTAGTTTTGTCCCAATACACACACGTCATTTAGAATGTTTAATCAGACTGATAGGGTTCTGAGGACTTTACATGAAGATAACTCCGTGGGCCGAATCCCGCCGAGCACCAAAGGACCCTTGTGGACGAACAAGGGCTCCCACCGCAAGCTCAAGAACCGAAGACCTGCTAGATAGAAATGTTTAAATTGAGGGTGTTGGCTTTTCCTGTTTAATATGAGTGTTTTGTCTTACCTTTCAGTCATTCTGAAAAACAACCAGAGTGGATACAATTGGAAACTTAAATATTCACTTAACTTAACTATTCACTTAACTTAATTATTCATTTAACTTAAATATTCAGTTAACTTAAATATTCAAATATTTTACTCCATTCAATTGGAAACTTAGCTATTCATTTAACTTGACTATAAACTTAACTTGACTATTAACTTAAATATTCAGTTAACTTAAATATTCAAATATTTTACTCCATTCAATTGGGCATTTAATCATTCTAAAATACCACGTATTTTAAAGGTGGTTTAAAATAGAGTTTCACTTATTTATCTTTCTCTAAGAGGGGTGTTGCCGCTTTTTTTGTATTTTTATAAAGGTTTATGTGTGGTACTTTTCACAGGTGTTGGATCAGGGGTCTGGTCCAGGACCCCTGGGGAGTGCAGTAAGTTTGCGTCACGTCCATATTGATAAATAAATCCATAAAGAGGGTGAACTCCCATGAATATGGGAGTTCAAAAGAGGGAATGTTGGATTTAATATTTTATACATTTTTATAATTCCTATCAAGCACTCAAATGTCATGTCACATAAAGGGTGTGCGTGTCTTTCTTCCAAGGTTGAACTATGTTTATAGAAAATGTTTGCTAATTCTAACTAGTTGACCTTTAAATATAATCTCATAGTAGCTACTGTAGTGAACCAGATGACCTCAAATCTACCAGATGGACAGAGACTGTTATTTTCATTGATCTGAATAAGTCTGGGCCATCTGATGTCTTTCTTTCTTGAATTAATCAAGCAGAAAAGACAATTCTTTATAATCATTACTGTCTTACAAATGTTTTGATAATCAAATTGTGTTAGTTCAATCAATGCTTTATAGGTTGAAAAGAACTACTCATCTTTATTTTACATAAACAGTAAGTAATGATTTTTATTCCTCATTCCAAGAAGAAATCACCTGAATAAGCATTCCTTGATTTTCTGTCTGAAATGAGCAAGCTGTCGTAAGTGTGTGAAAGGTTGGTTTTCGGTCAACTAAAATGTTTACCGAGAAAAATGTCATGTTTAAACTTTTTCAGAAGATTACCAAGAGTAGACTCCAAAAAGTCTGCTGCTTCTGCAATAATCTTTTCTGTATGTTAAACAAGTTTCATTCTCTGACCTCGACTGTTGATAAACACCTTACGTCAAAACCACTCCTCTTTCTGGTCCTTCCACGAATCAGAAAGCTCTAAATTGAACAGGAAGTCGACCCAAATAAAATGTGGCAACTCCCCAGTTCATGTTAGATTGAGAGTTCTGGAGAACGTGAGAGTTCCAAGATTGAGAGTGCAGTCGGTTCTGAAAGCTTCAGAGCAATGAAGAATCCAGAGGTTTTTTGGGGATTATAATTCTGTTTTGAGCTAACAACGCACGACTCTCTGAAGGTTTGGTAGCTCTCGACGGAGACGCTGAAACGAGTCAGAAAGGAACTACTCCAAGGCTGATTCATCATCAACAGGTAGATGGTTCTATTTTGACCAAGTGTACCGTGAGAAGCTGAGATCGGACGGAGCGTGCAACTTCTGGTCAAACAGATTAAATTCCCTCACATATTTCCTCTGTAAGATAAATCTCAATTTAATCTTAAACTCTTCTCTCTCATAAATCAGTACAGATATTTTTAGAAATGTCTGAAGCAAAGTCCTCAAATCACCGCCGAGTGATTTGAAGTTCATTTTCTGTGAAACTGTCTGTTATTATTTTCATATTTTGCCAAATTAATGTAAATGTTTGATGTTAAACTTTGATTTTGAAAATAAATGATTCCATTCATTTGATGGGTCAAAGGTAATAACGTCTCTCGTTCGCATTCCTTTAAATTCAATGCACGACATTACACAGTCAGAAAAATGAAGAACTCGTGAATATTGTATGCATATATAATTCATATATTTGTCATACAACAAGTGACACGTACCTCACGTGACTCACTACACTAAGGATAATTTTACAAGTTCACATGTGATAAATTACAAGCAATCAAATCAGGCCAGAGAGCAGACTGATTAACATAAATAAAGCTAGAACACAGCTCTTTAATTTAGACAATATAGTTTGACTAAGTAAAATCAAATTAAAAGTATAACCATGATCAAATAAAAACACGGAACATAAGTTAGATAATATAATTATTCCTAGAAATAAACAACTATTTCAAATCAGTGTTATCACTAAGGTATGATCACGTTAAACAAACAGTGTTAACAGTTTAAACGCAGACACAGAAA
>NC_056498.1:82337143-82338153 GCF_014905685.2 Nematolebias whitei
CATAAATTGTCCCTAGGTGTGAGTGAGAGAGTGAATGGTTGTTTGTCTCTATGTGTCCCTGTGATGGACTTGCGACCCGTCCAGGGTGTCCCCCGCCTCTCGCACAGTGATTGCAGCCCCTGTGACCCAAAATGGAAGAAGCGGGTAAAATATAATGGATGGATGGATGAATAAAACAGTTTAATATTATCATTATTACTTACTTGGAAATATTTTTAAATATTTCACTTGGCCTAATAAGAACAAAAATGTAGGAGTCATTTTAGTCCCCCCATATTATAATAAGAATAAAAGAGCTAGGGAGTGGTGGCGCAGAGGTTAGAGAAGGTGGGCCTGTGTTCGGAAGGTTGCCAGTTCAACTCCCAGTACCAACAACATCAAAATGTGAGTGGGATAGGTGAAGCACCCACACCTGCCTCCACCCTCATTTGCCCCACCTGGGCCCTTGAGCAAGGCCCTTAACCCCCACCATCTGCTCCCACGGGTGTCCTAGATAGCAGCTCTCTGCTCCACACAGAGGGCTGTGGTAGCTCGGTGTCTGTGGTAGAGTCAGGAAAGACCTCCAGTGTAAAGAAAAAAAAATTCCCAAGTCTTTGTGCGACTTAGTTCTGTGGTGACCCCTGAAGAAGGGAGCAGCCGAAAGAAAGAAAAAAAGAATAGAGCTGACAAGAATTACCTTCTTTGTAACAATGTAAATTACAATGATATGAGATTGTCTTTCCAGCAGAAATAATATCATGAACTTTGATTTTATCTAAATTTAAACAAAAATATGAATGTGTATTTAGAAGCAGTTGATTTTTAAACTATAACCAACCTTCATGGTTCAACACTCATCTGTGCTCCTGAAGCTTCACTCTTTGTAAGGGTGGCATTTATCAAAACAATAAAAAAGAGATAGATATATAGAGATAGAGAGAGAGATAGAGAGAGAGCGAGAGAGAGAGAGAGAGAGAGAGAGAGATCCATCCATCCATCCATCCATCTATCGATCCATCCATCCATCCATC
>NC_056498.1:82338163-82339933 GCF_014905685.2 Nematolebias whitei
ATCCATCCATCCATCCATCTATCGATCCATCCATCCATCCATCCATCTAGACCAGGGGTCTGCAACCTGGAGCCACATGCAGTTCTTAGCTCCGCAGTAGCTCTTTCAAGCTTTGACCAAAACCAACATAAACAGAATTATTTAGGATTCATTCAACCTTTATTTCTACAGGTTCATCCCATTGAGCCTCAGGGACTCATTTACAAGAGAGACCTGACTCTAACAAAGAGCGATGACAACAGTGGACAACAAAGACAGTAATAGACAATCATAAAGGATGCGTACAAATTGAGAATAACAAGTGAAAAGAAAATGGTATTTAAAAGAAAATATAACAAAAAAAATGCAACTAGGTTGTAAAGAGATGTAGAAAACTTTAAATAAGAACATGTCTGCATTGGTTGGTGCCAGGAACTTAGCAGATGTTTAAAGTCACTTAGAGAGGTCATGGTCATGGTCAAGGTCGAGAGCTTCAGGTCTTTTTGCAAGATATTCCAGGAAACAGGAGCAGAGTAGGAGAAGACCCTTTTGCCTAGTTCAGTCCTCACTGAGCGAACACTGCCCTGAGAGCGCACGCTGTAGCTGCACTCACACAAAGACATGTAGGAGGAGATGTATGAAGGCAGCAGACCAAGAAGTGATTTAAAGATGAAAATGTACCAGTGAGAGAGTCTGTGTGAAGTTAATGATGACCAGTTAATAGGTTATAGGTAAGCACTAAACCAAAAGGCAAAAGGGCCTTCTCCTACTCTGCTCCTGTTTCCTGGAATATCTTGCAAAAAGATCTGAAGCTCTCGACCAGTGGCTTTAAGAATCTGTTGGACTCCTGGCAAGGACCAATGCAGACATGTTCCTGTTTTTAGTTTTCTACATGTGCCATAGAATCTAGCTGTTTTTGCTACTTTTTTGACATCTTATTTTAATTTGTTAAAAAAAAATCTGTATGTCTCTTTTATGATTGTCTATTGTTGTCCACTGTTGTCATCACTCTTTGCTGAAATCAGGTCTCTGTTGTAAATGAGTCCTCGAGGCTCAATGGAATTAACGTGTGTAAATAAAGGTTGAATGAATGTTGTTTTCCCATAATTCTGCAGTAACCATTCCTTCTATTAAAACACTGAATGGCGATATCATAGAACTTGTAGACACACACATATATCTTGATATTTGGCTGGATAAAGGTATTAATTTTAAACATCACCTTACATATCTAATAAAAAAGCTAAAATTTACTCTAATTTTTTTGTATAGACTGAAATCATGTTTTTCTATTTCTTCCCGTAAGCGGCTTGTAAC
The DNA here is from genome assembly GCF_014905685.2 of Nematolebias whitei. Lineage (NCBI taxonomy): Eukaryota > Metazoa > Chordata > Actinopteri > Cyprinodontiformes > Rivulidae > Nematolebias > Nematolebias whitei. The sequence goes on from NC_056498.1 coordinate 82,339,460, forward strand.
AAGTTTGCTTTGATCACAGCTGGATTATGGAGACACAGTCTATAGATTTGCCTCCCACACCACCTTAGTTAAACTGGAGTCCATTTACCAAGCTGCTCTGAGGTATAAAACAGGTTCACCCTTTAGGACTCACCAGTGTACTCTATATACCCTTGCTGAACTTTACTCAATATTTGAAGGATTAAGCATTGGTATATTTTCATATACAAAGCCATTTGAGGAGAATTGTCATCATCAACTCGAAGTTAATTTCACTCCAGAACACACAGTCTCGGGGTCAGTAGCTGGCTGAGGTTTAAGGTACCCTTTGTGCGTACAGTCAGCAAAGATGAGTTGTCCTATTTCAGCCCATGGTCTTGGAATGATCTGCAGCTTAAGTTGAAGTTAGAGTCTTTTATTCCTTCAACTAGTTTTAAACAAAAATTGTCTGAGGTTTTAGTTACATCTTGCACACACACATATGTATGTATATAT
>NC_056498.1:82340033-82341313 GCF_014905685.2 Nematolebias whitei
ATGATTTTAACTAGAAACAGTTTCATTTAAATTAACATTTTAATCAATGAATTACAATTTTACAATAGTTGTCAGACTACAATCAACTCAGTTATCAGGTACTTGGTTGCCATAAAAAAAAAAAACGACAAATACAACAATTATATTCAGTCTCTTGTAAATGAGTCCTCGTGGCTCATTGGGACGAACCTGTTTAAATAAAGGTTGAATTAATATCTTCTATAGAAATCATGAATTCATCCAGATGATCTGAGGTAAGCTGGAGCAGATCTGAAGTTCATGGAGGACAAGGTGGAGCATTATCATGCAGAGAACATCAGAAACAGCTTTATAACAGGTGTCTAAAAAAGTTAAATCTGGTCCTCTGGACATTCAAAAAAATTTGAATGTCCAGAGGACCAGATTTAACTTTTTTAGATTTTTCTACCTGGGTTATTGAGCATGCATCAGGATATTTATAACAGGTGTTACTCTGATCTTTTATTAACGTGTGTAACATTATAAAACACTGACATGGCTATATTGATCATTGTATTGCATATACATTTTTTTTTTCTAACATATGTGTTTGCAGACTCGTTCCCTTCTAAAATTTAATGATAAATGTATCAGCCACTTCTAAAAACGCTTTGATAAAATGCATAGTCTGTGAAATAATCAGTAATTAGTTCGTTGCTGCTCAGTAATTACTGAAAGACACAGGTAAAGTAAGAAAAGTCGATTTTTGTGTTATGTTGCACCAGCAGCTGCTCAAACTGACTGACAGGATGAGCTGTTTGGAACTATTGGGAGCTGCATGAACCACGTGACCGCGTATCGGCGAGTTCAAAGAGTGTCGCAACTCTCTCTTTACAGGACTCTGGAGACTAAAATGACTCCTGCATTTTTGGTAGTTCTTGTTAGGCCAATAACATTTCCGGGTGTAAGTAATAATAATTATAATATTATAATAAGAATAAAATAGTGAATCAACACACAACACACTGGTTACTGAGGGAACTTAATGTCTGTGTCTTTAGAAACAGTAGTAATGTTTATTTATGAGAAGACAATCGGTGCTTTACAAAAAAAGTCAAGCTGATGTCACCTGTCGCTGACGGGTTTGAATGGTGAATGTTAGTTTTTTAAGATGAGAGATTTACTGAATGGGAATTAAACAGGGAATGCAAATAAATCATTGTTTTTGGTGCAATATATCCGTATATAAGAAGAAAAGCAGGATTATATATATATATATATATATAAACAACCATTCACTCTCTCACTCACACCTAGGGACA
>NC_056498.1:82341413-82345070 GCF_014905685.2 Nematolebias whitei
CACTGTTAGAATGAAGATTATTGTTCAATAAAAATATGACATGTCTTATTTAACACTGTTCGTACCAAAGTTTAATTTAGAACAACATGTGTGATCACTGGTCAGATCACTGGTCAGATCACTGGTCAGATCACTGGTCAGATCACTGGTCAGATCACTGGTCAGTGGAAGTTCTGCTGTTCTTCTCATCTGGTTCTGGTCCATGAACAACTGGTTGAACCTCCTTCAGTCTCACACGTCTTCACTGTGTCTCCGTGAACTGTCCTCTCTCTAAATGTGCCTGTAGAGTGACATTAGTTTATTTTCTGGCACATTTCTTTGACAGTTCAACATTTTGAGCCCTGATTGAAAATGTTTGTGCAGATTAAATTTACAGCTCTCACTTTGTGTTGTTGTGATGATGATGATGGTGCTCCTGCTGACTTGAGATGATGTCATTAATAAACAGTATAAATAGTAGTAAAAGTACTTTATTAAAGCTTGCTTTACATTTTACATATTTTATAATTGTTTGGAAATTTATTTTTGCACAGTTAACACTTATTTTGTCGTCTGTTATGATTTTAACTAGAAACAGTTTCATTTAAATGAACATTTTAATCAATGAATTACAATTTTACAATAGTTGTCAGGCTACAATCAACTCACTTACCAGGTACTTGGTTGCCATTAAAAAAACGACAAATACAACAATTATATTCAGTCTCTCTTGTAAATGAGTCCTCGTGGCTCAATGGGACGAACCTGTTTAAATAAAGGTTGAATTAATATCTTCTATAGAAATCAAGAATTCATCCAGATGATCTGAGGTAAGCTGGAGCAGATCTGAACTACTGCATGGAGGACAAGGTGGAGCATTATCCTGCAGAGAACATCACTAATAGTTTTATAACAGGAGTTACTCTGATCTTTTTGTATCGTGTAACGTTATAAAACACTGATATGGCTATATTGATCATTGTATTGCATATACATTTTTTTTCTAACAAATATGTGTTTGCAGTCTCGTTTCCTTCTAAAATTTAATGATAAATGTATCAGCTGCTTCTAAAAATGCTTTGATAAAATGCATAGTCTGTGAAATAATCAATAATCGGTTCAGTAATCAGTTTGTTACTGCTCAGTAATTACTGAAAGACGTCAGGTAAAGTAAGAAAAGTCGATTTTTGTGTTATGTTGCGCCAGCAGCTGCTCAAACTGACTGACAGCGATGAGCTTTTTGGAACTATGGGGAGCTGCATGAACCACGTGACCGCGTATCGGCGAGTTCAAAGAGTGTCGCAACTCTCTCTTTACAGGGCTCTGTTTGGAACTATTTGCCGCTTCATGACCCACGTGACTTCTGCATTCCATTCTTTCTATGGGAGTCTATGGGAGTGTCGCAACTCTCTCTTTACAGGGCTCTGGTCTCCACATATTAGAAATCTTGTGGTCTGCAGTGCCATCTAGTGGTAACCAGCCACTGTAAGGGCAAAGTCAAATTGCATAATACTCACAAAGAATATGGACAGACATCAGAAACTGGATTAATCTCAAACTTAACATTCCTTCTTTTGATGTTGATGCCATTTTACTTTATGTGGATAAGTTGAGCTCAGTTTTCTCTGATGCCACAAATATAGTCGTACTTATGGCAAAGTAACATATTCACTGTAGTAAATGGAGGGATAATTTTCATTTCATTTTCATTTAGCCTTTATTTATCCAGGTTAGTCTCATTGAGCCACGAGAACTCATTTTCAAGAGAGACCTGTATAATAAGCTCTCCTCCCGTTTTATGAACAATTTTAAGTCGTACTATTCATTAAGTAGATTAAAAAAACTGCAAAACTTCTAGATCATCTCACAACAGATATCCAAACAATAGTTTTAAGTTTCTCATGTAGTCTTTTTCTTTCATTATTTTGTAAAACACACAATTTTGTAAATTATGACACCCGTCACGAGAGTTTGTATTTGTATCTTGTTTTATTTTATTGTTCTGTTTTGTCTTGTTCATAAAGTTCCCCTGCGTCACCACTCTGACAATATTAATCCAACATAAACTACACCAATTCACAAACAACACAAAAACAAACAACAGCAGAAATACTCAAAAAGTCAAAGAACGTGTAAGACTTAAATCACAGTGACATTATTATTATTTATTTATTTATTTATTTATTATTTTTTTTTTTTAATCACAGTGACATTGAACAGTCACAGTCATGAAATACTGTCTGGTGTTGATCCACACCTACCAGTGGGTGGCGATAACGCACCGTTGCGTCGTTTGTGAACCGCAAATAAACCCACGAAGAAGAAGAACCACAACGAAGAAGAAGAACCATGCTAGCTTATTAACCTAGTTTAAACTTCTTAGCAAAAGTGTAACGTCGAAGAGGAAACACTTCAGAGCACATTTAAATTGAAGACAGCAGAGAACACTTATCATTGGCCGTCATAATAATAACAATAATCAGGAAGCAGGGGACTTTTCTAGTAGTTTTGCAGGTTGCTATGGCATCACGTCAGGACGGGACCGCGAACCGATCACCAGATAGCGCCTCGGAGGACGAGGTGAGTGTTTTACCTCAAGGGTCTCTCACTTTGCTTCGGCAGACTTTCCCCTCTGGTAACAACTTGACTTTTAATGCAGTTTGAATGCATTGTGATAGTTGTTTTGTTTCAAAGTGTAAAACTTTTGACGTGCTGTCGTTTTCACAGTCCAAACTGCCCCTCAGTCAGTTTTATCCGTACATCCGCTGTGCGCTGTGCTGCGGCTTCCTCATCGACGCCACCACCATCACAGAGTGCCTGCACACATGTGAGTTACCGCAGGAGCCTGCTTTGCCTTTTCACTGTCTGCAGTCACTTTTGTCACTCTGTAATTAGTCGATATTAATATAAAAGTATTAGCACTTACAAATCTAGCTGCCAGTAAGGAAGCTTCTTTATAACAGGCTCCTCCATGTCACTAAACAGAAACAGAGTCCCTTGCTGCTTCCAAAGGCTTAAAAGGACAGTGAAAGTAGCAGTAAGAAATTACTAATCAAATGTAAAGCACCTTTGGAGAAATTTTAAATTAATGCACACACCAAGTGGCACTTCTGTATCTTTGTCAGGAGATGGGAGCAGGACAACACCTGCTGCTACCCGCGTTTCCACCGGATGATTCCTTATATGGTTTCAGGAAGCTGCAATGTTTTCTCAGGATAGTGGTCTTGAAACAGTCTCCTGTTAATTAAATTTATCTCATGTTTGTAGTTCAAAAGAGAGGATGTTGTGTAAAACTTTAACTTCTGTGCTGGGAATGTGTTTGGCTGCTCCTACTAGACAAAGAACTCAGTGTTTTTATACTGAACCAGCTGCAGGTAAACTGATAAGATACACTAAATTTCTACTACATTTCTACCGGTACTCAAGAGTTTTTATCATTTATTTAAAGAATTTATCCTAACAAAAACCCTCGTGTTCCGCCCACACTGCGCATGCGGAAGCGGCACAGCAGCGAAACAGCCACGTACTGTGGACACGCAGCTCTCCGCGGTTCTTGTGAGCTGCGAGGAGGAAGAGGAGAAAGAGGAGGAGGATGGTGATAATGACGATGATAATTCACCTCCTTCAAGAATCTCCCCTCCCAAACACCCTCCCGACCCCCCCCTCCACACACCCCTC
>NC_056498.1:82345170-82356180 GCF_014905685.2 Nematolebias whitei
TCCTCATATTTTAAGATGATTTCAGCATAAATATCTTATGATGCAAAAAGTTAATCAGCAAAATGTTTCATACTGTTAAACAGATAATCTGGTGATTTTTGAAGGATGTTGTCCATCCAGCCATCCAGCCATCTATTTCCAGTAGTCACTGTGTGAGAGGCGGGGTACACCTGGACAGGTGCAAGATGTTGCGCCAGATAGTTATCCAAAGTTATGAGCCATAAAAAGTAAAGTAAAAGGTGTTGTCATCATTGTATGTTCCCATATAGGCTGGGCAATTAATCATCTCAGAAATTATTGCGATAAATGATAATATTGTTAGAAATTTGACAATAATTGGTAATTATTGTCAAATTTAAGAAGAAATGTTGGTTAATTTGTTTTGGGTCTAGTACTTTTGTTGACCACTGGGTGGCAGTATAAGACTGTTTGAACTGAAGGATGGATAGTGAGGGAGCGAGCAGCGAGTCTCTTTAAGAAAAATGGGAGGGAGGCCTCCTGACATGACATGGACTGTCGCTCCTTCCTTTTTTCGGTTCTCTAAATGGCGGACGCTCGGTGTGGTTTGAGCTCTTTAGCAGAGCATTTTTCACACAAAGCTTTTAACAAAAAACCAATAAATAAGTTCTCAGCTTCTTTTTGCAGAGGAAAAACAACTTTTTACATGAAGGCACAAGTTTCAACTGTGAATTTTGGAGCTTCGACAAGACGAAGAAACGATGAAGTCGATTAATGGAAATGAGGTCAATAATTTTAATTTATCATGCGATTAATTGATTTATTGTTTATTGCGACGGGCCTATTCCCATACAATGAAGAAATTAGTTCTCTGCATTTAACCCATCACACCTGAGATACACCCAGGTGGAGCAGTGGGCAACTATGTAAGCTGTCCAGGGATCAATTGGGTGTCTTGCTCAGCGACACCACGGTATGTAGGCATGGCAGGGAGTTGAACCTGCGACTTTCTGGTCCCAAGTTGGCTGCACCATCTTGGCTCCCAAAGATGTTCTCCCGGTCGGGGAATCGAACCCCGGTCTCCTGCGTGACAGCCGGGGGATACTCACCACTACACTAATGAGGATAACAACAGAGCATGGAGAAAACCAATACATGGACTATGTGAAGGAACGAGTCAACACGTTAGTTTTGATTATTTTTTTATTATCAAGGGAAAATTTATGCTCTTTTATTTGGAGGGGCAAGACCTAAACCTTGATCTAGGACCATTCTATGGGGACTTGGGACCTCTTCCAACTTCAACTTTTGAGATCCTGTTTGGTGTCCAGCTCATGTCTTTGGGCTAAGGCTAATAGCTGGTCTGGGTTCTTTTTATATTGTTTTTCAGGTTTAGAAAACAACAGTCTTTCAACAAAAGAATAAGTTAATGCTGCTGTGAAAAATCACTGCATTTAGTTGGTCCAAAACATTGACTAGTAACTCTAGAGTCCCAGCTCGTCTCTTGTTGTGAATTGACGTCAGCAGGACGAGAGCAGCCATGTTTGATTTATTATCCTAACGAAAACCCTCGCACGCATGGGAACGAATTCAAACTACAGACCGGTGACTTCAGGTGACAGTTTGAACCACCACTACGCTGCTGCATTTTTTAAATTCAAACATTCATTCACTCTGTAAAATGCAGGGACAACTCACACAAACACGCAACTAACATACATTTTTACACGACTTAAAAAAAATTTGCAATGGTGAGGCAAACCAGAGCACCTGGAGTAAACCCTGACGACAATCTTGTTTTTTGTTTTATGAGAGCAGAGGTTTTTTATTTGTCTTTTGCGTAGCACTGAACAAAGGAGTGGGGTTTCTGTCATCAGCGTTGGTAACTGGTGGGATGACGGCCATGCTGTTAAAAGCACTGAGACCAGACCGAGACAGAGGTGCAGTTTCCTGTTTGACTCGTTGTCCTTCGGTTTAGTGGAATACCTATTTAATTTCTGTTTACTCCTCTGTTTGATTTTGGTATTTGTGGAAGAACTGAGTATCTGGAAATTGAGCAGAATGAAGTGAGCGGAGGAGAGGGGTTTCCACCGTTATCTGTACTACTCAATTTTCTGTACTGGTAAGTTGTTCTGCTGGACACACCAGGTGGAGGTACTGGGTTTCTGTCTGTAATTGTAGCTTTTTGTATTTGTGGAAGAACTGGGTATCTGGAAGTTGAGCAGGTGGAAGTGGGCAGAGTAGAACAATTTCCACTGTTGTCTGTAGCACAAGCTGGTGGTAATATAATTGTTCTCCTGGGTGCAAGAGTTGGAGGAGCTGAAGTTCTCACATAGAACCTTTTCAACAAGCTGCTGAGAGGAGTGATCATCACTCAGGGAGGAGTTCTGCTCAACATTCAGGTGGTCCTCCTGCAGCCCAGCAGGACCGAGAGACCCGCTGGATCCAGGTGGACTGATCTGCATCTGCAGCCAGTTTCTTCAGGCCCACTGTGATACAGACTGCTGCGGGAGATCCTTCCTGCCCACAGCCACAGCATCTATAACAACTCTTAATGAAACCAGGATGATGAGCTAGCCTACAACATTTAATTTCCCTTTGGAATTAATAAAGTATTTTGAATTGAATTAATGCTATGGAAATATTTGTAACATAAATACTTAAGACCTGTTCTTAATAGTGTTAATACAATTTATATACTAGTTTAAGCGTGGGATATTTTTCAATCAAGACACTTAATTAACAATTTTTTAATTTCAACTTCCAAAAATTACAGTTTTGAGAAAATTAACAGGATCAAAAACCAATTTAAAACTTTACCTATTCACACAATGAACATAATTAATATGTTGCCACCTTCAAATTATCAAAGAAAACTTTTTACATAAAACTGAATAAAATCATAACAGCAGTAGTAATATCAAGTAAATATTTGTAGAATTAAAAGTTTTAAAAAACACTTTAAAACTTTGCCTATTCACACAATGAACATAAATGTTAAAGTGTTCAAAGTTTGAATATGTCCTTAGGGCTGAGTACCTTTCTAAAAGAAATACGTATCGGTACCAGTGTCGGTACCTTCACTTTGGTATCAGTTCCTGGACGGTTCTTTTTTCGGTACCAATTGTGTAATTAATATTAATTCTAACAAAAAGAAAATTATGTTACACATTACAGTACAAATTGTGAATTTTATTTTTTAACTTTGGTATTTTTCCATTCCAAGCAGTTTTCTTACATAAAAATAAACAGCCCTTCCCTGGGCTGCCACCTTACCGAGGTGGAGGGGTTTCAGTGTCCCAATGATCCTAGGAGCTATGCTGTCAGGGGCTTTATGCCCCTAGTAGGGTCACCCATGGCAGACAGGTCCTAGGTGAGGGACCAGACAAAGTGCAGCCCAAACACACCCCTATGATGAGAAACACAAATGGACCTAGTGTTCCCTTGCCCGGACGTGGGTCACCAGGGCCCCACTCTGGAGCCAGGCCTGGAGGTGGGGCACGTGGGCGAGCGCCTGGTGGCCGGGCTTTTACCCATGGAGCTCGGCCGGGCACAGCCCGAAGAGGAGACGTGGGTCCCCCTTCCCATGGGCTCACCACCTGTGGGAGGGGCCAAAGGGGTCGGGTGCAATGTGGGATGGGTGGTGGCCGAGGGCGGGGACCCTGGCGGTCTGATCCTCGGCTACAGAAGCTGGCTATTGGGACGTGGAATGTCACCTCACTGGTGGGGAAGGAGCCTGAGCTGGTGTGTGAGGCTGAGAGGTTCCGGCTAGAAATAGTCGGACTCACCTCTACGCATGGCTCGGGCTCTGGAACCAGTTTCCTTGAGAGGGGCTGGACACTCTTCCACTCTGGAGTTGCCCCTGGTGAGAGGCGCCGAGCAGGCGTGGGCGTACTAATTGCCCCCCAACTTGGTGCCTGTGTATTGGGGTTCACCCCGGTGAATGAGAGGGTGGCCTCCCTCCGCCTACGTGTGGGGGGACGGGTTCTGACTGTCGTTTGTGCTTATGCACCAAACGGCAGTTCAGATTATCCGCCCTTTCTGGAGTCCTTAGAGGGGGTACTGGAAAGTGCACCTTCTGGGGACTCCCTTGTTCTGCTGGGGGACTTCAATGCTCATGTGGGCAATGACAGTGAGACCTGGAGGGGTGTGGTTGGGAGGAACGGCCCCCCTGATCTGAACCAGAGTGGTGTTCTGTTGTTGGACTTCTGTGCTCGTCATGGATTGTCAATAACAAACACCTTGTTCAAGCATAAGAGTGTCCATATGTGCTCTTGGCACCAGGACACCCTAGGCCGCAGTTCGATGATCGACTTTGTCATCGTCTCATCTGATCTGCGGCCACATGTCTTGGACACTCGGGTGAAGAGAGGGGCGGAGCTGTCAACTGATCACTACCTGGTGGTGAGTTGGCTCCGATGGTGGGGGAGGATGCCGGTCAGACCTGGCAGGCCCAAACGTATTGTGAGGGTTTGCTGGGAACGTCTGGCAGAGTCTCCTGTGAGACAGAGTTTCAACTCCCACCTCCGGGAGAACTTTGAACATGTTCCAAGGGAGGTGGGGGACATTGAGTCTGAGTGGACCATGTTTCGTGCCTCTATTGTCGAGGCGGCTTACCAGAGCTGCGGCCGCAAGGTTGTCGGTGCCTGTCGCGGCGGCAACCCTCGAACCCGATGGTGGACACCGTCGGTGAGGGATGCTGTCAGACTGAAGAAGGAGTCCTATCGAGCCTTTTTGGCCTGTGGGACCCCGGAAGCAGCTGATGGGTACCGGCAGTCCAAGCGACATGCGGCTCGGGTGGTTGCTGAGGCAAAAACTCGGGCATGGGAGGAGTTCGGAGAGGCCATGGAGAACGACTTCCGCATGGCTTCGAGACGATTCTGGTCCACCATCCGGCATCTCAGGGGGGGAAAGCGGTATGCCACCAACACTGTTTATAGTGGGAGTGGTGTGCTGCTGACCTCAACTCGGGATGTTGTGGGTCGGTGGGCGGAATACTTTGAAGACCTCCTCAATCCCACCGGCACGTCTTCCACTGAGGAAGCGGAGCCTGGGGACTCTGGGTCAGGCCCTCCAATCTCTGGTGCTGAGGTCACCGAGGTGGTTAAAAAGCTCCTCGGTGGCAGGGCCCCAGGGGTGGATGAGATCCGCCCAGAGTTCCTTAAGGCTCTGGATGTTGTAGGGTTGTGTTGGCTTACGCGACTCTGCAATATTGCGTGGACATCGGGGGAAGTTCCCCTGGATTGGCAGACCGGGGTGGTGGTCCCCCTATTCAAAAAGGGGGACCGTAGAGTGTGTTCCAACTACAGGGGAATCACACTCTTAAGCCTCCCTGGTAAGGTCTATTCGGGGGTTCTGGAGAGGAGGGTCCATCGGATAGTCGAACCTCGGATTCAGGAGGAACAGTGCGCTTTTCATCCTGGCCGTGGAACACTGGACCAGCTCTACACTCTCAGCAGGGTCCTGGAGGGTGCGTGGGAGTTTGCCCAACCAGTCTACATGTGCTTTGTGGATTTGGAGAAGGCGTTCGACCGCGTCCCTCGGGGGGCCCTGTGGGGGGTACTCTGGGAGTATGGGGTACCAGGCCCTTTGATACGAGCTGTTAGGTCCCTGTATGACCGGTGTCAGAGCCTGGTCCGCATCGCCGGCAGTAAGTCGGGCTTGTTCCCGGTGAGAGTTGGACTCCGCCAAGGTTGCCCTTTGTCACCGATTCTGTTCATAACTTTTATGGACAGAATTTCTAGGCGCAGCCAAGGTGTTGAGGGGATCCGTTTTGGTGGCCTCAGGATTGCGTCTCTGCTTTTTGCAGATGATGTGGTCTTATTGGCTTCATCAGGTCGTGATCTACAGCTTTCGCTGGAGCGGTTCGCAGCCGAATGCGATGCGGCCGGGATGAAGATCAGTTCCTCCAAATCCGAGGCCATGGTCTTGAGCCGGAAAAGGGTAGAGTGCCCTCTCCGGGTCAGGGAGGAGGTCCTACCCCAAGTGGAGGAGTTCAAGTATCTTGGGGTCTTGTTCACAAATGAGGGAAAAATGGAGCGTGAGATCGATAAGTGGATAGGTGCAGCGTCTGCAGTGAAGCGGGCGCTGTACAGGTCTGTCGTGGTGAAGAGAGAGCTGAGTCAAAAGTCGAAGCTCTCAATTTACCGATCGATCTACGTTCCCACCCTCATCTATGGTCATGAGCTTTGGGTTGTGACCGAAAGAATGAGATCTCGGATACAGGCGGCCGAAATGAGTTTTCTCCGCAGGGTGTCTGGGCTCTCCCTTAGAGACAGGGTGAGAAGCTCGATCATCCGGGAGGGACTCGGAGTAGAGCCGCTGCTTCTCCACTTCGAGAGGAGCCAGTTGAGGTGGCTTGGGCATCTGTTTAGGATGCCTTCTGGACGCCTCCCTGGTGAGGTGTTCCGTACACGTCCCACCGGAAGGAGGCCCAGGGGAAGACCCAGGACACGCTGGAGGGACTACGTTTCTCGGCTGGCCTGGGAACGCCTCGGGATTCCCCTGGAAGAGCTGGCCCAAGTGGCTGGGGAGAGGGAAGTCTGGGCCTCCCTACTTAGGCTGCTACCCCCGCGACCCGACCCCGGATAAGCGGAAGAAAATGGATGGATGGATGGAAATAAACAAATAAGTTCCAGGTCAAAAGACCAGTTTCAAACCAGTGACACGTCAGTGTCTAATGTTCACTGTTACACACTGAGGACCTTTTCACTTAAGAGTTTTTCTTCAGAAACATCAACATGTCTGCTTACTTTGGACACAAACAAGCCCACTCCTGGCTGATGGTGTCTCCAGCAGTAGAAAATGTTCACTCCGAGGCTGTAGATGATGATTGTTGCACACACAGATACCTGGTTGCCAGTTTGGTAGCACTGACATATTGTCCCTCACATCCCACCAGCAGGTTACTGGATTCACTGAGGTTAGGGTTGATGCAGACATCTGCACCTCTGTGTCTCTTCCTGAATCTTCTCTGTGGTTCTCTGGGGTTTAGGGCTCTGATCATCTCCCTAATTGACACGAGAACAAAACATCAACATTAACATGGTTGTGTTATTATTGCTCAAAAAACATCATCTAGGCTGAGAGATAAAAGTTTAACTGTCAACATCATCCTTTACATTTTACTTACCTCCACCATGGAGCCCCCACTGTAGAAAAATGCAGCAAACTTTAACAACAAAGTTTGTGACTGTCGTGTGGCCCCCACCTTGCTTTTCTTTTGTCTGTCTCTGTCCTCGCATCTGGGTCAAAACCTCCTTTGAGGAGAACATAAACAAACAAGCAGATGATCCGATGGATGAGCACATTTTTACAAGCTAAGCTTCATCTATTACTGTCAATCTTTAGTTAGCTTCTGAGTTTAGCTAGCTACGTAGATAAAATAAATTTACACAATAACATCTTAAAGTTAGTTACATGGATTCTAGTTTAATTCACCACGATGTACGTGTTAAGCTGCAGTAACGTTAACAAACGTAAACTTACCAGCTGAAATCCCAGCCACAGCTCCGTCCTTGGAGTTCTTTGATGAAGAGGAGTCGGGTCGTTTAGGTAATGAATCAGACTGTTCAACACTCACAGGCTGACTTTAGCACTGAGAGAAGAGGATGGGAGGCTGCTGTCCTCTATCCTTGCAGAAAAACATGGAGCAACTTTCTGCTCGTAAGCAGAAAGTTACATGTGTTGTCGAAGCCGTTCGACAACATGCACTGCGCACATGAACCCTGTCTGTGGGTGTAACCAGCACCATAGACATACAAGCTGTAGGGCAGCTGTATACAGCTCTGGGTGTAAACATGTAGTCTATTTGCTATATGTCTGCGTTTTACCTGCCTTCGTGCTGAAACCACGTGACACGTTACATCCAATACCGAAACTTGACACTGAAAAAAGAGTGACGTTTCAATCCATACACCGACCGACGCAGTTTGGTCGGTGCTATAAAAGAACCTCGGTCTGGTATACAGCCCTATATGTCCTCACCTATCGTCCTGCCTGGCACCTCCTTGCAAAACCGGAAGTCCTCCAAAATGCCCAGAGCTAGAGCACCAAAACAATTAATTGAGCCACAGCTGAAATGTCTGTGGATTCATCCAACCGAACAGAAAATTGTTCACATGAACGCAGTCTATCCAGTAGGGGTAAAGAAAAAAAAAATATATATTTTTTTAAAGAATCTATATTCATAGTCCTGGCGATTCTGAATCGTTTCCAAAGGCCCATAAATCGATTTTAAATCGCATTTTTTATATTTTTTCTGCTCCTACTCCCCGTTCAGCCACCGTAGAATTGAGCCGTGTAGGCCACCGTACAGCAAGCTAGTTAGCCGGCTCCCTTTATCTGAATGGAGCCTGCTAGCATGGAGGACAGCGACATTCAACCAGTCTCTTCGTCTTTAAAAATAATTTCAGATCCTACAATGTTCTGGGGGAAGACGGAGCTTAACAAGAGCACGGTTGTTTACAAGAAGTGTAAAATAAAATTGCGGTACAGTATTTTGGAAATACGACAAAATGCACAAAAGCTGAAAGTGAAGCAGCCGACCAGTGAACTCTGCAACAAACTTCCAGGCTTCTCCAAAGGCTGCGGAGATTTCCTTCTCCATCTCCTGCTATATCACTAAGGATTTACGATCAGACAGCTCATTGGAAGGTGAGGGGTTTAGTTTTGTTTTTAATACGATGGATCCAATGTACGTTATTCCTTCATGTAGATTTTTTTTTTGTGATAAAGCAGCACCACAACTTCACCATGAAACAACAAATGGAGAAGCTCTGATGCAGCTGCAGCTCAAAGGTAACTATTATTTCTCATATTATACTAAAACTTATAGACAAGTTATACAAGAAACTTAATGTAATTTGTCTTTTTAACAGATTGAAGAGACCAGATGAGACACATCACCTAGAGCCAGTTCTAAATGATACAATTTAGATGGTTTATAAATTATAGTTCAGAAGAGGTTTTTGTGCAAACTTGCACAGGTTTTGAAATTTTGTTAAAGATTTACTAAATATGAAACAACTCCTACATGTGTCCATTTTACCACTTTTTTGTCTGTCCAAACAGGTCTCACTTGTAAATGAGTCTTTTAGGCTCAATGTGATTTATCTGTTTAAATAAAGGTTGAATGAAAAAAATATGGTTAAGACTGAAGTCTGTACATTTCATATTAGCTTAAGTTTTGAAAATATAACAAATGTTAGAGCAATATGGTGAAAAATAACTGTGAAGTCTGTATTTTATGTTGAGTTAAAAGTTAATGTACTATGGTAGGCTGAAGTCTTTTTACTTTTGTATTTATATATTTTGAATTATTCGTCTGTGATGTCCTGTTGTCCCCCGCCTCTCACACAGTGATGGCTGACATGGGCACCAGTGATACCCGTGACTCAAAAAGGAAGAAGTGGGTAAAGATGATGGATGGATGAATTATTTGTTCATAGATTTTTTATTTATTTATTTATTTATTTTGAAAACTTCAGGCAACTAAGCTAACCTAATACTGCTAATTTAAGTTACAGAATTTTATGCACTCCTATATTTTTTTCCTATTTTTGGTATAAATATAAAATGATGCAAAAAGATTTGATACAGTAAAGAACATAAAATTATGGTTTTAAATAAATGTTCGATTTGTTTACATTGTTGTTTAATCTTTTCAGCTTGTCAGTTACATACGAACCAGATTCCAAAACAGTTGGGACACTAAATAAATTGTGAATAAAAACTGAATGCAATGATGTGGAGGTGCCAACATCTAATATTTTATTCAGAATAGAACACAAATCACAGATCAAAAGTTTAAACTGAGAGAATGTATCATTTTAAGGGAAAAATCTGTTGTTTCCAAATTTCATGGCGTCAACAAATCCCCAAAAAGTTGGGACAAGTCCATTTTTACCACTGTGTGGCATCCCCCCTTCTTCTTACAACACTCAACAGACGTCTGGGGACAGAGGAGACCAGTTTCTCAAGTTTAGAAATAGGAATGCTCTCCCATTCATGTCTAATACAAGCCTCTAACTGTTCAATCGTCTTGGGCCTTCTTTGTCGCACCTTCCTCTTTATGATGCACCAAATGTTCTCTATAGGTGAAAGATCTGGACTGCAGGCTGGCCATTTCAGTACCCGGATCCTTCTCCTACGTAGCCATGATGTTGTGATTGCTGCAGAATGTGGTCTGGCATTATCGTGTTGAAAAATGCAGGGTCTTCCCTGAAAGAGATGACGTCTAGATGAGAGCATATGTTGTTCTAGAACCTGAACATAGTTCTCTGCATTAATGGTGCCTTTCCAGACATGCAAGCTGCCCATGCCACAAGTGCTCATGCAACCCCATACCATCAGTGATGCAGGCTTCTGAACGGAGCGTTGATAACAACTTGGGCTATCCTTGTCCTCTCTGGTCCGGATGACATGGTGTCCCAGTGTTCCATAAAGAACTTCAAATCGTGACTCATTTGACCACAGAACAGTCTTCCATTTTGCCACATTCCATTTTAAATGACCCCTGGCCCAGTGCAAACGTCTGAGCTTGTGGAGCTTGCTTAGAAATGGCTTCCTCTTTGCACTGTAGAGTTTCAGCTGGCAACGGCGGATGGCACGGTGGATTGTGTTCACTGACAATGCTTTCTGGAAGTATTCCTGAGCCCATTCTGTTATTTTCTTGACAGTGGCATTCCTGTTTGAGGTGCAGTGACGTTTAAGGGCCCGGAGATCACGAGCATCCAGTAGATTTTTACGGCCTTGACCCTTACGCACAGCGATTGTTCCAGATTCTCTGAATCTTTTGATGATGTTATGCACGGTTGATGATGATAACTTAAAAGTCTTTGCTATTTTATGCTGGGTAACACCATTCTGGTATTGCTGCACTCTTTCTGCGCATCAATGGTAAAATTGGTGATCCTCTTACCATCTTGGCTTCCGAGAGACACTGACACTCTGAGAAGCTCTTTTATACCCACTCATGTTGTCAATTGACCTAATTAGTGTTAAATGGTCTTCCAGCTGTTCATTATATGCTCAATTTCCTTTTGCCAGCCA
>NC_056498.1:82356280-82395784 GCF_014905685.2 Nematolebias whitei
GATGTTGGCACCTCCACATCATTGCATTCAGTTTTTATTCACAATTTGTTTAGTGTCCCAACTTTTTTGGAATCTGGTTTGTAATTGAAGCAAAATTTATGACCATTTCAATAAGAAAATTGTTTGTGAATCGAAAATGGATTTTGAATTGTATCGTGACACCAAAAATCGGAATCGAATCAGATCGCCAGACACAGAGAGATTCTCACCCCTACTTTCCAGTAGCTGTGACAGTATGCCAGCTGAGAGGTCTTCAGTTATTCTCCTAACAGTGTTGTTGGAAAGTGGTACAGCTTTAAGCTTATTAGCTGCCTCTGCACCCAGGACAACTTCACACATCTCCACTGCTGCTGGGAGAACAAGTTCTTGTCCAGTCGAGTGTGGCTTCTTACTTTTTGCGATACGTTGAGCCACTAAATAAGAAGCCTGCTTTGAACTTGTGGCCAAGTTCAACATTCCTTTGTTGTATGTAGTCGTCACCCTTTCACCAAAGAAATCTGTATTTTTATTCTTGAACTCCGGGTGCTTCAAAGTCAGATGTCGCTAAATCTTAGCTTCATTCACCTGAAGACATGGGACAATAAAGGTGTCATTCCTAACCAGGGACTGCCAGGCCGGCCCAAAATAATGTGCTGGACGGGCGGGCCGGGTTGATGTCGGGCTTTTGATTGCGTCAGTGGACTTGCATGTCTGACAATCCAATTTGGATCACCACCAGCTGCTAGCGGCTGTTTGACCGCATGCTGACCGGCCGGTTGAAATAGGTACAAAAATGCCCAGATAGATCACTGCCAGCGACCCACCTGAAGCTTACCAGCCGCTGCATCAGCAGATGCGTGCGGCCGATGACATTAATAAATATAATAACTATAATATTAAAATAAGCATAATAATCTGCTGACTCTTGTTAATAAGCAAGAAATCTTAACTTTGAAATACGTTTTTAAATCCAGTCAAACTGATTTGCTTACAATAGCAGTAAAAGCTTAATACTTTTTTTTTTTTTTCGGGATGGGGTCTGTAATCACAGTTACTTGGTCAGTTTCGGGTTGGGCTTGGAAAATAATGTTATGGGTTCAGTCCGGTCCGGGTCGGATTTTTTAGGCCCAAATGCAACTCTATGGGACACTTTTTTTTTTTTTTTTTTTTTCCCATTTACCTTTTATTTATACAGGTAGTCTCATGGAGCCACGAGAACTCATTTTCAAGAGAGACCTGTTTCAGAGTCAGAGTCAGAGTTTCTTTATTGTCATTCGCACCTCATGTGGTACATGTGGTGGAGCGAAATTATGTACGCAGGGTCCCAGTTACATCCAACAATAAAATGTATAAGAAAAACAGTAATGACATCTAAGATATGAACTAAGAAAAACATCAACTAAATATACACTAAGCACTCATAACATAAAACATTGAACATCAGCACAAACATGAACATGAGTCTGTGAGCAGATGTGCACGCATGAACACATCAACATTGAAACAGATCAGCAGCAACATGAAACAGATCAGCAGCAACATGATATGGTTTTTCACAGTGATTATTCTAGTTAGAGATTCATGAGTCTAACAGCCTCAGGGTAGAAGCTGTTCCTCAGTCTAGTGGTTCTACACTTAATGCTCCTTAACCTCCTTCCTGAGGGGAGTGGGGCAAAAAGTTTGTGTGCTGGGTGGGTGGGGTCCTTCATGATGCAGGTGGCCCTCTTCCTGCATCTGGAGGTGTAGATGTCTGTGATGGTGGGGAGACTGATTCCAACAGATTTCTGTGCAGCCTTCACCACTCTCTGCAAAGCTTTTCTTTCTGCAGCTGTGCAGCCTCCATGCCACACGTTGATGCTGGAGCACAGGATGCTCTCCACTGCACACCTGTAGAAGGAGGTGAGGACTGAGCTTCCCAGACCAGCTCGCCTCAGCCGTCTGAGGAAGTAGAGTCTCTGATGAGCTTTCTTGATCAGGCTGGTGGTGGTGTTGCTCCAGCTGAGGTTGTCATTCATGTGTACACCCAAGTACTTGTAGCTGGAGACCACTTCCACCGCAGATCCTCTTATATTCAGAGGGGTGTAGGTGTTTTTGTTCCTTCTGAAGTCCACAATCATCTCCTTTGTCTTCTTCACATTGATGTGAAGGTTATTCTCTCTGCACCAGCTCTCCAGGTGTTCCACCTCTTGCCTGTAGCTGGACTCATCATTGTTTGTGATGCATCCCACCACCGCTGTATCATCTGCAAACTTTACAATGTGACAGCCTGGATGGGTAGCTGCACAATCATATGTGAGCAGAGTAAACAGAAGGGGGCTCAACACACATCCCTGAGGAGAGCCAGTGCTGAGGGTTATGGTGGAGGAGGAGAGGTTGTGGATCCTCACTAACTGTGGTCTGTTTGTTAAAAAGTCTAGTACCCAGTTGCAGATGGAGGGGCTTAGTCCTAGTGTGGATAGTTTGTCCATCAGGGTTTGGGGGATCATGGTGTTGAAGGCGGATGTGAAGTCCACAAAGAGCATACGGACGTAAGAGTTTTTCTGCTCCAGGTGGTTGAGTGCAGTGTGGACCACAGAGGAGATTGCATCCTCTGTTGATCGGTTCTCACGGTATGCGTACTGATGAGGGTCCTCGTTGATGTTGATGGTTGTTTTGATGTGAGTCATGACCAGTTTTTCGAAGCATTTAGCGACTATCGGGGTGAGGGCCACTGGCCGATAGTCATTCAGACCAGTCACTGTAGAGCTTTTTGGGACTGGGATGATGGTGGCAGTCTTCAGGCAGGTGGGAACTGTCTCCAGGGTAAGTGAGGTGTTAAAGATGTCTGCCAGCACCTCACAGAGCTGATCAGCACATTCCTTCAACACTTTTCCGGGGATGTTGTCTGGGCCAGTTGCTTTGTGCGGATTAATCCTCCTGAAGGTACTCCTTACTTCTGCTGAGGTCACGCTGAGATGCTCTTCATCCGGTGGCGAGGTGAGTCTGGTGCTGGGTGGTCTGTTCGGGTCTTCAAAGCGTGCAAAGAACTTGTTGAGGGCATCAGGCAGAGATGGGTCTTTGGGACATTGTTCGCTCCTTCCTTTATAATCTGTTATGCACTTAATGCCCCTCCACATGCTCCGAGGGTCTTGTGAGATGAATTGACCCTCGATCCTCTTTGCATATGCGGCCTTGGCCCTCTTAATACCAGCAACCAGCTCTTTTCTTGTCCTACTCAGCTCCTCTGAGTTTCCAGACCTGAAGGCAGTGTTCCTGGCTTCCAGCAGGGTACGCACCTCTGCATTCAGCCAAGGTTTTCTGTTTGGGTAGCTTTTAACATTTCTGATAGTGGAGACTGTGTCAGTACATGTACTAATGTAACCCAGTACTGAGGATGTGTATTGGTCAAGATCAAGCGAACCTCCATTTTCAGCAGCTTCTCTGAAAACCTGCCAGTCTGTTCGATCAAAACAATCTCTCAGTATGGGTCCACTGTCCTGTCTCCAACATTTAACTTTCTTTTGTACCGGTCTGGAGCGTCTCAGCGGGGGCATGTAAGCAGGAGCCAGGAAGATTGAGATGTGGTCTGACAGTCCTAGGTGGGGGCGGGGTTCGGCTTTGTATGCATCTTTTACGTTCGTGTAAACACGGTCCAGCGTGCGGTCTCCACGTGTCGGAATCGTCACATGCTGATTAAAGCTTGGGAGACAGTCCTTTAGATTCACGTGGTTAAAGTCTCCGGCTACCACGTAAAGAGCTTCGGGGTGTTTGTTCTGCAGCGAGCTGATGATATCATGAAGCTCCTGCAGTGTTTCATTAGCATTAGCGTCCGGAGGAATGTAAACAACTGTGATAAAAGTCACTGTGAACTCTCGGGGTAGATAATGTGGCCGACATTTCACTGTTATTTGCTCCAAAGCCTTCGAGCATGAGCTATTTACAACAGTACAGTTCGTGGACCAACTTTTACTCACGTAAATGCATACTCCGCCCCCCCGTGATTTCCCCGTTAGCTCGCTGCAGCGGTCCGCTCGAAAAAAAAGTCTGTCATCCAGCTGGAAGACTGAGTCCGGCGTTTCACTTGTAATCCACGTTTCCGTGAGGCAAAGCACTGCACACTTCTTCATCTCTTCTGAGGCGCCCGCTCTCAGACGAAGTAAATCCACCTTGTTGTCCAACGAGCGGACATTCGACAGAAAGAGAGACGGCATGGGGAGTTTACCGGCTTTAGCGTTAGCTCGTAGCCTCACCATAACCCCCGCCCGGCATCCTCTCCTCTTAAGCCGGGAGCAGCGCTTCCTCTTCTGCCCGCTGGAACGCCTCTGCTGCAGCTTCCAGGTAGATGACTTTAAGATCTGCATTCTGCCGAGCGTAGCTTTGAGTTTGTTGCTGATTTCTGCTATATTTCGTGGCAAATCCGCTCCTATTCTCATCAGTTCGGTTCGGCTATAGTTCACACGCATAAATCGCGCGGAGTCAGGCACAGAGTCAATATCAAAACTTCTAAAAACTGGGATGGTACCGGGAGCCTGTGAAGCTGCAACTGCTCTGAGCGCGGCCATCTTGTACATCGTTTAGGGAGCAGATGGGGGGTTAAGGGTCTTGCTCATGGGCCCAGAGTGGGGCGAATGAGGGTAGGGGCAAATGTGGGTGCTTCACCTACCCCACCCACATTTTTGATGTTGTTGGTACCGGGGCGTGAACCGGCGATCTTCCGATCACAGGCCCATCTCTCTAACCTCTGTGCCACCATTCCCCCACATAATGGTCACATATTGGTCTTCCGTCACTGCTCTGGATGAAACCAAACTCAATATAACATTTATCATATTTTTGTAGTTAGCTGGTTTGGGATTTTCTGCACTTGATGAAGTTGACAGTTTTAAATACCTTTTCATCTCCACTAAATGCTAAGCAGCAGAAGTCCAAAAAGAGTTAAAAACAAAACAACTGGACTTTATTTGTAACTGAAGACATTTCCCTTCTCATCCGAGGAGATTTCTCAATATTTCTTCTTTCTCAATTGGGAAAGAAGAAATATTGAGAAAATTGGGTCTAACGGGTCTGTCTGGCATCTTCCCCCGCCATCTGATCCAACTCACTACCAGGTGGTGATCAGTTGACCGCTCAGCTCCTCTCTTCGCCCGAGTGTCTAAAACAAATGGCCGCAAATCAGATGACATGACTATAAAGTCAATCATCGATCTACAATCTAAGGTGTTCTGGTGCCAAGTGCACTTATGGAGACCCTTATGTTTAAACATGGTGTTTGTGATGGACAAACTGACTAGCATAGAAGTCCAACAACAGAACACCGCTCAGGTTCAGATCAGAGAGGCTGTTCCTCCCAATCACGCCCCTCTGGGTCACACTGTCATCACCCACGTGGGCATTGAAGTCCCCCAGCAGAATAAAGGAGTCCTCAGCTGATGCACCTTCCAGCACCCCTGCCAAAGACTCCAAGAAAGCCAGATACTCTGAACTGCTGCTTCAGCGTGTAGACACAAACAGTCAGAGCCCGTCCCCTCACCTGAAGGTGAAGGGAAGCCACCCTCTCATCTACTGGAGAAAAATCCAACACACAGGCACCAAGTCGGGGGGCTACAAGTAGACTCACACCAGCTCGATGCCTCACACCATAGGCAACTCCAGAGTGCAATAAGGTCCAGCCCCTCTCAAGGAGATTGGTTTCAGAGCCCATGTTGTGCGTAGACGTGAGCCCAACTATATCTAGTCAGTACCTCCCAACCTCGCGCACAAGCTCAGGCTCCTTTCCCACCAGAGAGGTCACGTTCCATGTCCCAAGAGCCAGCTTTGGTAAGCCAGGATCAGAGCACCAAGGTTCCCGCCTGTGGCCATTACCCATGGCATCATGCACCCGACTTTTATGGCACTTCCTGCAGGTGGTGGGTCCACAGGAAGGTCTTCCCAGAACATCTTAGCAAATTTGCCCCATGTCAGTCCATGCAATGCTCAAAGAAATTACGAAAACAACCAAAAAGAGTTCCATCTCAAACCGTACAGGCCTCTGTTAACAGGTTAAAGTTCATGGCAGGACATTTGGAACAGGACTGAACAAGTATGCCTTGTTTGTACGGGTTGCTGGAGAAAGCCTGTTGTTTCTAAAGAGAACATGGCAGCATGACTTGTGTCTTAAAATTTCACCTCAATGAACGACAAAGAACAATGTCATTTTTACACATGAATGGTAAATGTTAAATGGACTGTACTTATATACTGCCTTTCTATCTAATCAAGATACTCAAAGCTCTTTACACTACAAACTGTGTCCTCATTTACCCATTCATACAGCACTCTACTAGATCTATACAAAGAATAATCAGAGCTTTATCACTCATACACCAATGGGACACACATTGAAGGCAATAAGGGTTCAGTGGCTTGCCCAGAGACACTTAGGCATTTGACTGCTGGTGGAATCGAACCCTCAACTCTTGCATGGGAGGATGACTGCTCTTACCCTAACTCCACAAGACCAAAGAATACATTTTGACCCGTAATACGCAGGGCCATGACTGTAGAAAAAGAAATACCTCATAGCAACTGTCAGCACGGTGGCGAAAAGAGCTGATCATGAGGCCAGAGTAGTAAGACCCTCCTCACATTCAGGAAATCCATTTCATAGTTTGCAGCCAGCTACAACGTGCAGTAGCATTGTGGCTAACTGCTAAACCAACTTTTCATCTAAACATGTCCGCTGTGTGGAAGTATTTTATACTAGAAACACCACAAAGTAAGACAGCAACATGCAATGTCTGCAGAGTCATAGCACCACATTAAACCGAGGTAAAGTTAGTTTTATGATGGACATTCATGCTCCGGGGCTTCAGTGGTCTGCTGCTCTCGCTGATCTCGTAGCAGGCAGCCCAACCCCGGTCAGCCGTGCTCAATCTGCCCGGTTCAGTCTGCCCATCTCTGAGGAGGGGCAGACTGAGCGCGGCTGACCGAAATCAGACTGCCTGCTGCAGATGGAACAAGAATAACAACCGCTGAAGCCACAAAAGCTCGAATGTTTACTGAGAAATTGCTAAACTTCATTATAATTAATGATCAACCACTATCAGTTGTAGAAAACAAAGTATTTCGCAGCTTGATACTTGCAGCCAAGATATAGTTTACCCTCCAGGAGATATTTACAATAGTAAACAATCATAAAAAGCATATGATTCGAAAATTACAAGAAAATTATTACAAGAAAATTATATACACACACACACATATATGTGTGTGTGTGTGTGTGTGTGTGTGTGTGTGTGTGTGTGTGTATGTGTGTGTATATGTGTGTGTATATGTGTATACATAAAACGAAACAAAAAACAGCTACATTATAAAGCAATGTAAAATACTAAAACATGTCTGTGTTGGTTTATGCCATGAACTTAGCAGATGTTTAAAGCCTTTTAATTTTTTATTTAATTTAATTTATTCATTCATTTAAGAGACAAAATAAAGCAAATTAATCAAAAACAAAACACTGAATGAAGAGTGCAGAAAGAAGAAAACATTTCTTATATTTGCCCCTTATTTAAAAAAATCTATAAAATAACTTTAAACAGTCACTTAAATTAATCACTTTAATATCCACTTTAAAGCTAGGAATAAAAAAAAACATGTTTTGTGTTAGCAGAATTTAGTTCTAACTTTGAAACTTATCCAACATTAATAAAATTTACCTCAAGTTGCCTTTTTGGACATGCATGCATATATTTGTACAAATTGCACTTGAGAGAAGATTATTACAGCCTCATATAAAATCAATGATGATGATGATATCGGAACTGGATTGGTATCGGACGATATCCAGAGGTAGGCATCGCGATCGGATCGGAAGTAAAAAAATGTGGATTATTGCATCCCTAGTCCTGATACTGAGCATGGACTTTTTGTCCCATGACCCTATAGTCACAGTTGTATTTAAACTAATTCAGCATGTACTTCATACATTGTGCATTGTATGGATGTGTAGTGAACTAAGCCTCAGGTCAAAACCTGACCCTGAAGGCCTTCATGGGACAGAAACTGTTACTTCATTGATTTGAATCCAGAAATACAAATTAAGCTCATCCAGAGACTTTCTAATTGTATCCTGCACTAATCAATTGAAAGAACACTCTCTTTTTTATTACTATTTTTACAATGTCTTGATAATCCAAAAGTGTGTTTAGTTCAAACCATTTTAAATGTTGAAGTGAACTACTCATTTTAAATCAACTGTGAAACAGTATTAATGATTTTTAATCCTCATTCAAAGTAGAAATCAAGTTAGATGTCTGTTACAAAGTAATTATGCATTTTTTGATCTTCTGTCTGAAATGAGAAGGAGTGTCGGTCAAAAGTCGGAGACAGTCGCAAACAAGTTTATTGGAACGAACTGTCATGTTTTTAAACCTCTCAGACAGAAACAAGAGAAGCTGGCACCTGGGGTCTGTCATTTCGCCAAAACATTTCTCTGTCTGCTCCTAAACATTTCTCTGTCTGTTCCTAAAACATGTCCGCTGTTTTTCTGACTTGTAGTAACCCTCTTACGTCACTAAAACCACACCCCTGTTGGTTCTTTCAACCAATCAGGACTTCCCAAATGGGACTGGAAACAGAACTCTTTAAAAGTCGACACTTCCTAGTTACAAAAGTTCTGAGACATGAACCGAAGTTCTGAGAGCAGAAGTGATCCGAAGTTCTGGAGGATGAACAGAAGTTCCGAGAGAGAACAGAAGTTCTGAGTTCCTCTGGTACTGATGAAGTTTGGCTGGAGTTCCTGTAGGAGCCACGATGCCTCGCTGTGGTTCCACCCGGTGAAAGCTTTATAACTTCTGAGGAGGTTTGTTCTGTGGA
The DNA here is from genome assembly GCF_014905685.2 of Nematolebias whitei. Taxonomy (NCBI): domain Eukaryota; kingdom Metazoa; phylum Chordata; class Actinopteri; order Cyprinodontiformes; family Rivulidae; genus Nematolebias; species Nematolebias whitei. The sequence goes on from NC_056498.1 coordinate 82,365,092, forward strand.
ACGAGTTCTCACGACTTCTTCCGAGTCGCAGCCGCCCTGAGGAGACGCTGAAAGGTAGCGTACCAGGGACCTCTTGACCGCCGCGGATTCATCCTCCGCCAAAGGTAAAGAGTCGTCATGAGCTTCACTACCAGTGTACCGCAGGCGAACTGCGCTTGAAAGGAGCGTGTTGTTCTGGTCTACAGACATACATCCTCATCCATCTTTTTCCTCTCCATTTAAACTCCTTCATTCCCCATCTTTAAAACTCTTCTATCTTGCCAGTAATTAATCCAGATATTTTCAGATATGTCTGTTGTATTTTAGTTGCAAGTGAGAAATCATGGCCGTATGATTTCTCATTGTTATTATTATTGTTGTCAATAATTAAGCTGTGTTATTGCATTTAATCAGAATAATCAAGTGTACAATGTTTGATGTTAAATTTTGATTCTGTTAATAAATGACCACATTCATTTTGATGGGTCAAAGAAAATTAACGTCTCTCGTCACTGATTAGACCATCTCTCACTCAGTATCTCTGTCACATATCTGTCAAGTAGCTCGAAAAAGAGAGAACCCGTTTTTAAATATTGATTGTAGTGAAGCTAACTGAAGCTAACCGACCCTAGCTCACTACAGATGTGTAAAAAATATTGTTGAGAAAAATAACTAATTTTGATTTCTTTGTATCTTTTCCAAGTTTGCAAACGCTGCATTGTGAAGCATTTTTTTGGTAGCAACAAATGTCCAACATGCAGCATTGTGGTTCATCAGACACAACCTCTGTACAACATCAGGTGGGTTGTTTAGTCTAATAATAGGAAAACTGTTCTCTTTAAAGCAGGGGTTCTCAAACTTTTTGGGTTCAGGGACCCCTTACAGATCCCTTACAGAGGAGAAAAAGTTTCAGGGACCCCCTCATAACCCTCATGTTTATTAAATAATTTTCTTCAAATTGTCTAATGCAGTGGAAATATTTGTGTAACATATACTTAAGACCTGTTTAATAGTGTTAATACAATTTTTATAATTTTAAACATGGGGTATTTTTCATTCAAGACACAATTAACTAACTTTTTTTTTTATTATTATTTCAACTTTCAAAAATTACTGTTTTGAGAGAATTAACATCAAACTTTAAGAACCATGTTGATAAAATCTGCTAAACTTAGATCAAACATAAATTGTTTTAAAATGATTAGTAAATGTTTGACACTTCATTGTGCAGAGATCTTCTTCAGCTCAATGATTCTTTCACATGTCTTATGGAGCTACTGTCTGATCACAGACACCAAACTACACTTAAACCATTGGAAAGTCTCTACAATCGGACCTTGAAGGTTTTATACCAAAAGACAATCAGATTTCATCACTGCAATATTTTAGCTAAGTTCAGTATTCTAGAATTTTCCAATTTCATCAATTCCAATTTTTATAATTGATCTTAAAATGTTTAAATGGACTTGCACCCAAACCATTAAGCAATGGTATACAGAAACTGCAGGGCTACAGTAGATCTACCAGAGCAGCTGGCGACTGTAAGGTTCCATTTCGTAGAACCACTTTTGCTCAAAGTGCTCTCTGTGAGAGGATCCACAATTTGGAAGTCACTCCATGTCAATTTAAAGTCTCTAACCAGATTCAATATGTAAAAAAAACAAAAAAACAAACTGTATCAAAAACAGGATTGCACTCATGCTTAATGTATTTTATTATGTTTTAATCCATTTGTTTGATATGTATGGGTGTCCTCCCCAGAAAATTTTGAATAAAGTAGATGCAATTTCCTGCATTTTGGTGTATTTTAACAGGTTGTTAAACATCTACATACTTGTTAAAAACAAACAAACAAAATTTTTAAAAAAAAAAAAAAAAAAATTATATATATCCATCCATCCATTTTCTTTACCCGTTTATTCCATTTTGGGTCACGGGGGTCGCTGGTGCCCATGTCCAGCAATCACTGTGCGAGGGGTGGGGTACACCCTGGACGGATCGCAAGTCCATCACAGGGACACACAGAGACAAACGAGACAAACAACCATTCACTTTCTCACTCACACCTAGGGACAATTTAGAGTTACCAATCAGCCTAACATGCATGCTTTTGGTCTGTGGGAGGAAACCGGACTACCCGGAGAAAACCCACGCATGCACGGAGAGAACATGTAAACTCCACCCAGAGGGCCCCTGGACCGGGGTTTGAACCAGGGACCTGCTCGCTGAGAGGCAGCAGCTCTACCAGTTGCGCCACCGTGCTGCCGCATATATATATATATATATTTATCTATTATTTTATTTTATTTTTTGCGGCTCCCCGGGGGTTCCGGCGACCCCAGTTTGAGAACCACTGTTTTAAATAGTTGGCTGTCCAGAAAGTGTGTCTGATAAATGAGTGTCACTTCTAAAGGAGAACAGGTTTTGTATAAAAACAAAAACTAAATAAAAACTGGTTTTGCTTTTCTCTCCAGGCCAGACAGACAGCTGCAAGATATCGTTTACAAAATGGTTCCATTCCTGGAAGAGTGTAAGTGTTTGCACGTGTAATGTGGAAGACGGCTCTGTCTGATACTCTAAACATTTGCTTTTATTTCTTTGTACAATAGCTGAAAGAGAAAAAATGTGCAACTTCTACAAAGAGAGAGGGCTGGCTGTGCCCAAACCAGGTAAAGTATCACACACATTCACAGAACTTCACACAAAAAGGCCCCAGCTGAGGTTTGAACTGAAGACCTTCATGCTGTGAGGCAGCAGTGCTAACCGCCTCACCAATGTGCAGTCTCTGTAAATGAGTGAATAATATGAAATTACTCACTGTCACTGAATTACAGAAGTGCATTTAATTTATTGACCAATTATTACAACTTTGAAAAAAAATTGTTTTTAAACTAAATTAAATATGAAATTTCATGTATTGGATTCTGTGTTAAACAATATTCCCTTCGGTGTTTCCTATTCCCATTCTTGACTTAAAGCATTTTTTGTGGTCTTTTCATATACAGATTTTTGTTTTAACTTCTAGTTTGTTACAGGTTTTAGTAACGCTGTGGAGACAATTAACTCTTGTTGCAGTTGGTGCTAAATTGAAATAAAAAAAACTTTCAGGGTTTGCCCGGTACATATTCTTCAAATAGTAATTTGTCCACTCTTCCCACTTGTTAATCTGTCAGGTCATGGAGGGAAATCCAGAGTTTTTGCACTTCTGCTCTTGATGGGGGATCTCATTGTGTACTTAGGGAGTCCAGGTGTATCAGTCAGATGCCCGACCCACCTTAGCTCGCTTCCAGTGTAGAGGAGTAGCAGCTACAGGTCCTTCTCAAAAAATTAGCATATTGTGATAAAGGTCATTATTTTCCATAATGTAATGATAAAAATGAAACTTTCATATATTTCAGATTCATTACACACCAACTGAAATATTTCAGGTCTTTAATTGTTTTAATACTGATGATTATGGCATACAGCTCATGAAAGCCCAAAATGCCTGTCCGAAAAAAATAACATATTTCATCCCACCAATGAAAGACAAGTGTTTTTAATACAAAAACCCCCAACCTTCAAATAATCATGTTCAGTTATGCACTCAATACTTGGTCGGGAATCCTTTTGCATGAATGACTGCTTCAATCCGGCGTGGCATGGAGGCAATCAGCCTGTGGCACTGCTGAGATATTATGAAGGCCCAGGGTGCTTCGATAGCGGCCTTAAGCTCATCCAGAGTGTTGGGTCTTGCGTCTCTCAACTTTCTCTTCACAATATCCCACAGGTTCTCTATGGGGTTCAGGTCAGGAGAGTTGGCAGGCCAATTGAGCACAGTAATACCATGGTCAGTAAACCATTTACCAGTGGTTTTGGCACTGTGAGCAGGTGCCAGGTCGTGCTGAAAAATGAAATCTTCATCTCCATAAAGCTTTTCAGCAGATGGAAGCATGAAGTGCTCCAAAATCTCCTGATAGCTAGTTGCATTGACCCTGCGCTTGATAAAACACAGTGGACCAACACCAGCAGCTGACATGACACTCCAGTGACTGGAAACTTGACACTGGACCTCAAGCAATGTGAATTCTGTCTCTCCTCTCTTCCTCCAGACTCTGGGACCTTGATTTCCAAAGGAAATGCAAAATTTACTGTAATCAGAGAACATAACTTTGGACCACTCAGCAGCAGTCCCAGGCGAGATGCTTCTGCTGCTGTTTCTGGTTCAAGAGTGGCTTGACCTGGGGAATGCGGCACCTGTAGCCCATTTCCTGCACACGCCTGTGCACGGTGGCTCTGGATGTTTCTACTCCAGACTCAGTCCACTGCTTCCGCATGTCCCCCAAGGTCTGGAATCGGCCCTTCTCCACGATCCTCCTCAGGGTCCGGTCACCTCTTCTCGTTGTGCAGCGTTTTCTGCCACACTTTTCCCTTCCCACAGACTTCCCACTGAGGTGCCTTGATACAGCACTCTGGGAACAGCCTATTCGTTCAGCAATTTCTTTCTGTGTCTTACTCTCTTGCTTGAGGGTGTCAATGATGGCCTTCTGGACAGCAGTCAGGTCGGCAGTCTTACCCATGATTGTGGTTTTGAGTAATGAACAAGACTGAGAGTTTTTAAAAGCCTCAGGAATCTTTTGCAGGTGTTTAGAGTTACATCATTGATTCAGATGGTTAGGTTAATAGCTTGTTTAGAGAACCTTTTCTTGATATGCTAATTTTTTGGGACAGGCATTTTGGGTTTTCATGAGCTGTATGCCATAATCATCAGTATTAAAACAATTAAAGACCTGAAATATTTCAGTTGGTGTGCAATGAATCTGAAATATATGAAAGTTTCATTTTTATCATTGCATTATGGAAAATAATGACCTTTATCACAATATGCTAATTTTTTGAGAAGGACCTGTATACTTTGAGCTCATCACTCTAGCTCTAAAGCTGAGCCTGACCACCTACTGACAGAAGTTAATTTTAAGGTTCAAGGTGACAAGTGTCGCATCATATGTCCCCTCAGTGCGACCAAATTTGGCAAACAGGTCCTTCTCCGGTCCTGTAACCAGGAACACCTTGCAAAAAGATCTGAAGTTTTCAACTTTGACCTCTAAGGGATTTTAAACAACTGAAGTTCAATGCAAGAATCAACACAGACATGTTCCTGTTTTTACTATTTTACACCATTTTATAATGTAGCTTGTTTTTGTTTCATTTTATATATCACTTCTTTTATTTACTTTTCATTTTATATGCTTTTATATGATTGTCTATTGTTGTCTGTACCTCCTCTGTGTTCTTAGTTTAAAACAGGTCTTTCTTATAAATGACTCCTTGTGACTCAGAGAGACTAACCTGTATACCGGTAAATAAAGGTTGAATGAATGTGGTACATGAGGTGGAACGAAATTGTGTACTCAAGGTCCCACTTACACCCAAAAATAGCAATAATATAAAATATAAATACGAAACCGTATACAAGGCTCTAATATATATGCTAAACAACAATAATAAAATATAATAAGATGTGTTAAACAACAGCCTGAACATGAGTCTGCTGTGAGCAAATGGGTATGAATACAGCAGCTTATGGGTAAGAAATCAGCAGCATGGATAATCAGCAGCACAGATAAATTGTCAAATGTCCAATTAAAGTAGCATTACAGTGATATTCCTGGTGAGGTCAGTGTATAAGGCCAGGCAGATTCTGGCAGATCCTGATCATCTACTCCATGGTGAGTTCAGGTTGCTTCCATCTGGACGCAGGTTTCTGCAGCCCAGATGTAGAACAAACAGACTGGAAAACTCATTCATCCTTGTAGCAATCAGGTTTCTCAATGAACACTAATTTCAATACTGTTACTTTAATGTCTTAATGTCTTGTGTATATATGTGTACATGTGTATGTGCATGTGTGTGTATATGTACACATCTACTGACTGTGAAACGAATTGACCCTCGGGGATAATAAAGATACTTGAACTTGAACTTGAACTACCCTGAAGCTGTTAGACTCATGAATCTCTAACCTTGTGTAGGTCAGCGAGGTTCCGTTGCTGCACATCCTGACAATCCCCGAGAGTTTGCTCCAGTTCTTTCATGTCAAAAGTCCAAACCAACAGATGAAGGTAAAGTTTAAAATAGGCTCAATAAAACATGAATAAAACATTCTCATAAAAGTTGAATCAACATTAAAACTGCAAAGCTTACGATAAAAATACATCCTTTGGTGGGCCTTTTTACAAAGTGAGTTCATATGAAGGTCAAAGGTCAGGAAAGTAGAAGCTGTTCCTCAGTGTAGTGGTTCTACACTTTATGCTCCTCAACCTTCTCCCTGAGGGGAATGGGGCAAAAAGTGTGTGTGCTGGATGAGTGGGGTTCTTCATGATGCAGGTGGTCCTTTTCCTGCATCTGGAGGTGTAGATGTCTGTGATGGTGGGGAGACTGACCAACGGACTTCTGTGCAGCCTTCACTACTCTGCAGAACTTTTCTCTCCAGCTGTGCAGCCTCCAGCTGCTTGTTCAGCTGATTGTTTGAAGGATCTTTTCTGTTTTGTCATGGTCCATATCTCAAGACCATCAACTTTGTGCTGTGAATGCAGACACAACTCTCCCTTAGGTTATGCAGTGACCAGATAGCCTTTAAAGCAGCCCTACACTCCATATTTCTGCACTCCAAATCAAGCACAGTCTGAGACAGGCCTTGCTTTTTTCCCCCCAGAGTTGTTGAACGGTTTGCCCCAACCTCCATAAGGTCAATTGAAAGTTCTTCTTCATGGCCTCTTTGAAAGGTTCATGCCCAGGATTTGCTTCTATGACCTCTACAAACTAGCTTCTTCTGGCCTGTTGCAGAAACTGCAATCTACATCTGAACCACCATTTCCTTTCCAATCGTTGTAGAGTGTGGGTTAATTAGTTTGTTTCCTCTAGTTTTCTAGTTTCTAATTCAGTATGGAAGCTCCAAAAATGAACCAATGATGGTGGCCCAAGCATTTCTGCCTTTATTGATGGATCAGAGGATTCTGCACGAGCTGGATGGTGCTACAAGAAACCGCACACTTTACATTGACGATCCTGCCCACAGAAAAGGGTAACAAATCACAGTGGCAATTCACCTACACCTGAGAAGAAATGATGAGACGACATCAAGTGGAATGACATTATCAATGGCAAAGCGGCTTAATTTGCCATGGGAGACCCTACCTGGGGCTGATGCTCCCGACAGCACAGGCCAAAAATCATGTGGGTACTCAAACCCCCCATGATCCACATTAAGGTGGGGATTCTGTAGAGGGAGGTAAAATATTCCAGCCTCAGCAGCTGAACTTAATAAAAGACTTGGGTTCATGTAAACTACTGTTAACATTTGCACATGTGTTTCTAGGGATAGGGCCGATCTGATCCAGTATCGGTATCGGCCTCCGATACCAGCATAATTTACTATCAGATTTTCCGATCCACCTGCCAATATTTCCGATCCATGATACAAGTTGGCTTCAAACTACGGAATGGATTTCCTGAACGGCGGCGTGTCTCATGAACCCAGAGTAATAAGACCCGCCTCACATTCAGGAAATCCAGTTCATAGTTTGCAGCAGCTACAACGTGAGGACTGAGTTAGCAGCACTGTGGCTAACAGCTAACAAACTTTCCATCTAAACATGTCCGCTGTGTGGAAGTATTTTACACTAGAAACACCACAAAACAAGACAGCAACGTGCAATGTCTGCAGAGCCATAGCGCCACATTAAACCGTGGTAAAGTTAGTTTTACGTTGGACATTCGAGCTCTGGGGCTTCAGCGGGGTGCTACTCTCGCTGAATCCGAAAGAGGCGACTCGACCCCGGCCAGCCGCGTCCAATCTGCTTCGCTCAGTCTGCCCGTCTCTGAGGAGGGACAGACTGAGCGCAGCTGCCCCAGATCAGGCTGCCTGCTTCAGATTGAACAAGAAGTATCAATCAACCTTTATTTATACAGGTAAATCCCATTGAGCCTCGAGGACTCATTTACAAGAGAGACCTGAAAGTAGACGTCGCTGAAACCACGGAACTCAAATGTTTACAGAGAAGTTGCTAAACTTCATCATAATTAATGACCAACCACTATCAGTTGTAGAAAACGAAGGATTTCACAGCTTGATACTTGCAGTCAAGATATAGTTTACCCTCCAGAGATATTTATCAGTACAACAGTAGACAATCATAAAAAAACATATGATTTGAAAATTATATTAAAAACAAAAACAGCTATATTATAAAGTGATGTAAAATACTAAAAACAGGAACATGTCTGTTGGTTTATGCCATGAACTTAGCAGGTGTTTGAAGACGTTTAACATTTTATTTTATTTTATTCATTTATTCATTCATTTAAAAGAAACAAAATAAAAAAAAATAAAAAAAATCATCAAAAAGAAAACAATGAATGAAAAGAGTGCAGAAAGAAGAAAAAATATCTGCCCCTTATTTAAAAAAAAAAAAAAAAACTTTAAACAATCACTCACTTTAATATCCACTTTAAAGCTAGGAATAAAAAGAAACATGTTTTGTGTTAGCAGAATTTCATTCTAACTTTAAAACTTATCCAACATTAATAAAACTTACCTCAAGTTGTCTTTCTGGACATGCATGCATATATTTGTACAAATTGTACTTGAGAGCAGATTATTACAGCCTCATATAAAATCAATGATGATCATGATATCGGAACTGGATCGGTATCGGCCGATATCCAGAGTTAGATATCGGATCGGAAGTTAAAAAAAAAGTGAATCGGTGCATCCCTAGTTTGTACATCATAAGGTACAGTATGCTGATGCCGGAGGACATAATGAGCATTATACAACAACATCCTGTTTTTGGCTTAAAAGTACATACTTTTAATGTGTTTTTTAACAATTGTAATTGCCCATCTGTGTTGTTTACTGTCTTGTTTGCAGTGGTTCTTTCCCCTCAAGTTCCTGTTGTGTGGAGGAAGCAGAAGAAAGGCAGTTCTCCCTCATCAGTGTTTACAATGCCCCCTGAGTTGAATGTGTCTCTGCTCCTGGAGTTTGTTGGGTAAGGACGTGTATTGCACAGTTCTCTGATCGTTGTTGAGTACAGGTGTGTTAGCCACTAAAACAAATCAAGCCTCTGAAACCACTGAAAGGTAGTAATACAGGATAATAGAAGAAAATTAAATTCTCTAATTATTTTACTTCCTCAAGGTGATATGCCCTACATCTACAGTCTGTTAACTAAAAGATAAGACATTCTCTATTACTGCAACAAACAATTTTTAATTATTGCAAGCTGCAGAAAGAAAAAGGGTGAAAATGTTTTTGCCTGTGTGTGGGTGTGTGTGCTTGTGTGTACATTTATTGCGTTAACAGAATACGTCACAAATGACCTGACAGATTTTAACAATTCTCTTGGAAATACAGTAATCATTGGATTTGCATTTACAACTTATTGATTTTTAGACTCAACCCTATTTAAAATGGCTGCCGCAACACACTGATCTTAGAAAACTTAACAATGTTATAATAATACTACTACTAAATAATAATAAGTATAAACTTTATTATCATTCAAAATTGTACAGTACACCATGCAAAATTTAATGAAATTTTGTTTTATTTCTCTACAGCAGTGTAGGAGTACATCATTTACATGAATTTTATAGACTTTGGTGTTTAGAGCAAAATATGCCATTTTTGTGCTGATACAAGTAATGTTCAAATATCAGTGAATGTTCCTATATGCATTTAGACAAATGATACATTTATACATGCATGTACATATATTTACATATATACATACTAGGGGTTGAACGAGTATATAATTTTTAAACTCGACATTAACATAATAAAACCCGAGTAGAACTCGAGTATTTGATGACGTCATAGATCTCAAGATACAAAAATAAATAAATAAATAAAACCGCAAAAAAAGGTAATTATTTACATAACAAAAGACCAACAAAACATTGGGAGAGTATATTATGCTCCTTTCATTTATCATACTGCAAATAAGTCACAGGAAAAAGTAAACTATTAGTTATTATTATTAAACTGCAAACGTGAAGAAACATGCAGCACATCAAAAATGAAACTTAAACCGAAACTGGTTCTGGTTCGGTGGATTGGACCCGGTGTTACACCATACTCTGTGACCTGCAACAGTGCAACACCGCCCCCTGTGGTCATACGGTGGTCACATAATATGACGTCACTATGGATACTCAACGTAACATTTTTAACCTCGATAGATGTCCTAGCAATCGATGTGTAGATTACTCGAGTACTCTGTTAATGCCCTAATACATACATACACAATACACACAGCATCCATGCCTCAGTGAATTCCTATATACTGTTTATTTTGGGTAAGGATTTTTACCGAGGTATCTCTGTGGCTGTGTGTGTTTGCCATTGTGGTCCCTTCATTAATGACCTGAGTTCAGCAGTGTAATAGCTCGTGGGATGAGGACGTGGGGTGGGAGGTGTGCTCTCTTCAAGCTATAGAGGAAGTGCAGACGCTGCTGGACTTTCTTCACTAGAAACACTAAGTGTTTCTTGACCAAGACAGCTGCTTGGTTATGTGCACCCCCAGGAACCTGCTGCTTTACACCACCTCCACCTCTGTGTTGGTTGTGAGCAGTGGCGTTTGATGTCGTTTTGTTTTCCTGAAGTCAATAATGAGCTCTTTTGTTGACATTCAGAACCAGGTTACTTTCCCCACACCAGTTCACAAGGCGTGCCACATCATCCTGATATGCCTAATCCTCATTGTTGATAATCAGGCCCATGAACGTGGTATCGTCTGCATATTTGATGATGTGGTTTGTCTCAAACCTGGCAACGCAGTCGTAAGTCATCAGGGTAAAGAGAACCGGACTCAGAACACAGCCCTGTGGGACGCCTGTGCTCAGACTGATAACAGCGGCGGTGTTCCTCCCCAATTGTACTGACTGTGGTCCGTCAATAATAGTCAGTTTTCCAGATGTTGGCCTGAAATTTGGTATGGTTGTAGCCGAAGCATTCTCCATGCGCTATAGATTTTACCCTGTAGTTAAATAAACAAATATCACACAATTTAATGCTCTGTGTATAATTTGAGGATGAGTCTCAGCAACTGGCATATTAAATTTTAGCCAATGTATAAAATTAATTAAGTTGCAGTTAATTTTGTTTTCGCTGAGACTGCTTAAGCCCCCAGTATACTCTTGTGTACGTCTGTACGCGAGCATGTCCGTGCAAAGCTCAATTTTTACGACCTCGTACGTGGTGTCGCACAATAAACTGCCCGGCGACGGGACTGTTTTGTATGCGACACCAATGTATTAATTTCCCCTTCTTCATCCCTGATCTGGCTTTTTCTTTTGTTTTTTTGCCAAGAGGCAGGTGATCTCTTCCTCCTCCGTTGATGCCATGACTGAAATGGTGAGAAATGAAGGACTTTGTCACGAGCGAATTAAAATCAGTCCCAGTGTTGCTGCGGGAGGGTCTGGAGATTTCCTGGTGGGCTGCTCTGATGTGTGGGCTGCAAGGCCAGCGCTCCCTGTTTTTATTTTTTTGTTTGTTTGTTTTTTTTTTTAGAACTTTTTATTAACAACATATAAACACAGAACACCACTGCGGCTGAGGCTGCCAGCTTTTTTTTTCTCGACCTGTCAATCAATCCAGTAGGCGTGTCAGCAAATAACCAATCGGCGACTTCAATTTGTCCCGAAGGTAAACGCCCCTTGTCTGCAAAGCTGCTCTGCAGCCGCTCGGTGTACGCTCAAGCATGAAATCTGAACCGTCCGCGTCTGTTTGCGTGTACCTCAGCGCGTACGTACGTACGCAGGAGTATACTGGGGGGCTTTAGTTGTGGTGGCCACCTTGAAAGGGGTTGAAGTACAGTGATCCCTTACCTGTCGTGGGATTATGCCAGAGACCTCTGCAGTAGGTGAAAATCTGCGAAGAAGCGGCATTAAATGTTATTATTTATGTATGTTTAAGGCTTTATAAACCCATTCCACTCTCCTACAAATCTTTCCCTGTAATGAATTTAGCCGAGGACCCAAAATTTCAACCAGACACACAGAGCGCGTTCAATAAGCTTTTTTTTAAAGACTGGTGGGAGTCAGCACACGTCTGTATATACCGGTGTATATATAATTTTTTATATTTTTAAATCCACAATGCAATGAAGCCGCAAGAACTGAACCACGATAGAGTGAGGGATGACTGGAATTTGTTGTACATGCAGTGAATATTTTCTGAGAGTTTTATTAAATTATTAATGCCCTGTGGGTCATGTGATTTGTTTTTAAATCAACAAATGGACACGCTTACAGTCACTCTTTGGCTTTAGGCAGCAGGGGATAGAAATTGGGAGCACCAGCTAAACATTTATTAGCACTGAAGTGAATGTTATTTGAATGTCATGGCTGAATGAATGAAAAATTCAGGTTTAAGTTTGAGTAGGTTGTTCTCCTGTGTTGCCTACAGAAACACAACAAAAAGTTATTATTCTATTTTTTGTTTTCAGAGCTGAAGAGGGCATTTTTGGCTTTAAGGTAAATATGATTTGGTTCCAGATTATCTTGCTGTATTTTATGGTTGTTGTAGTTCATGTGAACATAAGGATCTTTTAAACTTTAATTGGTTTGAGTCATTTATTAACTACCATACTAAGTGCTGCACCTGTATGAGTTTGTAGGTCTTCTATATGTTTTTCTTGATGATCACAATAAGTTAATTCAGTTAAAGACACCATGGTTCCATAAAATGCCCCCAAAGACGAGCCTCTAGGTGTTCAGACATAATTTTTTTTATCTGGCCATGTTCCACGACAACGTGTTCTTACATATGGTTCTGCAAGGCAAGTTCAGCAGTAATGTTGGAAAAGTTTTTGTTTGTGTACACAACAACAGCAGTTGTTTTCTCTGAAACTAAAACTTTTTGAATTTGTCTGAGTGGTCTCACGGACGGCTGCAGTCAGTAGTTCTGCACTTCTGTGAGTAGATAAACAACGGTACCAATGGCTGATAACAGAGGACTGTTTGTTCTACTGACCCTTTTTCAATGTGTATGACAAAACCAGTCTAATCCTCAGTCCAAACAAACATTCACATATTCACCATTTTGGATGTAACTGTTCATGCTCAAGACTGAAGTGTCTGCATCACATGCAGACCTGCTGTCGCACCATTTGTTGTTCATTGTGATGAAGCATCCGTGACACTTACACATCTGCATGCACACAGAGCCACGTCACACTCCAATCCTCTCTCCCCTTAGTTAGTTTATATCTTGTTAGTAAAGTTCATTATAATGTCTTATTTTTCCTCACCTTCTTAGAACAACCAAGGGTGCACACTTGGGGGTTCATTTCAGGAAAACATACATTAAAACATTACTTGGACCTGTTGCTGTTGCACTGGGTGGTTTGATGGCCGCTTCCCTCATTGCATGGCAAAAGCTGGTGGACATTATTGTATGAAGCTTGCAAGGAAGGCAAGGGTTTTACCTTTTTGGAAGAGAAAATAAATATTACATGATCTGAAAACTTGATTAGCCAGTGGATTTGTTTGTAGAACTTTTCATTTGGATTCAAGAAAATGTTTGCGTGGAAAAGACCCTCGTGACATTCACTTACACCTAACTGCATGTATGAAGTGAATAAATTGGTTTCTCAGACCACACTATCAGTTGGTTTTCTAATTACCTCTCAGATAGGAGGCAATATGTTCAACATGATGTACTTCTTCCAGCTACGTAACTGTCAACAGTGGTGTACCACAAGGCTCAGTCTTAGGACCCACCCGCTTTATAATCTACATAAGTAATTTAGGTCAGATCATTCCTGATGCATCTTTACATCTCTGCTGATGTTGTTTATTTTTGAGCTAAAACAGTTGCTAAGGTTTTCCAGCTTTTACAGTCTGCATTCGACATCATCCAGTCAGATTTGATCCGGCTCAAACTACATGCTGATAAAACCAAAGAGATGTTGTTTTCAAACAGGAAGATGGTACCAGCAGTCCTTCCTTCTATTTTATCCACGAACGGTGCCCCTATTGAGTTTGTGGATTCTTATAAATACTTGGGATTCTTGGTCGATATACATCTGTCTTTTAAGCCTCATGTCGAAAATTTAATGAAACAGAAAATAAAACTGGGTTTATTTTTCAGAAACAGATCCTGTCTAACTCTGAATGCTAGGAAACACCTTGTAACTGCTACTTTCCTTCCCTCCATTGACTATGGTGACATTATTTACATGAAGGCTCCTGCTAGCGCCCTGCAGATGTTGGATGCTGTCTATCATGGTGCACTAAGATTCATAACTGGCTGTAACTACCGTACCCACCACTGCACCCAGTATTCACTCGTTAACTGGACATCATTAACTTCACACAGACTCTCTCACTGGTACATTTTCGTCTTTAAATCACTTCTTGGTCTGTTGCCTTCATACATCTCCTCCTACATGTCACTTAGTCACTGCAGCTACAGCGTGCGCTCTCAAGACATAATTACCTGCAGCCTCCCTTCAGTGTGGACCGAACTAGGCAAAAGGTCCTTCTTTTACTTCGCTCCCGTTTCCTGGAATATTTTGCAAAAAGATCTGAAATTCTCGAGCTTGACCTCTCTAAGGGATTTTAAAATACTTTTAGGTTCAATGCAAAAATCAACGCAGACATGTTCCTGTTTTTAATATTTTACACCATTTTATAATGTAGCTGTTTTTTATTTCGTTTTATATCACTTCTTTTATTTACTTTTCATTTTTTATGCTTTTTTATGACTGTTAATTGTTGTCTGTACCTCTCTCTTGTAAACGAGTCCTTGTGACTCTATGAGAGTAACCTGTATAAATAAATGTTGAATGAAATGACATCTGATCAGAAAGAAACATTTTGGGGGTTTGCATTTCACTGCCAGGTGTGAATACTCAATTAGAACTAAGTACTTGCAGTCGAATCACCCAGTACAAATGTAACTGTCAGTTGAGCAGGACCTTAGTCTTAACCACTCTACAAACATGACTCAGCAGAAAGCAAGGTGCTTCAAGATTTTTAAAAATTATGTCATTCCTACTATTCATATATATATATATATAAATTGTAGCTGGTATGGTATGGATGGGCCAGAAAAACAACTTTAAAGCTCTTCCGCCAGTTGACAGTATTTTAAAAGATTTGCACTAGCACATGAAAAACCATGGTTGGCTGACTAGTTTAAAACATCGTGTCCAGTTTTGCTTCTTACATCTCCTACTTGTTTTCATCCTTATTTTATTCTTTGTAGCCACTGGAGAGGCGGTATGTTTGTGTGTCGGGGGAGGCCACCGTTCGCCACGTGGAGCTGTTCATTCGAAGGAAAATGGAGTTGAGTCCCATGTGTCAGGTTAGTCTAATGATGCACCATGATTTATTTGTCAAAAACTGCTTTTATAGTTTCTATATAACAAAGAACTTAGCTGTTTGTGTGTTTAGTAAAGTGTGGGTGGGGATTAGCAGTTTAGACTCATTTCTGGACCAAAGCACAACGTTCTTGTACATTTATACATATAAATATATATGTTATATGTCTGAACAAAAATAAACTGTCCAGAGGACGTGACAACTTTGTTGGATTCTTCTATATTCTACCTCAACTACCGTATTTTTTGGCCTACAAGTCAGTTTTTTGCATAATTTACATGCCCTGTGACTTATACACTGAAGTGACATATTTATGGATTTTTTTTCATATTTATAAACCAATTTTTAGCTGAGATATGACCATTTTCATTCATTCTGACTGAAAATATTGAACACTACCATTTTCAGCCAATAGATGACACTGAAGTAGTAAGCCATGCCGTTGTTTCATGTAATGGGTAAAAGCGGCTATTAATGACATAATCGGCTTGCCATACACAGCCACCTTCGTCCATCTCGCCTGGAGCAACCGTCAAATCAGCTTCATTTCACTGCGCCGCTCCGGAGAAATGCAGCTGATTTGACCACTGAAGTGAATTTATTAAGTAAAAGTTTAACTGAGACACACCTCTACTATAATGTGGAGCAAACAAACAATTGTTTTAGGTGTACTTATCTTGTTAAAATTCGAAGAAATGCACGAGTTGTCCCTCTGCGCGCTCCCGCTTCCATGAATCGGCTTTTGAAATGCAGCTGATTTGACCATCAAAATGCATTTATTAAGGAAAAGTTCAACTGAGACACACCTTTACTATAATTTTGAGCAAACAAATAATTTTATGGATTATAAATGGAATATTGAACATGCATCAGGAAACAAATAATTGTTTTTAAGTGTTAATCTTGTTAATTTCTTGTTAAAGTCCTCCCGTGCACGCTGCTGCAGCCACCATTTGGCAGCCAATTGATTTTTGGCACAACACCGGCCCACGATTCCAGGTTGTCAGCGGTGATGCATAATAGATGTGACGTATACAGCGAAGCGACATATTTATGGATTTTTCCACTTTATTAGACATATTTGGACTGATGTGACGTGTACGGCGTAAAATACGGTATTTGAAGCAAACATGGAGCTCGCTGTTCATCAGAACTCCACTACTGCTGCTCTGGAAACCCTTTTATAATTGATATTAACTACATTTTCTAAGTTTGTTGTTTGCTCCATCACCTTCCATTTTTTTAAAAAAAAGCACTGTAACTCTTAATAATTTGTTAGACTGAATTAAAACAGTTATTACTTCCTTCCTGCAGGTGGATGTAGTTTGTGGAGATCACCTCTTGGATCACTTCCAGTCACTAAAAGACATTCAGAACTCTGCAGGCAAAGACGCGCTACAGGTAGGGGAAAATATGTTTTTAATAATGGATTTTGGAGTTTCTAATGAAGTAATGTCTGATCCTTGTGCTGGTTCTTATTTCAGGATGGTCTGTTGGTGCTGCACTTTGGTTTGGTTCTGCCTTCACTGTGAACATGAGGCTTCTGAACTGGAAAATATTCACTTGAGCTGCTGCCTTTTCATAAAGAGGATTACGTGGGTACTTCAATAAACAAGTATACTAACTACTTTAGAATTGTCCTGAATTTGATGGTGGGGCTATAATTGTTTTAAATCTGGTAAGGCTATATTTGATTAGACTTGTAGCCTGAATTACCTGTGTTAGCAGGTTACTGACAAAACTCTGTTAACTACAGGAGCGAGTTCAAGACATCTAAATGTGGTTTCTGCCAAAAACGTTCTGGCATGAAAAGGTAGGCGCTGAACTAAATTGTTATAGCACTGCATCAAATTCTCAGCCAAAACCATTCCTTATTGTTTGGTACAACACTGTTTTTTGCTGTAAATCTTCAGGACAAAACTGATGCATCTACTGAAATAGCATTTTAAAATAAATCACTATGTACAGACACAGATAAGTTTGTTTGTATCCTTTCACAACAATCAAAAAATGTCCAACTGATGTGACTAGAGCAAAAAAGCCTGTTTTTGTCTGATCAGTCTGAGAAACTTTGGGACTTGTCAACATGAATTTGGCCTTTTTTTTTTTCTGTCATTAATGAAGCCATTCTAGGTCTTCTTCCATGGAGCCCATTATGATTCAAATATAGCAGATGTGATCAGAAAGTGACGTAGCTCAACTTTGGTGTTCAGCTTAAATCACTTTCAATAGTTTCCTCTGCTCTTTCTGCTATCCATCTGACCAACCTGGGGTTGCATTTCGTCTTGCGTCCACGTCCTGAGAAGTCGGCTACAGTCCCAACAGCTGTGGTCAGAGGAACATGAAGTTGGAGATGGCTTGTCTTTACGTTTAACGTGAATATCAATAATGGTCTTTCACTGCTCCTCACAGCTCTCCCATTTGCTTTTTTGATCCATGCACACGACAGTATCAAAGTACTTAGTGGATGTTATGCTTGTTCCCTTTTAAATAGGCTAAATGTCTGATCATAATCTTAAAGGCACTTTGTGAAAACGTGAAGCATTGTTTCAAAGAGTTGTGAGGGTACCATCAAATTTATCCATGTCTGTACTTAGAAAATGACGTGCCAGTGTCTCTTCTGAAGTACTGCTGTAACAACTGCACTGAACTTTCTAAGCCTCTGAAAGTAATACAAACTATTTCAGACCTTTTTGTTTAAACCTGAATCCCAGTGGTTTACTTGAGATAACCTGGTAACATGACCTGGCTGTGATTTCAACAACTGATTTAAAGGGCTACACTTTCCAGCAGTGTCTTTGTTTTAATACAGATCGGATGAGACTAACTTGTATAAATAAAGGTTGAATGAATGAATGTATGTACACTCCTTAATTATAACTTGCTGTTTAATAACATCCAACACCTGTTTATGTTGAAATCATTCTTTCACAAGAAATCAAATAATAAAGGGAGTTTGTGTAAGAAAAGCGATAAAGATTTGGTGCAAGAAAACTTTCTAATTGTTTTCATTTTTATACAATAAATGCACAACTGTCAAATACTGCTTCCTTTTTTCATATTTTGTTTGACAGGTGTTGATTTTAGACAATTAAATGGGTACTGAAGAAAGTTTGTTCAGGGAAAAATGAAAAAAAAAAATATATATATATATACACACAGTGATGCTTGAATGTTTGTGAACTCTTTATAATTTTCTGTATTTCTACATAAATATGACTTAAAACATCAGATTTTCACATAATTTCACAGAAATAGCCTTCCACAACTGACAAAAACAGGTAGAAACGCTGGAAACAAAATGTATTGAGAATATGTTGAAAACTCCAGATTAACCCACAACTAAGGGTCAAGTAAAAACAGATTATAAGAAAACAAGTAAGACCGACAAAGAACAAGAAACTTCTAATTCCAAAGAGACAAAAAAAACAAGAATTCTTTGAAACTGATTTTTTTTAGTGACAGCCCCATGAATTAATACTTTCAAATTACTACAAGACATCCGTACATTTAATTTGAGACTAAAACAAAACTCAGAAAAGTAATATTAAATCCATTTTTGTTTTTCTGCACATTTGTACTTAATGATTTAAACAAAAACAACAAAATGCTAAAATGTCAGCTGTTAAATCGATTAAACATAAAAATTACAGATAGATTCATATCAAAAACTACATAATATATTATTTCATTCACAAAAAGTTATAGTGGAGAAAGTTCAAGTGATAAAATATTATTTTAAAATGTAAGAGAAAAATAATTCATTCATCCGTAAATATGAACAGATGGATAAAAAGCAATTTTTTTTTTTTACAGTTCATTTCTATAAAATTAATAAAATATCTGCACAGTTAGACCAGATCTTAGAAATTATACAAAACAGCAATACAGCTCTAAATGTGCCATGAAACTACACTTTATGAAAAATGATGTGATAAAAAATCTGTCAAAAGGAAAGGGGTTAGGTTTTTTGGTGAACTGAAATCTTGTGTGCATCTGTCACTGCGTTGTGACGAGTGTAGTTCCTCAGGAGGTCGTTCCACGTTCTGTTACACCTGAGCAGCTCTTGGTTTCCTTCAGACAAGAAATAAAACGTTATTTTGATGCAAGATCTCGATTCTAATCAACTAGAAACAAAAACTAGCAAGTCTTTTTATCTAGGTCAAAATCCATCAGATGTTCTTGAAGCACCTTTCCTCGTGTCTTGATCATCTCTCCAAACACCAAGTGGGACTTTCCCCACCAGAGACCACTTCACAATCCTTATAGCTTTTATTTTTGTTTTGATTTCACATCTGGCCATTCATTTAGTTTTATTTTATAGCTCAGATTAGTTGCTTTCTTGGCTCAGAAAAGCAACGGCATGAGGAGATCGGATTGGTCTGCATGTGACTGCACATTGATTGGTTGAGCAAATCCGAAAGTATTTTTTGACAAAATGTAACCGAGCTTTAATAAAAATGCCTGAGCAGTAAACTAGGACTGGTTCTTATCAAACACAAACAACAATAGCAAATGGTGCAATACTCAGAGAGCGTGTGTTTAGAGACAGGATTTTCTGAACTATGATGACGACTGACTCATCAGACATTTTAGTCTTCCAAGGACAATCCTTTTGGAACTGTACTTGGAGCTGTGGCCAGTCTTGGAGCGAGACACAGCCAGGAGTCGTGCGCTGCTCATGCACATACAGCTGATGGCCACACTGGTGTTCCTATCAACAGGGTAATTCCAGAGGGAACTGGAAGACCCATCAGGACTATGCCAGTGGACCGGGGTCCACCGAGCCATGCCAGCTGTGTGGGATGGAATGATCCGTATGTCAATCAGGAATATCAAATGACCCACAATGCAGCTGATTAGGCCAACATTAAAGAGCAGTTTGCAGCAACGGATGGTTTTCCTGATGTAGTCACAGCTATGGCCTACACACACATCGCTATAAAAGCACCATAACAGGACGAAGACGTTTGTTATCAGGAAGAATTTTCTTTTAATCAATGTGTAGATTACACATGATTCACAAATCAACTGACCAACATGGTGGCGTGGTGGCCTCATGTCCACAGCCTCGGACCATGAGGTGGTTTAACACAATTCATTCTAATGGACAGCATGGTTGGAACAGACTACAAGATGGCACAGTGCAGGATGGGGGGCTTCTTGGTGACTAAATTAATTGTCTTAATATTACACACACACACACACACACACACACACACACACACACCCGATGCACATGGAGCCTGTGCACCCCCACATTGTGTTCACCGTATCATTACTAGTCGGTGGTCCAAGTGAGTGACTTCCTGTTTTGTGCTGGTTAAACTACACTTTCAGAACGTTCTACTCCTGATTGTCTAGCAGTTCCTCTTTAACTTCCTCTTTTTTGACAGGCTTCATGATAGTACAGAGAGGAGATTCCTCAGGTGCAGGGCAGATTTAAATTTATTTTACATATTAAATGGAGGCGTGTCAAGAGTGGTACGCTCACTTCCACCTTGATTGGGACGTACAAAGGAAGTGCGCTTGGATTCATACATCTGGATTTATTTGTGCGTTTGCTGTTTTCTCAATTTAAGTGTACGCCATGTTTCAGTAGGTACAGTAATCCACGTAAGTCTTTGTACATGAGACCCCAGATGTCCCAGATTTTCACCAGCCTTGAATGCAGCATTACATTTGAGAATCTGGAGTGGTAAGAAAGTCTCAAATGTCTCAGTCACAGGCAAGTAGATCCGTGCGTATTTGATGATGTGTGCACATGTATTTGACAATTTCTTTGTGTAACATACTCTTACTTGTGCAATTTGAAATGAAACGTACATTTGAAAAACTGTTGATGCATTTGTAAACCTTGTGGTATGCTTGTGGACCTTATTGTGCGCCTAAGTGACTACTTTTGAGACTAATTTATCCCCATAAATGATTTACCTGAGTAGACGGGAAGATCAAATAAAAACACTGGACGAAACATTCACGTGGGATCATTTGATCAGCTCTGATTGCACAACTTTAGAATTGATACACACATGCTGCTGACATGTAGCATCCATATACTATGGAAACAGCGCACTGTGTGAGACATCACGTCTTCTTTAGCACATACAGGTAACTTCAGAGACAGTTTACATCTAACATGTTAACAATCACGCAAAGAAAATTGTATTTGAGAAAAAAAAAAGGAATTGAGAGTTGAGAGCTGCAATGTGAGCGTGGCCTTATTGACGAGGCTGAGCTTAGTAAATACATGGCTCCTTCCAAGACTCTACAGAAGGACTGACGGTTCGTAAATCCAGTGTAGTTTGGGTTCAAGGTCACTTTTTGGTTTGGTTATTGTTTTATTTTTTCTATTTCTACTTTTTTCTATTTTGTAAACACGCTAAAATAGCATACATTAAAATAGGTAACCCATCATTGACATTATTTATATTATTATTCTCAAGAACATGTCATGCAGTCATGTAAAACCTGAAGGACGTATTTTTCGCCGAGTAAGTCACATCTTTTTGCATAAATTTGCACGTCCTGCAACTTATACACCGAAGTGACTAATATACGCTTCCCCCCATATTTATAACCCAATTTTTGGCTGAGATCTGACGATTTCATTCATTCTGACATGGGAAATATTGAACACTAACATTTTCAGCTGCTAGAGGGCTCTTGACTAATATGGTAAGCCAAGTGTCTCATTAATAGGTAAAAATGGCTATTAATGAGACACTTGGCTTGCCATACAAAGCCACCTTCGTCTTGTTCCAGAACTTCTGGAGCAACTGTCAAATCAGCTGCATTTCACTGCGCCGCCCAGGTGAAATGCAGCTGATTTGTTCATTAAAGTGCATTTATTAAGGAAAAGTTTAACTGAGACACACTTTTACTATAATGCCGAGCAAACAAACAATTGTTTTTAGGTGGTTATCTTGTTAAATTTAGAAGAAATGCACAGCAAGTCGTCCCTCTGCGCACTACCGCAGCCGCAAATCGATTTTTGAAATGCAGCTGATTTGACAGCCATAGTGCATTTATTAAGGAAAAGTTCAACTGAGACACACCTTTGCTATTATTTCGAGCAAACAAATAAATGTTAAGTGTTAATCTTGTTAAATTATTGTTAAAGTCCTCCTGTGCATGCTCCAGCAGCCGCCATTTGGCAGCCAATTGATTTTTGGCACAACGCTGGCCCACGATTCCAGGTTGTCAGTGGTGATGCATAATAGATGCGACTTATATGGCGAAGCGATTATTGATGTTTTTTCCCACTTTATTAGACATTTTTGGACTGATGCGACTTATGACGGTGTGGCGTTTACAGCAGAAAGTACAATAGCTTCACATTAGGCATGACACCATGACAGGATCTATAGTCTATGCTTAACTAATTATTCTCAGTGTGAGAACCTCTACAAAAGCAGGTGCTTGGTCAGTTTGCTGCGCTGGACCATAAAAATGTGCTGACACTATGCCAAGAAGGAAAGACATCAGCAACAACCTTAGAGAAATAACTTCTGTTGACTTGTCAACCTGGGAAAGATTATAGGTCATTTAAAAACAATTATAGTCAAATATTTTACAGTAAGAAGATTATTCACAAATGGAAAACACTGAAAAGTGCGGCAATCTCTGACGCTACAGGCCTCAGTAGGCTCAATAAATGGTAAAGTGTATGGCAGTATAATAAAAATGACTGAACAAGTAGGGCTTGTTTGGAAGCGTTGCAGGAGATATTTTCTTTAGTGCGACAACCCAAACATCTACAGAAGCCACCTAAACCTAAAGTCACGCATGGGTCAAGTTTCTACCATGTAGGTCTTACCGATGATGCAGAGACCTTCCTTGGCCCTGGTGATGGAAACGTTTATTTGATTGGGGTCTCCCACAGAGCCTATATGTTTGGACAACCAGGCGCCCTCTGGTTCGCTCATGACTTCTTTGCTTGGCAGTGAGCACACAGTTGATAAAATGACGTATTGCCATTCACTCCCTGCAAGAATAAAAGTTTGAGGGTTTTTATTTAGCAAAACTGCTACAAATAGCTGCCATTTCTTGACTGAAATTAAGTTGCTTTATCACATTTGATACAAATATATTGTTTTACAATTAGTAGCTTAATTTTGTATACCGTACTAAGATGGCTTCCTGCTCAACTAATTTTAAGATTGATTGAAACAATGCTGTGAAACATGTATAACATTTGTTAGGGAAAGTTAAGATTTGTTGTAGTTTTTACCTTGGCTTTTTGTGACTGTAGTTACTGTGATTTGTCCTAAATCCATCTTTTTCAGCTCCTCGCGGATTTCTGACACTTGGGCATTATAGGGCGACAGAACAACGATGCTTTTCTCCTCTACTTTTGCTTTTTTCACAAGCATTTCAGCAATCTGTACCTGAAAAAGATAAAAGCTCATCAGTTGTTGAAAACAGTCATAAATAAAATGAGTGAAAGCATCTGCCTCTGTCAAAGCGTGAGAGTGAGCAAGGATAAGTTGCACAATCCTTTTTGTCTTCTAAAGTCATTCTAGGTCATACTAAAAGCCGTGTTATTCCCAGGGCTTAATCTGAGCTGGATCCTGCTGGAACAGGATCTGGGAACTCTCTTATTTTGACAGGGTGCGTTCTGGTAACTCTCAGGCTCAATAATAATAAAGTTATGAACAAATATGACTGCATTGAATTAATTAAACTTTTATTGGATATGTAAAATTAAAATAACTACATGAACACTAATTTTAAGCACAACAACCAGTTACGATTTCTTAATATTGCAGAAAATCTGCCCCTTCAAGTAAGCATTTCCACTTCTACCCTTAAAAAAAAACCTCCGCCACCAAAAGTCCAAAGTCATCACGCAATTTTATTAAAAAATTAAAAAATATAATTAAACAGCACAACAAAACTGTAAATCAGTTTGACAGTAAGTGGGTCATTAATAAAATTTTGATTATTTGTTAAAAATACAACGAGAGAAATGTTTGATGGGTATTATTCACGTCACGTATCAAAACAACAGCGCTAATTTGTCACATTAACAGCGGTCAACATGTCAAAAAGACAGTCCAATTTACTTAAATAAAAAAAGACCTCATTGTCCTTAGTTGGACAACCGAGAATTGAAGCACCTGAAGGCAGCGGCAATGGAGACTGGAGGAGGAGCGAGTGGTGGGGGTGAGTGATGAGCTAACCAGGCAGTCGTACGCAGGCAGGAGCCCAGAGGCAGCTGCCATGAACAGACGGAGGAGGCGCCTGAAGGTTTCACATGTGGAGTCGGACAACATCGAGCAGACATCGAGCAGGACAGTGAATTCAGGGGAGAAGAGTCGGCTCGGAACGGTCACGTAAGGAGGGAGGGGGATGCTTGACATAGATGTTTAACAACTCATTAAAATACACCAAAATGCAGGAAATCACATCTAATTTCTTCATAATTTGAGAGAAAGTTGAGAGACGCAAGACCCAACACTCTGGATGAGCTTAAGGCCGCTATTGAAGCATCCTGGGCCTCCATAACACCTCAGCAGTGCCACAGGCTGATTGCCTCCATGCCACGCCGCATTGAAGCAGTCATTCATGCAAAAGGATTCCCGACCAAGTATTGAGTGCATAACTGAACAAGATTATTTGAAGGTTGGCGTTTTTTGTATTAAAATCACTTGTCTTTCATTGGTGGGATGAAATATGCTAATTTTTTGGGACAGGCATTTTGGGTTTTCATGAGCTGTATGCCATAATCATCAGTATTAAAAATATTAAAGACCTGAAATATTTCAGTTGGTGTGCAATGAATCTGAAATATATGAAAGTTTCATTTTTATCATTACATTATGGAAAATAATGACCTTTATCACAATATACTAATTTTTTGAGAAGGACCTGTAAGGGCGACCTGGACAGATGCCTTTGAGTCGAACAATATGATTTACATGTATAACAACTGTTCAGTCAGAATCAAGAGTGCAGGAGGCAGGATTTTAGAAAATAATCTGGCACTGAATTAATATTAGTTATAGCAAACAGTGTAGCTCACTTCTGTTTAAAACCATCAATGTAAAAATGATGAAAAAGTCTTTGTTTTTTTAATGATGTCTAAAACTCTTGGTTTAGCAGTGAGTGTGGACAACAGCCATGCTGAAGGCCTCAGGTTGGACCTCAGAGAACTGAATTTCTTGTTCTTCAGTTTGAATTTTAAACAAGAATAGAAACATGGACGTCTGGATTACCACTTTGTCTTTCTCCTTATGGTTGACTTTGGAGTTGTAGTTGCCCTTGGCAGTCTTCACCACCAGAAAGAGAGTCTCTCCTTCGATATGCCCAAAGACGACTGGCATTGGCCTGTCGTCGACACGCAGGACGCTGCTCGGCTGCTCCACGCCAGTCTTCAGCTTGTTATCATAAAATTCTTCTGATGGGAACGCACAGATGTCCTCGTGCTAGTAAAACATAACACAGTGATATGAATAGTACATCACACATTGTACTCGAGCTGGACAGTTTCATGTCCTCACCATCCGGTACTGGGTGTCCAGCATCACAGCTCTGTTTTCATGGAGTTTAGTGTAGTAGCGCTCAAAAAGGGACGTTGCCATTCCAAGTTTCTTCACGTCCTTATTCTTCACGATTGGCCGTAGCTGTTTGTGGTCCCCAATCAAAACAATCTGTGAAACCACAAAGTACAAATGATGTGTGGTGGTCAACCCCAGTCCTCTGGACCCAAACAGGATCCATTAACAGCTGCAAGGCCCCTAGATGTAGTATTTATACAAGTACCATCCAGAACAAATGAGACATGGGTTAGAGTTAGGGTCTATCACAATACAAGTAAACGTGTATTTGCATGCAACAGTCAGCAGTGTGTTGTGAAAATTATGAAAGCATAGTAACAAAGTGCTTTTTCTCTATTCATACTGTGACTTGTTACAGCTTGGCTGGTTAGTTATTGCAGAGATGGCTGAATACTCTGTTGACAAAGTTCAGGAAGACACGTCTGAAAATGTAAGATTGCACACTCAAATGCAGGGGTGCCCACACTTTTTCAGCATACGAGCTGTTTTTAAAATGTCCAAATCAAAGTGATCTACTCTCAACAAGGTCCCTTTCACACGAGAACAACCTCTGGAGACGTTAAGTGTTTTTTCAACAGTTATTGGGAGTAATAAACATAAAATGAGCAGGTGTATAAGAAAACACTGTAGTTTCCATGTCAGTCGGGTTGCCGGATAATCAATCAACCTTTATTTAGACAGGTAAATCCCATTGAGCCTCGAGGACTCATTTACAAGAGAGACCTGATTTCAACAAAGACAACAATGGACAACAGCAACAACAATAAACAATTATAAAAAGTCATACTGCAGGGTTTTTTTTTTTTTTTACAAATAGGATGGCTAAAAGGAAAAAGGTAACAAAACAAAAAAACAGCTAGATTCTTAGTCTCTCTGAGTCACTGAACACCGAATTCGGTTGGAAGGAGGACCAACTTTAGTCCAGTTCGAAAAAACGGGTCAGTTTGATGATTAAAGACTGCAGAGAAGCCGGAGGGAGCTGCCGTCCATCAGCTCGCCAGAAGTGAAGTGATAAGATATTATGAACAGTATACTATATATATACAGTATATAATAGTACTTTGGCTTTAAAATTATAGTATTTTGACCTAAACTGTCATGTGCTGAGTAAATATCCTCTAAGGTGAGGTGTGTGTTGTGTTTGTTGAACATGTGCACAGAAAAAGAGGGAATAAATAAGACGTTTTAAATTTATCTGGCAACCCTGATGCAAGGCTCAGCTGCATTCATTGTGCATGCAGCGTCTGTTTGATCACAGCTAGTCCAAATTGGTGAACACACTAACGTCTCTTTGGACCCTGGATTTGATGAGTTCTGCTCCTACATGCTGAAAAAGGATGAGCAGCACAAAAGCACTCTGCTCTCTGATGTTTATTATAACTGTTGTTAGAGCAGAAAAACTTTGGACTGCAGCCACCTGTAGTGCACATGTGCAGCTTCACACTTTCACACCTCCATGGAGGGTTCCCCCGACAATCTCCACTCTGAGACCTGGATTGAGAAACCTTCAGTTTCAGAGAGAACGAGGCTGTTGTCTGTAAATGAACAGCCAAATGTTTCACGTCGTGCAAACGAGGCCTCAGACTGGCTGCCCTGTCAATCAAGTGATGAATTTCATAGATGGATGGCTGACGTCTATTTTTTAATGCCATGCCATCTACCCATATCGATCTGCGATCGACCGGTAGATTGTGATTGACATATTGGGCACACCTGCTCTACTGCATAAAAGCTCCACCTGCATCATGAAGGACCCCACTCACCCAGCACACACACTTTTTGCCCCACTCCCCTCAGGAAGGAGGTTAAGGAGCATTAAATGTAGAACCACTAGACTGAGGAACCGCTTCTACCCTGAGGCTGTTAGACTCATGAATCTCTAACTAGAATAATCACTGTGAAAAACCATATCATGTTGCTGCTGATCTGTTTCATGTTGCTGCTGATCTGTTTCATGTTGCTGCTGATCTGTTTCAATGTTGATGTGTTCATGCGTGCACATCTGCTCACAGACTCATGTTCATGTTTGTGCTGATGTTCAATGTTTTATGTTATGAGTGCTTAGTGTAAATTTAGTTGATGTTTTTCTTAGTTCATATCTTAGATGTTATTACTGTTTTTCTTATACATTTTATTGTTGGATGCAACTGGGACCCTGTGTACATAATTTCACTCCACCACATGTACCACATGAGGAGCGAATGACAATAAAGAAACTCTGACTCTGACTCTCTGACTCATCTAAAGTTTTGTGTGTTGAAAGAAGACGAGTCAGATCAGCAAAACATCTTCAGAGCTGATCATCCTACCAAAGTACAAGAAGGACTCAGGTTCAGAAACAGATGTGACCCAACAATCCCTTCTCTGGAATCATCTGCAGAATTGGAAGAACCTGCTGGAGGTCACAAGTAGTGTTGTATGTAAATAATAAAATATATATTAAAACACATAATTAAAAACATCCTTGAGCCACACCTTATTCTCCAGGAGGGCAACAGTCTTAAACAGTGTGCTCAAGGCAACAACCTGATCAACTCTATGCACAGGAGAAGTGCTCACTAACAGATGTTCACAAATTTATGGACAGTGTCAGAGAAGAAAAGGCCTATTGTGTACATAGAAAAAGTCTTAGATCTTTGAGGTCAGCTCATGAAAAATGGGAGCAAAATGAAAAAGTGTTGTGTTTATACTTTTGTTCAGCATACACAGAGCTGGTGTGATTCTTTGCATATGAATTAATAAAAAGACAACAACCACCAATTGTTACGCACAAACAAAATACTAGCTTTGACCGCAGTGATTTTACAAATGTTAAAGAAACAATTTTCCCTTTTCCTGAAAAGTCGTAAAAGGTTTCTGCCCAGCAGCGAAGACTTTACGAATAATAGTCAAGGGAAGGTGAGTGAAAGCAAACACCTGCTCTGGTTGGTTGAAGACTAAAGGAATCAGGGCTTGGGGTTCAGTGGCCATTGCACATTCATCAATCAGGATCTGACGTGCACTGACTAAGGAAATCAGGCTGGGTGTGGATGATTGTGTGCACGTGCACAGTATGATGTCATGCTGTTTGAGCTCATGTTTCCGAGCCTCTTTGAGGAGTTGTTTGTACCTGTGAGGAAAACAAACACATTATAGACGCTATCATCACTTTCTGGGTTAAGCGATCTTTAAATCAACACTGCATTGTAACTTACTCTTTTACTTCTTTAGCACTCAAGTCTTCTCCATTTCTAATTCGTTCATCAAATCTCTTTATTTCAACTGCATTAGGGTTTGGGTGCTCTCGCATGCGGTGATGCAGAGTGATGCTCCTAGAACCATGCAATGCATGTAGGTTTTAGAAATAGTGAGAAAAGCATGCCCAAAGTTAGTGTCAAAGTCTTTGTCCAGGTCTAGTATCTTTAAATGGCGTCATGCAACTTTACAGTGCAAATTCAATAAATGCAGATTCACAAGTTAATAAATTAGAATCATGGTCTCTCCACCACACCAGTAGGTGAGGCAGCTTGACAACTGCTCCTACAGAGCAGAAATGAAAGTAAAGCAGATTTTACCTACAGTAGAAAGGCAGCCACATATTATTATCCACCTGAAAAGGGTCTTACTCTTCTACCAACTTTAATACGGCCTGAACTGCAGTGTGTTCCCCGACAAATGTTATATCAAAACGACCGGCTTGGCGCTGCGATGTGTGCTATTACTTTTATTGGCGTTTTAAGTTACCATGGCGACATAATTTGCAAACAGAGCATTTTTCTCATTGAAAACATTGACAGAACTCTTAAGAGCTTCTGCCACAGTGAAGTCACATGACCGAGAGTGGAGAGGTCACTGAACAAAATTGATTAACTGTGGCAGCCATTTTAACTCAGGAAACTCAAAACTGACTATAATAGTCATTCGTTGAGACATTGAGCTGAACTTTGGTATGGTCGTAGCTGAGAGCTAGCTGTTATACATTCCTAATGCAAATTAAAAATTCAAGATGGCCGCATTAGCTAAAAGAGAAAAAATATGATAACTCAGCTGTTTGAAAAGATATTGAGCTGAAGTTTGGTGTGGTGGTACCTGACAGGGATGCACAACACATTCTGAATTCAAATCTAAAAATGCAAGATGGACGCCAAAGCTAAATTCAAATGGATATAACTCAGAGGTTTTTAGAGCTATTCAGCTGAAATGTGGTGTGTTGGTAGCTGAGAACAATCCCTAATAGACTCGGATTGCAAATCAAAAATCCAAGATGGCTACCTGAGCTAAAAAGGAAAAATATTATAAATCAGCCATTTTTAGAGATATTAAACTGAAATTTGGTGTGTTGGTAGTTGAGAGCAAAGCCCAACAACACATAGTACAGCAGTCCCTCGCTACTTCGTAGTTCGTTTTTCGCGGACTCGCGCTATCGTGATTTTTCAAAATAAGATTGGACATGACACACAATTGGCTGATTGATGGATGAACCGCACGATTGGCATGGAATTTTTATTTAAAATACATTTTAAATTCTTTAGCACCTGCTGCACCTTTGTGCAGCCCACACTGCAGGAGAAACTTCCTCCTGCAGCTCCTCCTTCCTCCTCTGTCGATCTCCATTCTGCAGTGGAGAAGTGGGCGCGGCAGAGAGCGCAGAGAGCAGCCGTGGCAGAGAGGAGGCAGAGAGCTGAGCGCATGATATTCTGTGCTCTTTTTGAGCGTTTAGACTCTAAACGCTCGAAAAGAGTTTAGAATCATTGTTTAGAATATTGCAAGTGTGGGAAGGATTTAATTTAAAACAGCTTTATAT
>NC_056498.1:82396184-82402381 GCF_014905685.2 Nematolebias whitei
TGATATTCTTTCTCCTTCATTTGTATATATATATATATATATATACATACTTGTACTACTTCCTACTTTGTGGTTTTTCACTTATCGCGAGGCTTCAGGGTACGGCTCCCCCGTGATAAACAATGAACTACTGTACGGTCAAATCCTACATTTATAATGGATGCAACATGGCATCACTGTCAAAGTTTCTCCAGGAACTTTCTAGTTAATGAACGTTACAGTGCAGTACCTGAGCTCTGGCTTGGAGCAATCTTGGCGAAGGATCTTTGAGGAAAACTGCAAGGTGCTGTTTGGGTAAGGGTATTCGAGTGTCTCCACTTGCTGGCTGTATACCCTGAGGATCCTAAAGCTCTCTTTAAACTTCATCAAGAACTCTATATAAAAATGTTAAAAACACATGTAACACTCATAATATCAATTCAATTCATAGCAGGATGGGGTTAATATAAAAGATGAATTGTACAGGTCAGTTTGCACTTCCACTTTGTACCCTGCAGTTGTCATTTAATACAAAAAAATTAGGTGAACCAGATTCAAAGTAGCTGGGGTGTATACAAAATGGATGAAGGTGACAACAAGGGGGCCACCAATTACTGTTTTTTGTACCGAAAAGGGTACGTGACCAAACCTGTATAAGTTTGGTTTGGCATGGGCACAAGTTTACTGGGAACCACAAACAAAATTCAGCTGAGAAAGTAACTTGCCTGCAACGACATCAACAGACTTGTTGGATGGACCACAGTAGAGAATAACTTCTTTTTTGTTTTTGTCCTTTGGATTGTCAAACTTTCTTTGTTTTCTAGAGTTCTGATTAAAAAACCAGTACACTATGTAAACACCTACTACTGTCTTCCCAGTTCCTGTCAGGTAAATAAATAATAGGAAATATTTTAAACTTGAAAAGCAAAAGTCAAGGTGTATGAAATACACAGGTGTATACAGGTGTTTGTGCTCTTACCAGGTGGTCCCTGTATAAGAGTGAAGGTGCTGTTTAGAGCGGTTGCCACAGCATGACACTGACTGTCATTAAGCTTTGGTAGTTCAGCTGGTAACACTGTTCTTGAAACTTGTGCTTTTAGAATAGTGCTATGTAAAACTGCAAAGATAAAATAAACACAAGATTTGATTTGATTCCATTTTAGAAAGGAAATAATGTAATAAAGCAGAATACATGAATATCAGATGCACACCCTCAACACACACAAAAGTTTGGCTTTCAATCTTTACAGGGACTTTGCCTTGACTTCCATTCATTTTTCATTCATTTCTATAGCCTAACCCTGACCCTTACACTAAACCTAACCATTACCAGTACATACCCAATCGTAAACCCAATCCCTAACCCATCAACAACAGTTGATCCCCTCAATGTGTTGGAAAAATGGTACTTACCCCTTTTTGGAATGTTCTTTCCAAGTGCTATTTTCTTAACAAGTTCACATGCTTTATTTAAACTGCACACAGCACTTTCTTTTCGACTAAAGCCAAGTAAAAGAAACACATTTATTTCAAACTGAGAAGACAAAAAATGTCTGTAAACTACAAGAGATGTTTTTACTCAACAATTAATTCAAACCATAAAAATGTAAAATGAAATGTGTTAACTTACATGTCAGGAATAAACTTTGGAATTATTTCAACAGTGAAACAAGTGTTTTTCTGAAAAACACAATTAGGAATGGTTTCCATTGGAAGGTGGTTGATGTAGAACTCCACTTTCGTTCCATTTTTTTCTCTGTCATCTATGTTGGTTGTAAAGCCATGGGCCACCCACACAAACACTTTTGGGTCCACTAAAGCAAAATGTTCTGAGGGAATATCTGAAAGCATCTTTAGGCCTCTTTTTCGTATGCACAGTAAGCATTGAGCAAGGTTGCAATCGATAGCCCACTCCTTGATCCACTCCTGATGTAAAAAGAACTCTCCTGTTAGTTTGCCTTTCTGTTTCTGTTTAAAGCTTACCACCAGGTTCTCGATTATAATGCTGTCACTTTCATCAACCACATTGGCAGCAGATTCCATCTTGCAGAGTGGTTCCCAAATCCAGATATAATGCTCTATGTCCATATACTCAACCATTGATGGCTCATTTGCAGCTTGACAAAAGCATTTGATCGGGCTGTGGACGTGATCAACACAGATCTCAAATTTTGGTTTGATGTGCACCAACTGAACAATGGGCATGAGGAAACCTCTATTCATTTCTGATGTCATTTGCACCTGAATGGTGTTGCCTGAGTGTAGATGAAGAAAAATGTCAGCCCAGTGTTCACATTGTTTGTCTCGTACTTCAGATATGCATGTGTTAGTTTGGGAAACAAGAGGTATTAATGGTTGTGGAGAAACTATTTCCTGTGTTTCAACACCCATTAAAAGGAGCTTTGCATGATCTATGTTTCCATTTTCAATTGCTTCAATTACAGAATTCCATATTGAAAATGGAAGTTCAATGCAGGGACCACTGTCTGGCATCATATTAATTTCTTGGTGGATTTGCATCGAGTCAACTGCATAGATCCGTCTTTTCCATTTGAGAGTGATGACATTATTTTCTTTGTTGTTGATTGGCTGGTCCTCTAGTTGTAATTCTTTGTACATGATTGATAAACTCAAAGGAAATATGTCCCTGTTAAAAGGAAATGACACTTTAAAACAATCTTCTTCCTGATCTACATGCACAACTAAGGCTAGCTTTGGTGCACTCTGCTTTTTTGTGCTCACTGCATAAAAGTTCTGATCTGCACGTTTTTCGAATTCTCTGCTTTTCTGTTGAGTTTCCTCAAACTGACGGCACAAATCTGTGATCTCGTCTCGAGTGTAGCAGTGACTCTTGTTACAAATGGCAGAGTGCAAAAGTCTCTGCAAAATGAGATCCATGTATCTCCTTATAGGCGAGGAAGCCTGTGTGTAACTTGGCAAGCTGAGAGAATAATGCCCTGCTTTTGCTTCGAGTGAGTTGTTTGAGCGGACAACATAGGACTTTGTGCAGCAGCGTTTGAACTGATCAATGACTGTTTGGAGCGCAGGGTGAATGTCATCTGCAGCCACCAGGTCCACCATTTTATCTGTATCATCTGCTCTGGCTGATGACAGAATATCTTTCCACACTTCTTTGAGGAGGCGAAAACTTTGAAAGGTTGGAGGTTGTCTGTCATGGTCAACTTTGTGCCGCACATGAAAAGACAAGGGTATTAATTCTTTACATTTCTCCTTGAATTCTTCCAACTTCTCAGGATGTGGGCTTCCCTGACAGCGAAGTGGTGTGTGAGACATGGTGTAGTTGGAACTGACCAAGGTTTCTGAGGCATATCTGTTGAACAACACACTCAGTTCTTCGATCATCAAATGGGCTTTACGTTTTCCAGGCAATCTGTCTTTATCAGACTGAGAATAAGCCCAGTCAACAAGTCTGGCCTTCCTTTGAGCTTTCGCAAAACAATAGGCCACAGTGACACAGTCCTCCACTGCATTGAATTTGGACTTCTCTTTATATCTTTTAGTAATGATCTCTTCTGCTTCTTCATATGTCATCTGCTTGCTGGATTTGATTTGAGAAAGCTGAAATCTCTTTCCCATAATCTTATTAGTCTCTTTTTCCACTTCGAACATCAGAGAAACCACCCTACGTATCTCATCTTGCTTAAGACTGAAGTGGTCTGTGCTCAACTCTTGAGGGAACATGTGAATGGGTTTTTGTCCCGTAGGATAATGTGTGCATCCATGTTCTTTTGCATCCATATCTAATTTACTATGTGGCATCACAAAACTTGCCACATCAGAAATATGGATTCCCAACTCATAATTGGTTCCAATATCCCTAATGCTGATGGCATCATCCAAATCTTCTGCTCCTGCTGGATCAACAGTGAATGTGACTGCCTGTAATTCATCCTTTCTTTGTGCATTATCTTCATCTGCTTTGAAGAGACCATCATGTGTTCCCAAAAAAGTATCTGAAACATCAAATTGCTCTTTCAGGAGCCAAAGTCTGTCATTCAAAGGACCTGTGTTTGGGAGAACACCAGTGACATTCCCCAGTGGAAAAAAGCATTGCTCCTTCCAACCAATCACTTGCACTTGAAATACACAGTTTTGAACTTCTTTTAGATCCTTCAAATCGATCTGTGTCCAGGACCCGTCAGTTTGTTCCCATATTGGAATGAAGTTGCGTCTTTTTTTGTTGATCATAATGCATATTTTGGGCACACTTTTTTTGATAGGTCTCATAATTCTTCTTAAGAAATTACTAGAGTAAACCTGTCTTTGCTTGTTGTGGTCTTCTTCCTCAAGAAAACATACAAATTTACGGGCAGACTCTTCTGTCTTGACAACACCAATAACCCTAGCTGTTTGATCCACTTTTGCTGTTTGTATGACCACTTCATCTCCAGTGAATGCCTTCCCCACATTTGATCTTCCTTTAATTTTTATTTGGCTGGAGGGTTCCTGAAATGGTATGATGTAGCCTTTTTGACATGACTCCTTGACAAACTTTCCTCTCTTGTACATTGTTGGTTGTTTTTCACACAACTCCAAGAGAATATTTGGATTAGTAGACCCTTTGTACGTCTCACTCGACTTCCAGTGATTTGATTCTTTTAATTCCAAACTTTCTTCATCTGAACTATATTCTGTTTTCAGCTGTGCATATTCATCTTTTAACTCTTGCAGAATTGCATCAGTGAGAATGTTGCTCTCATCCACATCTTCAACCCTTTGGAACCTGGCAGTTTCCATTACATCTTTCTCAAAGAAATCTTTGGTGTAATGCTGTGCTGCAACATTGTTATTATTGATGCAGTGGTCTATAAAGCTCTTCCAGATTCTTGAGCACTTTCCAAAACAACAGAGTGCAGCAGCATCTCCAACTACAACCACCTGAGACTGAGCTCTAGTCATTGCAGTATTCAGCACACGGGCATCATTGAACAGCGGCAAACCAGACAGGTTTGACACTTTGAGGCTGTCACGTGTTTGCACAGCTGTCATTATGACTGCCCTGAACTGTTTGCCTGTAGACACATGAGAAATAATGTTACTCAGTAAAATAATAATGGAATTCATGCTACACTAAAACCATTACGCAGTTACTCAAACCTTTATTTATTTTTTGTTTGATTGACAATCATGCAAAAATGACTAAAGCTGGAATATTACCTTGCACGTTTGCAAGAGTTTCAACATTGACTTGAGATAGTTTTTTC
The DNA here is from genome assembly GCF_014905685.2 of Nematolebias whitei. Taxonomy (NCBI): domain Eukaryota; kingdom Metazoa; phylum Chordata; class Actinopteri; order Cyprinodontiformes; family Rivulidae; genus Nematolebias; species Nematolebias whitei. Next base: position 82,401,389 of record NC_056498.1, read on the forward strand.
CTTGAAAGTACTGTTCTTATTTGTCGAACCTGAAAAACATACCAAAAACTTAGCTGTTACAATGATGACCATGGTAATGTTGTTTGCTAAAGCATTTATCCTGAAAACCTATGGGAGGATTCACACATGTCAAGTGTTAGCATCCCAAAGGTTGGGAACTGTGGTGAGATTGGCTCATTGGAGGAGTCCTTTCTGATATGTGGAAAATACTAGGGCTGCAACAACGAATCGATAAAATCGATAAAAATCGATAAAAATCGATGATTAAAAGCGTTGGCAACGAATTTCATTATTGATTCGTTGTGTCGCGCGATTATGCATCTTTCACGGTGCTGCGGAGTCGTTTTGTTCACGGGCAGTTCATTGTCAATGCTGACTGACTGAATAAAGTAGAAAAAATTTTTTTTTACAAATGACCGACGCAGCGAAAACTGTTCGACCCAAGTCCTTCAAAGTGTGGGAGAACTTCACAAAGATAAAAAATGAGAAACATGCAGCTTTGAAAATTGACGACACGAGAGAACCACGGAAATGAAACGTAAACATGTCGGAGTCACGAGGAGGAGGAAGGAGGACTCCTTCAAGGAGCAGCAGCTGATACATGTCTCACTCCCAACTCGTGTTGCAGGTGAGTCTCTACAATATTCACATTGTTCTGTTTCCAAGTGAGAAAACGTAACGTCAGTCTCTCTGTAGCTGAAGATGCTGCTGCTTGTTTGTTTGTTAGCTGATTAATGACGGTGATAGAGAACGTGTGTTACTTTTTATTTTATTTAATTGGTACAAGCAGCGTTTAAATATGATTTATAAATAAATCTAACACAAAGATAATAATTTAATGATTAAGCTTCAACTTTTAATTTGCTGGCAACGTCTGAAGACACTGCAGGTATGGCAGGATGAATTGCATTTAAACAGGAATTAAAGTAATTTATTACATCTACTCAAATGTGTGTAATTAAGTATCATATATATATATATATATATATATAT
>NC_056498.1:82402481-82408879 GCF_014905685.2 Nematolebias whitei
ATATGTGTGTGTGTGTGTGTGTTTAATTGCTCTTTTAGCTACTTTTGCCTGAACCTAACACTGTAAGTGAAACAAGGCATTTCTTGAGTTGCTGTAAATTATGATGTAATACATATTTACTCTCTCATTCCAGAAAACAACAACAAACAACAACAGCCTTCATGATGGACAGACATCATGGACACCACAGCAGCAGCTGTCTTCACTGAAATCATCCTTAAATGATCGTCACTGACATGAGGCCTCTGTCGATGGTTGAAGACGAAGGCTTCACTACAATGATCCACACTTTTAATCCAGGTTACAATAATCCACACTTTTAATCCAGGTTACACTCTTCCCTCAATGACACATTTTACAAAGTAGCTACATATTGTGCAGGTATAAATATACATTTGTTTATATTTTTGTGTACATTAATTTTTTTAAGCTATTTGACTAACTTTTATTTTTTATTATTCAATATTTTACTAACAGAATAGTCAAATAGCAACCTGTTTTTTGTGTGAATTGCTATGTCAGTCAAATATTCAATTTTGGAAAAAAAAGGGGTGGAAATTAAATTGTTTCTTATTTTTTTGCCGATTCATCGATTAATCGAAAAAATAATCGGCCGATGAATCGATTATTGAAATAATCATTAGTTGCAGCCCTAGAAAATACCAACACTGCATCTTGAAAAGCAGAAATTTGTAAACTTTACATTACACATTAGGCACATAAAAATTAAGTAACCCACCATTTAATTTGATAATATACAGCATTCATAGTTACTCATACGAGTGCTGAAGTCAGAAATGTGTGAATCCTTACTTTAGGTAACTTGGGTGTTTGAGAAAAAGCAGAAATGTTTTTACCTGAGAACCTTCGGACAGAACACAAATGGAACTTAGGTTCTTGGTGCCCCAGGTTGATGGCCAGTTTTGGAGAATGTCCTTCACTACTTGAACCACTTCAGTGACCTCTTGGTTGTTATACCAAGACATAGACTCAGTGTCCAAGTGGCAGTCTCCCCTAATGTGGTGGAACTTCAAGGCATGGCCGTTTTGAGGAGCTGGAATATTTCCAGAAGCTTCAATGACATCATTTTTACCAACATAAAAATGAGTCGACACAAATTCCACAATTTCTTTGGTTGAGCGGTAGTTCTCACTAAAAATGATCCTGCTTCTTTGGGCAACATCACACTTTTGACTTTGATAGTAATGGAACAGGCGAGTAAGGAGTGTGTAATCTGAACGATGATGATCATCCACGGAGAAGAGCTGGGGACCCATTTGCATGTGATCTCCAGCGAAAACGACTCTGGTGTTTGGCCCTGCAAGACTGAGAGCCGAGAGAGCTTCACATTCTAGCATTTGTGATGCTTCATCAATTAAAATGTGAGTGAAGTATCCCTCTGCAAGCTTTAGATCATGAAAATGTTGGGCCATTGATGTGGTAGTTATGACTACATTGTGCTCATCCATGACAGCTTTTGTAGGTGGCAAGAAATTCTTTTTATCTTCTGAAAGAAAACTGTATTTTAAGGTAATCTCATCTGTGACAAAAACAGCACTGCCTTGTTTGTTTGCTTTTATTCGTATTGGTCTCAGTTCATTGTTTTTCTTGCTGATAAGTGGATGGAAGTGATCTCTGACATACAGGTCTGCAGAACTGAAAGATAGATAAAGACATAATAAAGTTTAAACACTTTAATCAGTTTAAGTAAATCTCCCTGCCTGTCTTTCTACTTACACATTTCATTGACTTTTTTGTGTAGTCTGTGTGTTGAGCTTGAAAAGCTGTCACTGCATCCCTACTGCTGTCAAGTATTAATAATATTTCTAAGACTTTAATTTAAAAAAATCTGTATTTGTATTAACTTATTGGAAAATATATTTAGCTATGATAGAGTTTTCCAATAACTGTAACTATAAGTTAACAATTTACATATTTGCAGTCATGGAAAAAAGAAGTCTGTTGTGTGTGTTAAGACAAAGCCAAGGAAGAAAACATCAGCAGTGACATGGGAAGCAACGGTTGCTGCCTATCAGTCTGGAAAATATTAAAGGTCATTTCCCAAAATTTGGGAGTCTATCATTTCATAGTGAAAAAAATATTCACAAGTGAAAAATATTTAAGAAAGCTGTCAATCTTTTCAGGATTGGATTTTCCAGCAAATTTAACCAGAGGTCAGACTGAACAATGCTCAGAAAAATTACAAACACAATTTTACATTACAAACCAAATTGCACATTTGCCTGAAAGATCTGGCAGTTGTTTTACACTGGATGTCCTTCCTGAGCCAATCTTGGCTTAAACTTGCAGTCTCAACATTCCAAGAGCACCACACTGATCACTGAGCTAACACAGCCCCTAAAGTACAGAACCATGTTTGGCAAAAACCAAACGCAGTTTATCAATGCAAATGTGTCATCTTAATTGTTAACCACGGAGGGGAATGATTTTGCAGCCACGGGACAAGGACAGTTTGCAGTCATTGACTCAACCATAAACTCCTCTTTAAACCAAATAATTGGACCAAATTGGATTATGAAGTGACTGAACAATGACCTCATGTTCAGCAGCAAATCCATTGAGTGAACAAGAAAAGAATTAAACTGTTTCAACAGTCCAGTCAAAGCCCAGACCCCAGATAGATTAAAATGCAGTGAAATGATTTTTTAGAACAGTGCAAAAACTAATGTCGGAAAACATCACTGAAAATGAACTGAGGCAATTTTGAAAAGAAAAATGGACCAAATTCTTCCACTACAATGCGAGAGACAGCAGCTAAATGAAGTTCTACAAGCTATTGAAGCGTGGGGTGCACTTAGTTTTTCCATACATTTTTTATTCCATTTTCACTTTGTTCTTGTTTAATAAACAATAGGGATGCACAATATTATCGGCATGGTACCCGAGTTACAAGCTGTCAGTTCCAACGTCATTGAGAAACTAATAGCCGATAGCACTTGGGTGAGTTTTACCACAGACATTTAGACGTCATGTTAGCCCGTTAGCGTGATTAGTCTTACGACACAATGGATAGACAAAAACTTTGTTCTTAAAAAGTATGTCCTTCATGCACAGGAGTGCAGCAGATCCCACACTGCAACTAGGAACCTGGAACAAGCCTCCACAAGTGAGACAGCATCACAGGTGACTAATGATAATAAATAACATTTAACACTTTTCATTTAATATAAGTTAAAGTGCTATACATATCATATGGCTGTTACTGACTGTCACCAGCACTTACAGCTGTTACACAATTTTTATAGTAAATAAGCCTAAATAAGAGGGCTATTTTCTGACAAAGGAAAATATATAATATTTGTATTGGTTATCAATCAAACAAGTTTTAACATATCGGCAGATCGGCCTAAAATCCATTATCGTGCATCCCTAATGAATAATATCATGGTAAAATCTGGGCATGTTTTCAAACACTTGAGGTTAGATTTAAATAATTTTAGGGCCTGGTAAAGACTAGATCATTTTTATTATGTCCTGATACAGAAAACCCTTGAACGTTGAAGTTTTTCTTTCCACTGTTGCCACTGTTCTTGCTCAGGATGGGAGACTGCAATGAAGCCAAGATTCAACTTGTCTGCTGGTTTCCTTAGATAGAGAACTTCACTAATTGGCTTTTATGTAAGTGAATGTTTCTGTAAAGTGCCCTGAGACAACTTTGTTGTGATTTGGTGCTATATAAATAAATTAAATTGAACTGAACTGAATTGAAAGAGGGTACTTATCTTTTTCCCATGACTGTAAAATTTCAACATTTTGTTTCTATCAGTATCAGTTCTCTTGGATGTCTGTCAAGTTCTATGAAATAAGTTCAGAAAGTTGGTGTTATTCAAGTGATGCAAAGAGAATGTCTAAGGTTTTAATCTATTGCTCTTGCAGCATGTTAACCCAAATATTTCATTAAGTGCATTGTGAACAGTACGTTACCTGTTAGTGTGGGTGCAAATCAGCACTTTGTTCTGAGGCTGCTTACAAAGTTCTCTGGCTGCTGTAGCCAGGGTGAAAGTTTTTCCAGTTCCAAAAGGTCCATAAATGAGGAGAGGTGCCATAGACTTTTTCCAGTTGCAGTCTCCCATAATAAAACGAACTGCTGACTGCTGCTTCGTGTTCAGGTTCTCAAAAGTGACAGTGCTGACAGGAAGACCACAGTTTATGAGGTCAGGCAGAACTTTGGTTGTATCTGGAAGGAGGTCTACAGCTTTATGCAGGGTGCAGAACCTATAGCGGTCCAGCTGAAACTGCACCTCCATCTGATACGATTCATTGCTTTTGAGAGCAAGATCAGAACAGCACTGTTTAGGCAGCTGTAAAATGATTTGGTTTTCACTTGTTCTGTGCCGCAGAATGCTGGCTTCATAAACCTTGGAGTTTGGATGACTTGAGTTCAGCGGAGCTATCAGGCCTGACTGGATACTTCGTTTCAGTACCAGCCCCTCAAGACTGTCAACTGTGAGGGTATGAGGAATTGAGACAGTACAGAACAATTCTCTTGGAGGAGCAAAGTTCATGCCAAACTGTGGGCTGTTCAACATATCCATTGTTGTAATACCTCCACAAACATTTAGCCTAAAGTAAAGGCAATAAATAAATAAAAATTAGAGCAAACAGAAGCAAGTTTTAAACTTGTTCACAGAAAAACAAGAGAATCTTACCTGGAGATAATTTGGTCTTCGGCTAGCTCTTCATCATAAAGGAACTGGTGCATCCTTTCTTTGTAGTTGTCTGGGGTCAGTGGTGTGTGTTTGTTGCAAGAAGATTTGTAAGAAATGTTCATCTGTGGAGACTTGTACTTCTTTAACAGCTCCTCCTGTTCCTCTGTCCTGAATGAACATGGGATCACAATCCTGTTCCCTCGATGCCAACGTTCTGCACTTTGCAGAGTGGCTCCAGGATTTGAGACTGGCTGTTCAATGTCATGTTTTAACTGCTGGCCCACCCTTACTCTGAGCTTCTTTAGGAGCACTGGTCTCATGTCAAAATCCAGCACAAACCACTGTTCGTACAATCCGGGGTGTGTAGATGTAAAAGAGACAGTGATGGCGTAGTTCATGTCATCACTAACAAACGGTTCACCAGATGAGTAGACACAGAGCTCAGAAATGTCACCAAGGCTGAATGATGCTCCTGGTTCTTGCTTCAGCAAAGCTACATGTACAAGCTGTCTCTGTGAAAACACAAGAGAGTCTGTTAATGTGCTCTGAGAACTGTTTCATCTCTCTGCGGCACATTGACTTGTGAAATAAGTGTTTAATTCCTAATAATCCAGCCACCAGAATTTTGGTTTTGACAGACAATCTATGTGTCAATCAATCAATCAATCAATCAATCAATCAATCAATCAATCAATCAGTCAGTCAGTCAATCAATCATGATCTCAGTTTGTTGTGTAGAAAGCACACTGCTCCATTGAATCAATTTCTGTCGTTCTAACTTCACCACAAGCAAAGCCAAAGAGCTGTCTTAGAACCTCAGGAACAAAATATTATAACTGCACAAGGCTATTTGGCAGATTTACTTAAAATTGTAACTGTTAAGAAATTAAATAAATGTAAATAGACCATTGATCTGCAGCTCCAATCAGAATCTTGCCTCATGGGGTGAAAATGACCATGAGAGAATTGTGGCATCAGTCATCCATTATCTTGACCTGCTTGTTCAGTTTTGGTTCCGGGGGGGTAGTCAAGATTTGAACCAGGTTGACCTGCTCGCTGAGAGACAGATTGGTAGAGCTGCCACCAACTGCGCCACCGTGCTGCCTGGGATCAGTCAATGTTTGATCAAATCTTGGACAACAACCTACTTTCCTGCAATGTACATACTCACCATGTATTACAGTTTGCACTGGTTTGGATCTGAATTGTACAGTCATGTACAGGGCAAAACTCTTGCAGGGGAAAATTACACTAGCTAAAATAAAGCAGAAAATTTGTCCTTAAAAACCTCTGCCACATGGTGTACTCCAGTGGCAGACGATATATTTGTCCAGTCGCTCAAACCCTAATGGCTACATCACTGTCTATTCTCATCATTAAATTATCTTAGTCTAAAACTCTGGCATGAAAGGTAAGGGGCGATATGCATTCTTTCAAAGAATGCTAGGTCTTTTTTTTTACAGTTTTAACTCTAAGATGATCTTAAACAGATGTAGAACAAATATAATTGTATACATTATTTGTATTACCATATTTTCTGGTCTATAAGTTGCAACCTTTTTCACAGGCTTTGAACTTTGCAGCTTATACAATGCTGTGGCTAATTTCTAGATTTTTGTTTTTGTTGAACGGGCTAATGAGCTTCCTCCTGCCAAAAACATTTTGCTTTGTTACACCCGGGTGTCACGGTCAGCGGCCCCCGCTGCCCCCCCATCTGCCTAAGCCTCT
>NC_056498.1:82408889-82409224 GCF_014905685.2 Nematolebias whitei
GGTCCTGTTTTCCACTCACTCCTCAGTCTGCCTCTCCACTCCTCAGTCTTTATCATTCACACCTGTCCCTCATCAGCCACCTGCCCAGGTGCTCTCTTTACTCACTCTCCCTCTGCCTTATAAAAAGCCTTTCTCTCCTTCACTCCTTGTCCGGTCATTGTTCTGTGTTTACAGACATCTCAGTCCTCTTCTGTCTTGTCTGTTTCTTGTCCACCTGATTATCTGCTCTGCCTTGTTTCTGATCCTGTCTGCCCAAGTAAGTTTTGCTGCACCGACAGCCTTTTGTTTTGTTATTAAAAAATAAATTATTTTTATTTTTAAACTCCTGCCTCGCT
>NC_056498.1:82409324-82413408 GCF_014905685.2 Nematolebias whitei
ATGGATGGATGGATGGATGAATGGATGGATTGATGATTATTGGATGAATGGATGGATGGATTGATGGACGGATGACTGGATTGGTGGATGGATTGGTAGATGGATGGATGGATTGTTTGGTGGATGGGTGGATGGATGGATGGATGGATGGGTTGATGGATTGATGGATGGATGATGGATGGATTGGTGGATGGATCATGGATGGATGGATTGATGATGGATTGGTTGATGGATGGATGGATGATGGATGGATGGATGGTTGGATTGATGGATGGAATAATGGATTATGACTGGACTGATGGATGGATGGGTGGATGGATGATGGATGGATGGATGGATGGATTTGTGGATGGATATATGGATGATATATTGAGAGATGGATTGATGGATGAATGTATGGATTGATGGCTGGATGGATGGATTGATGGATGCATGGATGGATGGTTGGATGAATTAATGGATGGAAGTATGGATGGATGACTGGACTGGTGGGTGGATGGATGGAAGGATGGATGGATGACTGGACTGGTGGGTGGATGGATGGATGGAGAGATGGATTAATGGATTGATGGATGGATTCATTGGTGGATGGATTGGTGGATGGATGGATAGATGATGGCTGAATGTATAGATTGATGGGTGCATGAATGGATTGATGGATGGATGGATTGATGGATGGATGGATTGATGGATGGATGAATCACATGCTGACCTCTCTTCTCTTTGTTTTTCAGACTCACTCAAACAAACCAGGACACTCTACACTGATGCTCGCACCACAGTCCATCCCTCTGAATGTGTGATTTCAGAATTATGAACATTTCACAATGGCAGCAAGCAGCCTGTCCTCCCTGTTATTAACACATGATCTCAAGCTCGCATGTGATCACTGCTGTGTGCAGGAAAACCAAATTACTTACTTACTGAAGTCAGTTCACCACCAGTGTAAGCACACGGTCCTGCTCTGCAGATCTAAAGACAACAGCAGATGGAGGCCCGTTTCTAAACGGCCCACATTTCCAAACCCAACTCAGTATGAGGTTTGCTGGTTCTTTAAGGAGAACTTTGGCTGCACAGTGCACAAGAATCGCTGCACCTTTGCAAGAAGCAAAGAAGAAGCTGCTGTGTGGACTTTTGAAAAGCAACATGGATTCGACCGTCTTCATCTGTGTGCTATTATCACTCAGTCTGAGAGAAAACCTGAGCCGTCCAACAATGCAGGACCTCTGGCTGAGCTCCTTGCAGTCCTAGAGCTGAAGGCTGTTTGTGATTTGTGCTCCAACAAGGTGAAGGAACTTACTTACACCGTTCAGTCAGTTATACACAAGTGTGGCAAAAGTCTGCTTTTAGCCAAAAGCAAGGCTTCCGACCAATGGAGGCCCATTTCTGAACGTCCTACTGGTGGACATATGGGTCCAAATGTCCTTTATAAAGTCTGTAACTACATTGATGAGGGTTTTGCATGTACACAACACACGCAAGGTCACGGATGCACTTATGCTAAAAGCTTGGAAGAGGCCACTGTGTGGAACCATCTTAGAGAGAAGGGAATAGATAAAACTGAGTTAATCAGACTCATAAGTGAGTCCATGTCACTTACACCAGAAAGTGCAGCTGAGAGCTTTCTCCAGAAGTTTTCAGGTGAATTCATTGAGTTCTGTAAGCAATGCTTTCATGAAAGTCCAGTCAAGCTAACACCCAAAAGGTGGAATAATACCTGCTCTGCAGACGCAGCACACGTCTGGGACCCGATCTTAGTTTGTCACTTCTCAGAGAACAGCACAAAGCACATCTACAGCCAAGTCCGCGCTCTTCCCCCAAACTGTTCCTTCAAGTACTGCAGTCATGTCAGACAAGGCAAGCCCTGCTGGCACAAAGCCAGTCACTGCCAGTCCGCCCAGAGCGAGGTAGAGATGGCGGTGTGGACAGCCGAGCACAGTGGGCTCCCCATTCGGCCTCATCTCCTTCAGCTGAGCCAGCAGAGGCAGACGCAGTCCAAACGGGTCACCGTATTTTGTAAAGTGTGCCTCTTGGTGTTGTCCTCCCCTGAGAGTTTCTACAAACACTGCTCCTCATTAGAGCACACCCAGCTTCTCTCCCAGGACACCACCACCAGGTGGAAACTACGGCAGCCTCCCCATACCCGCAGGGCGGAGTTCTGGCTCTGTGACAGGTAAACAGATCCACTTCTTCTCACCCATTTACAGCTTCAGACGTAGGTTTTTATTATGTCTTTTAGCAAGAATGCCTTACATTATCACAGTCCATCACAGAGCCAACACAGAGATACAAACATATTCATACCTAAGTTGGTTTAAATTATCCAAGCACAGAAAGACCCAGCTGAGACTCAAACCCAGGGCCTTCATGCTGTGAGACAGTAGCTCTAACTACTGCTCCACCATGCAACAGTGCATGTTTTATATTTTCACAGGGTTACCCAGAGGCTAATAATAATAATAATAAAACTTTACAGGATATTCATTCTGTTAGCATTTGATTGTCATTTCTGTATATTTCGTCCTAGACCACAAACATGTGAATATGGTATGAACTGCCTTAAAGCTCATTCTGAGGAGGAGCTGCAGGAGTGGATGATGCGAGTTAAAGAAGAGGAGGAGATCAGACACAGCATTGAAAACCAGGGTCTCATGTGCTATAACCAAAGACTTCTAGAGGAATACAGGAACTGCAGTAATGAAGTCTACATTGTGGGTTTTTTATTTAATTAAACGTATCTTACTGAGAAGAGATTTCTCTCTGACTGCTTTTCGTCCTAACACACTATGTCACCATTTTAAATAGTTATCTGAACAAGTTGATGATGTCGTCATCTCTAGTGACAAAGATCTATCTGTGGAGTGTGAAGAAATCAATGCGATGCTCAAATGGAATTTCAGAGTTGAAACAGAGGTAAGCTTTATCATTTATACCTTCGAAACAAACCATGAAAGGTGTGCGGCTAAACGTCTGCCAGTGTGAAATGACAGAATCCACTATCTGTTACTGTCTGTTACTATCCTGTGAAGCTCCCAGTATTACAGTATTATCTTACAAGTTATGACCTACCGTAATTGCTGGTCTATAGAGCGCACCCAAATATAAGCTGCGCGCACTAAATTTAAATAAATAAATAAATTTTTGTACATATATAAGCCGTGCCTGTGTATTAGCCACGGGTGTTCATGTTGTGACATGAGCACAGCTGCTGAGAGAGATGTGCAGCTCTTGTTGCAGATCAAGATTCTACCACCAGATGGCGTTTTACAGACTTTATTTTTATTTTCAATTCGATTCAGTTCAATTCAATGCAGTTTATTTATATAGAGCCAAGTCACAGCAGAAGTCATCTCAGGGCACTGAACAGAAACATTCATATATATAAATTATAATTTAACAAAAGCATTCATAAGAAATAATACTTTAACATTATTTATCTGAGGAGCAGACTACTTTTAGTTTAACTCCATCACAGAACTCTCATCTTGAGCAAGCATGAAGGAGACAGTGGAAAGAAAAAAACTCTCTCATAAGGAAGAAACTTTTAGCAGAACCAGGCTCAGGACAAGAGGCCATTTGCTTCGACCGGCTGGGTCTGGTAGGAACAGATACACAATGGCAGGTCAAGAATCACGTGTTAAGATAGAAATAATATAAAATGAAAACTATTCGATTTTAACAGTTCATTTAAGGAAATGAGGTCAATTTGTCTTGTAGTAGTCTAAGCTTAAGGAAGCATGACAAACCAACCCTAACTATAGGATTTATCAAAAAGGAAAGACTTAAGCCCAGTCTTAAAACTGGACAATGTGCCCCCCTCCTTCACTCTGTCTGTGCATCTTTAGTTAACTTGTTTTTAATATATATATGAATGTTTCTGTACAGTGCCCTGAGATGACTTCTGTTATGACTTGGCACTATATAAATAAACTGAATTGAATTGAGGACCCACCCCTCAAGAGCGATGTGTATTGGGCAGCTACCTATGTGCCCGGGTGTCACAATCCTCAGTGTTGGAACCCAATTGCAGAGAGGCAAGCGAGGCAGGAGTTTAAAAATAAAAATAATTTATTTTTTAATAACA
>NC_056498.1:82413508-82415320 GCF_014905685.2 Nematolebias whitei
TCCATCCATCTAGCCATCATCCATCCATCCATCAATCCATCTATCCACCAATCCATCATCCATCCATCTACCAATCCATCCAACCTTAAAGTCATCATCCATCCACCCATTATTCCATCAATCATCCATCAATCCATCAATCCATCCATCATCTATCCATCAATCCATCTATCCACCAATCAATCCATCCTTCTATCCATCCATCCATCCATCCACCAATCCATCATCCATCCATTTATCCATCCATCAATCAATCCATTAATTCATCTCTCCATCCATTCATCCATCTATCTATCTATCCATCCATCTATCTATCCACCAATCCATCCATCAATCCATCCTTCCATCCACAATCCATCCATCCACCCATCCAGCATCTATCTATCCATTCATCTATCCATCCATCCAACAATCCATTCATCTATCCATCCATCCATGCACCAGTCCAGTCATCCATCCAACCATCCATCCATTCATTCTTCCATCAATCATTGCATCCATCCATTCATCCATCAATCCATCCATCCATCTGTCAATCCATCCATCAAGCCATCCATTCATCCATCCTTCTATCCATCAATCAATCAGCCATCAATCCATCTGTCCATCCATCCATCAATTCATCTGTCAGTCCATCCATCCATCCAGCCATCTGCTAATCCATCCATCCATCCATCCATCCATCAATCTATCCATTCATCCATCAATCCATCCATCCAGCAATCAATCATCCATCAATCCATCCATCCAGCAATCAATCATCCATCAATCATCCATCCATCCATCCATCTGTCTGTCCATCTGTCAGTCCATCCATCTATTCATCCCTCCATCCACACCTGGACAGGTCTCCAGTCCATCACAGGGACACATAGAGACAAACGATACAAACAACCATTCACTCTCTCACTCACACCTAGGGACAATTTAGAGTTACCAATCAGTCTAACATGCATTTTTTTGGTTTGTGGGAGGAAACCGGACGAAATCAGTAATCTTGTGGAATTTTGACAAATGAATATAAAATACATTTGATTTAAGGCCTTAGCAAACCAATCACGCAGTCATGAAAATAATGATTTCTAGCTAGGTTATATGTAACATTTCAGAATATAATACAAATTATTTGGTCTTTAATGGATTCTATAATTATCTTAATCCAACCTCAAATGTTCAAAACCACACAACAGATTATGTTATTAACTGCTGAATAAAAATGAAGCCAAAAAGGAGAAGCTGTAAGTAAAAAAACAAGTACAGTATTATCCAGCAGTTTGTAAAACTTTTTCTAGCAGCATTGAGCTCCATGAGTAGAGTCCTGCTTCAATTTATTAATCTTTCAAATGATTGTGAGGGACATTTGGGCCACTCTTGTTTCTGGCATTGCTTGAGCTAATTTTCAGCAGATATTATTTTGGCACAGCTCTTTTAAGAACGCTCCGAAGTAGTTCAGGTTGAGGTATGGACCCTAACTTGACCGTTGCAACATCTTAATTATTATACCCATTCTGTTGTAGATTTGGGACAGCATGGTGGCACAACTGGTAGAGCTGCTGCCTCTCAGCAAACAGGTCCCTGGTACAAATCCCGGTCCGGGGACCTTTCTGGGTGGAGTCTGCATGTTCTCTTCATGCATGCGTGGGTTTTCTCCGGGTACTTTGGTTTCCTCCCACAGATCAAAAACATGCATGTTAGACTGATTGCAAACTCTAAATTGTCCCTAGGTGTGAGTGAGAGAGTGAATGGTTGTTTGTCTCGTTTGTCTCTATGTGTCCCTGTGATGGACTTGCAACCTGTCCAGGGTGTACCCTG
>NC_056498.1:82415420-82428790 GCF_014905685.2 Nematolebias whitei
AGGCACCGGCGACCCCCATGACCCAAAATGGAAGAAGCGGGTAAAAGATAATGGATGGATGGATGGATGTTGTAGATTTGCTGATGAGTTTGGGATAATTGTCTTGTTGCATCATGGCCCAATTTGGTCTTGTCGCTGTCAGAGAGACGGCCTCACGTTTGTCTGTATCCAAACACTTAACTTTGTTTATGTTTAAAACATAATGACACAGTAGAATCTGTTGTGTTTTCCTTCATTTGACGTCATATTTAAATCTTGTTAGAACTTGGTAATAACCTACCCTAGAATTGCTGGATGTTTTTCCCCCATCACACAGAGCGTAGGTGAACCAGCTCCTGTCTGAGCGATCTGAATGGTTTGAAAAACACAAGGATGTTGTGTTTGGAGAAAGCCCTTCTCAGTTTCTCAAGTACTCCAGCAACCGAGGTTACAGTACATTTTACTCCTGTTCTTCTTTTTCTCGTTGCTTGGTTCACAGGAATGTTTCCAGATTTCCAAGTGCAGTCAGTTTCTGAACTCTGAAGATAACTGGCAGTACCCCAGATGGGACAGAGGCTGCTGGGATACGTGCAGAGGATCTTCAAAACAGCAATCCTCCATTTCTTTTAGCTGATAAGTTTGTTAGTCAAGTGCACTCTCCAGACTAAACTGTGAACACAGAAGCTGTGACGATAAAGAAATACCAACCTCCATCAAGGGCCACAGAGGTTGAAGGGACTCAGTGGCTCTGTGAGGTGACCCAAACATCCACACGATGACGCACAACCAAAGTAAACATGGGCGCACCCACAATGACAGCCGGTGTACCAAGATTATTGTGGAGGTTCATTACAAACCTGAAACATGTTGGGGTAAATGGACTGAATTTATATTTACAACATGTCCCTTCATGTACATCCAACCTCACACTCACAGCAATCTGCTGCATCTGACCTTTAACCTTTAGAAGGGGTTCAGAGTTTTTAACGTGTGACTGCATTCTGCCAGGTATCGAACCTCCGACTATCTCGATGGAGGACTGCTCTAACCACTGATCCATAGCATGATGAGAGCAACCATCAAAACACCTGCCTGTCAAATCATGTCTGTAACTGAGCGGCGAGTAAAGCATTTTCACCAGGATAAACAAAACCAATAATAACAACAACAACAACAACAACAACAGGGACCTACCTGCGCGCAGGCAGCTCGGAGCTGCAGCTCGTCTCTGTGTTTGTGCAGCACCTCCACCTCTGGGTGAGGCTGCTGGACCCGAGCGCTTTAAGTTTCGTTTCTCCGGTTTTACGGAAGTACGCGGGCACGCGCACGCGCCACGGTTACAGGAAGTGAAGAAAATGTTCCAGATGATTGTGAAGTTTATTTTCCAGTGCTGCCTAGAGAACTTACAACTGTGTTTGATTCCATTCCTTCTGGTGTGAAACTACTGATGTCAAATTCTGTTCAAAACCATCTGATTATCACTGGCAACTGTGAAAAGAAGTATTAGACGATTGATAAGGAGAGACTGTATCAGTAAACTTGCTTCTGTATTTTTCTGGGATAATTTATTTAGTGATATTTGTTGGACAAGTGTTTGGTTGTTTCCTAGAAAATATTTCATAACTAATAAGATTTGAGAATTGTCCCTAAATATTCTGCATAAATGCTGTCCTGTCAATATAATCTCTAAGTATGGTCCAAATGCAGTGGTGGAGAATACTCAAACACTGTACTTAAGTAAAAGTACAAATAAACAGACAAAATGTACTCTAGTAAAAGTAGAAATACCACATTTTTACTTAAGTTAAAGTAAATAAGTACTTGCTTTTAAAAAAATACTTAAAGTATTAAAAGTAAAAGTACTTGCTGAATGTATTACCTAACGCAATCGTCTACAATATCATTAAGTGTATCTACTGTATGTATATTTTCTGTAATACATTAATAGTGTTGAGTCATTTTAATGAACGATGCTGCAGATAATACATGTTTTTATTGTGTTTACTCTGTGACACAGTTCACACTTGGACTTGTGATTCTGTGCGTCACAATTTCAGGGATGACGTGCAGAGTTAAATGTTATTAATCAAAATAAGAAAGAGGAATGATTTTACCTTTGAAAGTTTTTATTTAACACAAAGCAAAACCAATGTGTCATTTTAACTGCAGTAAAAACATTTTAGTAAAAGTTGTCTGCCTGAAAAAAAAAAAAAAGGAGCATTAGACACAACTAACAAAGGAACATCTGATCATTTCAACTCCAGTTTGTCATAAACTCTAGTTAAAATACCAGTCAACCTTGTAATGGGTCAATATTGAACAATATTTTAACTTCCAGACATCATTTTCAAAACTTGGACCCGAGTGTCGAGACATTTGGAGACATCTCTTGTCTCCTAACATCATGAACTGACACATTTTAATATTGCAGCAAGAATTTCTTGTTCAAGTTCAGAAGAAGTTGGTTGTCAACGTTTTTTGAGTCCAGTCTGGCTCTTTTGGGAGATAAAATCTGTCCTGCTGTACTGAACAGTCTTTCAATAGTCTTTCAATAGTCTTTCAATAGTCTTTCAATAGTCTTTCAATAAGGCCATGGGTGGTGCATCTCTTCTGGCTGACTCTCTGTTTTGGGTGTGTTAGTGGTGCTGGGGGTGCACCCAGCTCAATGACTGTATACTAGATTATACGTCATTGGTCCAGCTCTTCTTGAAGGCGGGTCTAACGTTACCTGCTCACTCTGCAGTGATTCATTGGACCAGCTCCCCTCTCACCACTGGTTACTTTCAAACTAACAAACAAATCAAAAACAAAAATGCAACATGAATGTAATGTGTAACTCAACACATTTTAGAAATGCAGAGTAATAGAATGTACAGATACTTGATGTGAAATGTACTGGAGTACAAGTCGAAAGTACCCATGTTTAACTCTACTTAAGAAAAGTACAGATACATGAAAAATGTACTTAAGTACAGTAACAAAGTACTTGTACTTAGTTACATCCCACCACTGCCTTTTACTCAGTTGTTCTGGAAACACTTCTTTGTTTGTGAACAGAAAGTTAGAAATGGACCGTTTAACTCTAAAACCAAACTGCTTGGTTTCTTCTGTTTGAATACTCCAAGTAAAAAAGTTTTTGTTGTAAATTTAATTCTAATATTAGCCTAATTTCATATCCACAGCTGTAAATTTTCCATGGTAAAACCCAGATATACAGTTTTTATTTGAACTTATATTTATTCTTATCTGTCCACTTTAAATTACTGCACCAAGGCAAAAGCCTTAAAGACTAGCACTGTAATGAATTTCTACTGTAACCTGTCCAAACCAGATTTTCACTTGTCTTATTTGCTTGTATTTCTTTATTCTCTTACCTGCATTAACCCTCAACCCATGTTTGCTGTCACAAGGTTTTGTTGTACTTACTTAAGATTGTTCAAAAAATGATTGTGAAGTTTAGTGATGCCATTGGCCGTGTGTTTGTGGAGCTGAGGGTTGTTTCATTCAGACTGTGTGTGTAGCTCAGCTTGTGTGCGTGCGTGCGTACGTGCGTGCGTGAGGCAGCAGATGTGTCACATTACATAACAGACAGATAAAGCTGATCAGAAGAAATGAAAGTTCATGAATGTCATAAAGTTTGGGCTTTTATTCGTTTATTTGATTTATTTATTTTTTTTATTTCAGGGCACATTGATTATCAAACATACAACTTCTGGATTAGTTGCATAAGTTAAAACGTAATGTTTGTTTGGGTTTAATTGAGATTGACAAAGTAGAATCAGTTTTCTTTTTGTACCCCTGAGCTGAACAGTTTACAACCTGCTGAAAACTCAGTTATTTTAATGTGCTCTATCAAATTAAACCCTAAAACTGAGACAGGCTGGACTTTATTTTTGCCTGATCCCAACTGTATTCTTTGAGATCCATTATGGCTTTAAATAGTAAAGGCTATAATTACTCCTGCTGACGTCTGCAACAAAACAAGACGTTGCATGAAAACAAAGAGCTGAATGAAAGCGTGCAGGGAGGGGGACAACCCGTCTGACAGAGGCTGATGTTCAGACTGCAGCTGTTTGTTATAATAATAATAAATAATAATCATTTTATTTAAAAAGTGCCTTTCATGACACCCAAGGACACTTTGTTGGACATTACTGAGGTGCCTCTTGTTGTTTTCTGCCATAACTTTACTGCTTTATGGATAAAATAAAATGCATAGTTTTCTAAGTTTTTGCTATCATGAAATTCTCAATTATTTGAGTTTCACTCAATGCAAAAAAAACAAAACAACAACATTTCAAATGAGAAAGTGAATCCACTGATGAGCTATAGGATGAATCCATCTTAGGCCTGGTTTACTGCATCACTGAAATTATTTTTACTTTAATGCTGCTTTAAGATTATGTACATGTGTTTTCAAACAATGTGTGGTTAGGTGAAAACAAAACAGATGGGTGGTTAGAGTTCTTTAGAAAGCTAAACTGTACTTTGAAATGTGTAAAACCTGAACAGTAGGGTAAAAAAAGCAGTAAACAGCAGTGACTGTTCACCCACAATGGTCTACTGCCACTCCTCTCATGATCAGGAGAGATCTTAGATGCATGACACAAAACGAAACTCATGAAAGTACAGTTTCTGTGATAACTGAAACTTAGAGGCAAAACAGTCTTTTCAAATCAACTGTTTGTCCAAAGTAACAATAACTGAGGAGACGAAACATTTCCAACCCACTCAGCAGAAAAATCAGCTGTTCCACTCGGATCATCTTTGTATTCAGAGGCATTCAATTCAGTTTATTTATACAGCACCAAGTCACAACAGAACTCATCTCAGGACACTGAACAGAAACATTCATATATAAAAATAATAATTTAACATTATTTATCTGAGGAGCAGACTGCTTTCAGTTTAACTCCATCACACAACTCTCATCTTGAGCAAGTATGAGGACGACAGTGGAAAGGAAACACTCCCTCATGAGGAAGAAACCTTTAGCAGAACCAGGATCAGGACAAGTGGTCATCTGCTTCGACCGGCTGGATTTGGTAGGAACAGGAAGGAGGAACAGATACACAATGGCAGGTCAAGAATCACAGGTTGAGATATTAATAGTATAAAATCCATCCATCCATCCATTATCTTTACCCGCTTATTCCATTTTGGGTCACGGGGGTCGCTGGTGCCCATGTCCAGCAATCACTGTGCGAGGGGCGGGGTACACTCTGGACGGGTCTCCAGTCCATCACAGGGCCACATAGAGACAAACGAGACAAACAACCATTCACTCTCTCACTCACACCCAGGGACAATTTAGAGTTACCAATCAGCCTAACATGCATGTTTTTGGTCTGTGGGAGGAAACCGGAGCACCCGGAGAAAACCCACGCATGTACGGAGAGAACATGCAAACTCCACTCTGAAAGGCCCCTGGACTGGGGTTTGAGCCATGGACCTGCTCGCTGAGAGGCAGCAGCTCTACCAGTTGCGCCAACGTGCTGCCCCAATAGTATAAAATGAAAAATATTAAATTTTAGCAATTAATTTAAGGAAATTAGGTCAATTTATCCTCTAGTAGTCTAAGCTCAAGATAGCATGACAAGCCGACCATAACTACTGTATAGGATTTATCAAAAAGGAAAGTCTCCAGCCCAGTCTTAAACCTGGATATTGTGTCAGCCTCATGGACAGAAACTGGAAGTTGGTTCCACAAGAGAAGAGCCTGAGAACTGAAAGATCTTCCTCCCATTCTGTTTTTGGAAACTCTAGGAACCTGCAGCCTGAGAGTGAAGTGCTCTGTTAGGAAAATATGGAACAATAAGATCTGTAATATAAGATGGAGCCAGGTTGTTGAGAGCTTTGTAGATTAGAAGCAAGATTTTGAATTCAATTCTGGATTTGATGGGGAGTCAATGGAGAGAAACTAAAACTGGAGAAATATGATCTCTCCTACTAACTCCAGTTAAGAATCTGGCAGCAGCATTTTGGATCAACTGAAGACGTTTTAAGGAAGTATTTGGACACCTATAATAAACCATTGCAATAGTTCAGTCTAGACATGACAAATGCATGGACCAGTTTTTCTGCATCATTTTTAGATAAGATGTTTCTAATTTTAGTGATATTACTCGGGTGGAAGAATGCAGTTCTAGTAACATTTTTAATGTGGGGGATAAAAACCATGTCCTGATCAAAAATAACACCAAGATTTTTAACATTAGAGCTGGAGGACAGATTAATGCCATCTAAGGAGGGAGAAAGACTGAAAAATGTATTCCTAAGATGCTCAGTCCAAAAACCAAAACCTCAGTCTTGTCTGTGTTCAAAAGTAAAAAATTTAGGATCATCTAGGCTTCATGTCTTTAAGATATGTTTTGTAGTCTAAGTAGTTGATTTGATACATCAGGTTTCATGGACACATATAACTGTTTATCATCAACATAACAATGAAAATGTATCTCATGCTGTTTAATAACTTCACCTAATGGAAGCATATAAAAAGGAAAGAGTACTGGTCTAAGCACTGAACCTTGAGGTACTCCATGACTACCTTTGGTGAATAATGAAGACAAGGTTCTCATGTTCTGAGTGTTTCTCACTCAACAATATGCTCCACTTCTGTTAGCAAGCAGCACTCCATCTGGCACACAAACAGGACAATTTATCATTCATCTTTAATTTAGCATTGAAATAGACCTCTTCCTCTACTGTCTGCTTTGACTATTTAAAGAAATAGAAGAACAAATACTTGACTTGTATTAAAACTGGAAGATAGACTGTCAGTGAATTCATGAAGACGTTTCTGAGGCCGCACACCACTAACAGTGTTTTTTTTTACTTCCTGAAATGATAACTAGTCAAGAGATAAGATAAGCTGCAGGTCATGAATAATAAAACATGTTTTGGGTATGCACGCACAGAAACCAGTTGTACCAGCTAAAGCAGCCTCGCTGCAGGTTTGTAAATGATCCAAGTCTAATAGGAACTTTATAACATTTTACGGGTTTCACAAAAATTGTACTTATAGTGAGATTCTATACTCTACCACACACATACACCCCCCCCCCCCCACACACACACACATATAGTTAAATCTACTTTTTTGTTCTACTCAGACTGATGAGCATGTCAGGAAAACAAAGACTCTCTTAGCCTGTACTAAATACATACACATTTAAATAATCACATCTATACAATAAACTCCAAATAAGAAGCTCTAAAGACAGTTCAGAAGTTTACATACACTCATCATAGTGACTGTTTTTAAATGTTGTTTTGACTGTAAACAGCTGCCTCCGTCTCCATTCAGCAGCTTTGAGCACAGCCTGTTTGAACTTGGCTCCTCCCACATTACACTGTGTGTGGCTGTCTATCCCCCCCCCCCAATACAATAAGGATTTTATAAATGACTTCTCAGACTTTTTGGCTGAAATTATGCCAAAATATGACAGAGTTGTCATTGATGGTGATTTTAATATCCATGTGTGTTGTCCTGATTTACTCTTGGCTCAGTCCTTTTTAAACATCATTGACTCCTTTAATCTTGTGCAGCCTGTGACTGGTCCTACACATGAACATGGAAACACTCTGGATCTGGTTTTATCTTGTGGTCTACCTGTTTTTAATGTAGTGAGTATTGATCCCGTGTTTTCAGACCACATGCCTGTTTTATTTGAAACTAACTTGTCCTGCACTAAAGCTAAACCCTGCGCTGCAGCTTGACTGTCGAGTTTTGAACTCTTCGCCTGCTGGTCACTTTTCATCTGCTTTTAATCAGAACTGTGCCATCCCAGAGACCAACAACACCGAGGCGCTCAGCTCATGGTTTCACTCCACCTGCACAACGGTTCTGGATTCTGTGTCTCCGTTAAAAATCAGATCTCCTAAAATCAAGTGTGAACCGTGGTTGGATGACAAAACCAGGGCGGCCAGGAGAGTGTCGCAGAGTGGAGCGCAGGTGGGAAGCGGACAAGTTACAGGTGTCATTTCAAATATTAAAGGACTGCTGGCGTCACTATCAAAAAACTGTGAAAGATGCCAAAAGAAAATACCTGTCAAATGTGATTGTATCAAACAGTCACAATCCTCATGTTCTATTTAAAGTAATTGGTTCTGTTATTACTGCACCACAAACTAACTGTACTGAATCCTCACCTGCTGCATGTGAAAACTTTCTAAATTTCTTTGTTGAGAAAGTCAATTCCACCAGAGTCCAGATCTCACCTTCTGCTCATGACCCCTCAGTCTTTGTGCCCTGCTCGGCTGTTTTTGAAGCTTTGAACCTGTGACTCTGTCGTCTCTGCAGGATGTGATCAGTCACTTAAAGCCAACAGGTTCACCAAGTGATGCAATTCCTCCTCGTTTATTCAAAGAGGTTTTCCTCACTGTGGGTCCTTTGGTCCTTGCTCTTCTGAACAGCAGTCTGTCCTCCGGTGTGGTCCCTGGAAATTTTAAACATGTAGCGGTCCAGCCTCTCATTAAGAAACCCATTCTTGACCCCTCTGTTCTTGCTACCTAGAGGCCAATCTCCAAACTGCCATTTCTTTCAAAAACTCTCGAGAAGGTGACGTACAACCAGCTATCAGCATATTTGAAAGAACAGAACATTCTCGAGGTTTTACAGTTTGGTTTTAAAGCTCTACACAGAATCTGCTCTTTTAAAGGTTTTCAATGACATAATTCTAGTAACGGACTCTGATGACAGTGTTGTCCTCCTGCTTTTAGATTTATCAGCTGCTTTTGACACCATGGACCATAACATCTTACTTTGTTGTTTGAAGCAAAAGACCTTTTTCATGACAACCGAGTAGCGTCTCCTGGTGCTGGGTCACTTCCTGCTATTGCAAGTCTATGCAAGTACCAGCCTTTTCTTTCGCTGATGTGAAGGAAATCGCAGCGGCGAATTCTTGAACCAATAAACGTGAAAGGATAAAAGTTCTTCTATGAAGAATATATCCACAGCTATCAAGGTAAGAAAAGATGTAGCTTAGCGAGCTCACCGTTAGCTACAACATATGAAGTACATAAACATCGTAATAAAGTCTAATTTAGTGTGCTAAATTATTTGGAATATTTGAGACAGATGTGGTATAAACATTTAAATGATATTTTAACATTCTGATATGTGTTTGCCATTACAATTTGTGAAAGAAAACGTACTAGATGTTAGTTATAAGATGCTATGATGCTTGATGTTCAAATTGTGCTTTACTTCTAAGTACAGGTCAAATATTGTCGAAGGACAGGTAGTTGTCAGAGCTAGATGCTAAATTTATGACAGCTGAAGAACTTTAACGTATGATGGACAACTTCTGTACTGAGAGCTTACAGTAACATCTTCCTGTTCACTGGTTACTGTTTGTCTTCTGTTGTTGAAGCAGCATAGTCTGTGTTTTGTTCTGCTGATGTTTCAGCTCATCTTCAAACTAGAATCTATTACTTGTTTAAAGCTAAATATAACAAGTATCATATGTATGTGCTAAAAACAGTTATCTGTTTTAGATCTCACTGGGTGACAGCAGGAGAAACTGAAGTCCCAACCACTTATCGCACATCCTAAGTTTGGAGCTGGTACCATCCAGATGTGGTCCTGTGCCACAGGGCTCACAGATGTTTTACCAATGCCCACCTGAGAAGTCCTGCATCATCCATCAGTCTGGACCACATGGCTCCACACTTCCCTGCTCTTCCTCCGATGCTGCAGTCTTCCCAACATGTGTTTTGTGTCCACACTTCACATCTTCAGTCTCTGCAAGTGTCACTGGAAACATCTCAGAGGCCAGAACCAGGGAGCAGTCCAGATGTTCTGCGTGGGTACAGCTTCTACAACAAAGGCTTACTGCTGTTTCCATGTTGCAGAAGAGTGTGGAGGAGGAGTCTGCTGACATGTTTTACTTCAACACCTTCATCCATGTGCTTATATCAACGCAGTAAGAATCATAAAATGTATAACTCACCTTTTGTTCCTTCATATTTTTAATATTCAGTCTCAAGCTGTGAATCACTGTAAATACTGTAAATAGTTGTTACTCATGAAAAATACATAAATGTGCCAATTTCTTTAAAATAGCATAATTTGGGGAAAATATCTATAATCTACTATTTATAGTGTACAGTTAAAATGTTAAATAGTTAAATGTTTTTTGTTTTTACTAGATATTGTAAATTACACTTGTTTTCCTTTCAATACAACTGAATCAATCCACAAATTAAATAAAAAAACAGTACAGTATGCTGCTCAAGTGTGTTTTAATTGAAGAATGTTTAAAATAATTCAAAACCTTTAAATAACTACATAACACTAGAACAATATGTAACAAGCTTGGGTATGGATGCTATTTTTATTTTATAAACTTACTGCAACACGACCTTAGGACTTTCATCCAAGGACATAATTTATACACAGAAAAGACACTTGGGTTTGTTTACAAGTAAGCAGGAGACTGTTCCAAGTTACAATATACATTTTATTAACACTAAGTTAAAAACCTATTCTAATCAGGGCAATAATGATTTTTAAAATAAATATTATTTCCAGTGTTCAGTCAACTAAAAGACAAAAGGATGGTTCAAAGTAACACATGAGCAGAAATTCACCCACAAACTGTGATGCATGAGACACGAATGGAACGGAACCAACATGAGACGGGACTGTCACCTTCAACCTGGAACATAAATATACAATTAAGTAAACAAAAATAAATGTGAATAATATTTAAGAATTACAAAACAAACATGGGCCTCAAATTCACATATAAAAATAGTTGAAAATGGCTCCAGCCTTTAGTTCAGTCAATCTTCTCTCAGGTAAGACACTGACTAATCATGGTGACTCAAGCAGGAGTGAGAGTCCACCAACACAGGACTGAGCAGAATGAGGACAGCTGGGAGTTCACCTGTAAAACCACAAAATAAAATATGATTAGCAAGCTCGTTTCAATTATTGAGATTATTGACATTATTATTATTGTTGACATTATTTCCGTGAAGATCAATACATTTTGTGAGTCAGTGCATGTAACTTGATCTCTCTATGACAAGTTTATAATGTACCATCTTAATGTGATATTTACCTGTGGGTGGATGTGCCACCAGGTGAAGTGAGTTTCACGTGGACTCCAGTAGCAGCTTCAGCCTGGCTAGCTTTCGGTGAGAGGACAAGCTGCTGTTTCTGAGTCCTCTAAAAACAGACTCTCTCTTAGCTGGTGCAGTGAAATTGTTCCAGGTGAAGAGTGAAGAAACAGCTCAACTTTTAAAGCAGCTGGTGGTGGATCCGCAGACAAAATCCTCCTGAGTGAAATGCCGACTACATACAAGTGCTTCACGTTATGCAGAAGTCGGGACCCTCGTCTCTTCTGATCGCTTGGATCCACTGCCTCCTTTGGTCTGGGTACGTCGTGAAAAGCATGGTAGGACAGATATGGTTGTTTTCTTGTCCTACAAGAACAACCAGGAACTGAACAAAAGCAACCGCGCCGAGACGGAGCCATTTTCCTCACTGTCTAATGCTAATGCTATAGCCACCGGAAGTTGTTTAACACCACATCCGCTTTAAAACCCGGAAGCGTGAAAAAGGTCTATTGGGGGGTGGGGAGTGTCAGCGGTGCAGCACTGGACTGGTTTAGGTCCTACTTAGCAGAGCATACTTTCTGTGTCCGCCTTGGTGACCATGTGTCCTCCTCTGCTCCTCTCTTGTGTGGGGTTCCACAGGGCTCAGTCTTAGCCCCCCTCCTCTTCACACTGTACCTGCTCCCTCTTGGCTCTATTTTTAGAAAACATGGGATCTCCTTTCATTGTTACGCGGATGATACGCAGATACTGTATATGTCCCGCTAAAGAAAAAGTACTCTAATGCCCTTTTTCCATTAGTACCGGTACGGGCCGACTGTACCCTACTTGGCCTGATTCTGAGGCTTTTCCATTAGTACCGTTACTTAGCACCTGTTACTATTTTCAGTACCCTTGGCTCTGTGGTTCTAACCGGTACGAAGAGGTACAAAAACGTGATGTCAGAACACTGTCGGTCACTGATTGGTCGGGGGCGGAGTCACTGGATCCTTCAGAAACTTTTCAAAACAATAATCCGCCATTTGCAATTTCTCGGACTGGAGCAGCGACTGGATTTATTTTAAAGATTTTTAAAACAATACTGACAACATCTTGGTCTAATGCTGATGTGCTGGCATTTTTTGTGCTTGGTGGCCGACAACATAATTTAGAGCAAGCTGGATGGAGTTCTGTTGGTGCACCCCGATCCTCCCTCCGGAGCCTCGGAGCGCCAGATCGGGCAGGGCGTCATCTCCCCGGCTCCAAGTTCAGCTGGTCACCGCGGAAGATCCTTCGATGTGCCGACTCGGAGGCTCGGGTTCCGGATACCAGCCTTGTGTGCTCAGAGCTCCGCTGGTCACTGCGAAGCTGGAGATGGGGACTCGCAGATGGACGTTGCCAGACCCCGGCCGCGCGTAATCATGAAGGCTGAATCCCGATCCCACCCGGCAGTCAGGCGGACGGTGGAAGCGATTTTTAAATAAAATAATATTTTGTTTTTATACAAAAAATGTTTAAAAAAATTGCTGAAGCGATTTAAAAATGAGTATTATTATTTTACACGTGAAATGTTTTTTAAAATCGCTTCCACCGTTCGTTGCAGACCCGTCTCTGTCCGCCTGTCTGCGCGGGTCGAGCCATCATGATTACGTGCGGCTGGGGTCTTGGAACAGCCTCTGTGAGTCACCAGCTGAGCTGGAGCTGGGAAGATGAGCCTCCCAGCCTCCTCCTCTCCGGAGGAGAGGATGGTCATAAAAAAAATATATATATATATATTTTAGCGTTGAAGATTAAAAAAAAAAAAAAACGGTGCCAGCTTCATCATGAAATCCTGTTTTCGCTTTAATGACTGTTAACTCAGCTGAAAATCATAAAAAGACACAAAACTATTGGATCTCAGAAATATTTCCCTCAAACATGTTTAAAGAAAAGAGACGACCTTCAGTTCAACTTTATTTTAACTCACAAATGTACAAATCACAAAACAAGAACTTTAAAGCAAAGCTAAAAATAAAATGTATATATGTGAACAAGAAAGGAAACCACACATTTAAAATGAACATTAAAAGTAGACAATGAGTGCAAATACATCAAATGATGATGAAAACCTATAAAAATTTAAATGTAATGTTTTTGTAGAATCTGGTTCATCAGAGTTTTAATTTATATACATATATATATTTATATCTATAAATTTATATAGATAAATATATATGTATATATATAAATACATATATATGTATATAAATATATATGAATATATATAAATACATATATATGTATATAAATACATATGTGTATATATATACATATATATATACATAATTGTGTGTATATACATATGTGAT
>NC_056498.1:82428890-82432478 GCF_014905685.2 Nematolebias whitei
ATATATACACATATGTGTGTATATATATATTTGTGTGTGTGTGTATAAATATATATATATATATATATATATGTGTGTATATATATATATATATATATACACTTGTACATACACACATAAATGCTTACATACATACACACAACTTCAAAATAACATAAATTCTCAACCTGTACTGAAAACAGTTTCTGCGTCTCAGCGCCACCAGCTGGTGAGAGGTGGTGACGTCAATTTGAACCCCGCCCACTGGAACCGGTACTGAAAGCATAATGGAAACACAACCTGTACCGTACCGAGTAGAGTAAAGCCGTGCTGTACCGGTACTACAGGTACTAATGGAAAGTTCCAACAATGTCAATCACAGTCATGCCAAAGTGGTTCAAAACACCATCGTGTTTGAATCACTTTGACATGACTGTCTCAGAGAAGTTGATTGGGGGGGGGGGGCATCTTAGCACCAGCCAACTGTTTGTTTCCACCATGGAGTATGCTGTTGTGGGAATCAGTTTTGTTTGGTGGCACCTCAGATTGAAGAAGTCCTTTGGATGAAGGACGAAACGTCTCAGCTTAACAAAGAAACCGTCCAGATGACCCGACTGACCATTGTTGAATTTTATACCTGGTTTATTGAGCATGACCTTTGGTGCAAGCCTAGTTGTTTGTTGTGTTAGATCTTTCATTTTTATTCTTGGCTTCATCTTGTTTTATTATTAGATTGTAACACCCAATGGTGTCATGTACTCCTATCTGCTGCTAGGCTGTTACTCCTTCACTCAAACTCTTTTCAGAAGGTATGAAGAGAGTTCATGCCTGTTGGAAAAATGATCTCGTTCTCGGACGTTGTTTACTCAAAAGAACCACTCTCACGGCAGGTGAAGATATTTAACTGCTATTTTACTAAGGTCATATTTCAAGACAGGTTACAAACATAACATATAAACATACATAGAAGCATACACATGAAAAGCAGTCAGATTTTAAAAAATCCACGAGCCAGCCCTCTCAGTTCAGAGTGCAACTTAGTTCAGGGGGTGTCCTTCAAGCCTGCTGCAGTCCTCTTACAAAACACTCTCCATTTACACAAACATATGGTTCATGGGCAGAGATAATATAGTGTTTTAGGCTTGTTGTGGGAGACAACTGAGTTTCTTTTTCTCAGGGCAAAGGAGAAGATGGTTCTCAGCCACAATAATAAAAGCATCCATAACCTTTGACCAAAGATTCCCTGACCTGCCACCCTGTTAATCAAAATTTTATTGTAAATATCAATATCAACCTTGCAAGCAAGTATGCTTTATGCATTTGAGGGAAACCCTGCCCCCCAGGCAAAACGGTTCAAATTTCACCGATAATCAAGGGGGAAATGTCACATCACCTTGTTGCCCTCGGCGACGACCTGATGCTGCATTTCAGCATGTCAGCCAGGTGGGTCAGGATAAAAGTAAAAACAATAATGAGTAAAACCATAATCATTAATGAGCTAAATAAATCATAAACACATTAAATAATAATTATTTAAGTAAAACATAAAAGTAAATAGTATTTAAAAGCACAAAAATAAACTCATAAAGATTTCCCCAGACAGATCTTTCTCTCTTCAACTGGCAACTTAATGTAACGCGTGATACTGGAAACTGTAAGGAAGCTCCTCTGAGTATCAAGAAATAATAAATAATAATAATAATAAAGCAGAAAAACATTGTACACCCCCATTTACATCAACATCATCATCTCAGTGCTACTCCCTTTTCAGGAGTTTAGAAACCAGGAGAATTTCTTCTTTAAAGGCAAAGGATAAGAGGGGACAACATCAGAGGCTCCATCCTTCTTCGTTGGACTTGTCTCGACCTTTATTGATGTCAGCAGGTCGTACAAGTCTATTACCTGCTCAGCCGCTGTCGTATTTTCCTTTCTATATCTGCAGGTGGTGGCATGATGTCACTCAGGGCTTTTGCATCTGAAATGGAGCTCCCTCAGAGAAGACTTTCATTAGGACATATATAGACATACAGTAGTCACTAGATTCCTGTTGGGTCTTGTTTCTGTATCTGCAGAGACCTCTCCTTGCAGTTAAAACTGCTAACAGCCGATGTTCATGACTTTCCCAAGAAGGAGGAAGACAGTTGTGGAAAGTGAGGTGATTTTCAATGTTGAAGCTATTTCCATGAGAAAATAGTAAAATAAATGGATTAAATTAAGAAAAATTATTCTTCAGCACACATAATCCTCTGTTCAAAACTATCACAACACATAATGACAATTAGCAACATTTCAAAAAGGAAAAGAAAGTTAATACAGTAACACTCATAATATAATTATTACTGCAGTACTCTATGGAAGAGGCATTATTAGTTTTGTCATCCTCTTAATCATTAGTCAGTTTGGTGTTGTCTTCTTATTAACCCAACCAGCGAACAGCCAGTTCAAACTCAATTTATGTAACTCAGTGTAAGTTAATTTGCAGAACCTTAATCATTAACTTGAGTCTGAAGAAATTAAGAACTTAATTGACTTGTCACCTTTATAACATTAAATCAAACGCCTTGTTCTACTTTGTATAGGCTTCGCCCTTTAAGGCTGTCGCTGATGGGTTTGTAGATGAACATATTCTGTGATATATTCATAAATTAAACGGATTCTTTCATTTTTCTGGACTGAATAATAACATGTGTTGAATTATTAAATGTGGACGGAAACGTGTTTATCTTTGACTCACCAACAACAGTGGGTCATTTATTTAAAAACGATTTAAACACATCACACATTTACATTAATTTGGCAAAATGATTTCAACAACAACATGGCTTAATTAGCGAGTTTTACAAACAGGAAAACCATCCGGCCATGATTTCCCTTTGCTTCACAACAGACATTTCTGAAAATATCTGGAATGATTTGCTAGCAGAATAGAAGAGTTTAAAGATGGAAAATGAGGTTTATCTTGAGAGAGATGGGTGAGGGAATTTGTCTGTTATAACCAGAACAACACGCTCCTTCTGGACCAGCTTACCCAACGGTATGCTTTGCGGTTGAAGATCGACTTTTTACCTTTCTGAAGATATGTCAGTTCCGGCGTAAAGTTCCACTTAAAGCCACTTTTCAGCGTCTCCGTAAGAATAGTAGGGAACCGTTCGGAGTCGTGAGATCATCCAGAACAGACTTCATAGTTCCTCTGAACTTCTCTCGTCCAGCTTAGTTGCAGATGTCCTGAGCATGCTGCATTCCAGCATTCTGAACTCTGCTGCTCTCGGAACCAACTCACAGCATTCTCTCAGCGTTCTCCTCAGCGTTCTTCCCAGAACTGCTGAACTCTTCAGAACTTCTCAGAACTTCAGAACTTCAGAACTTCCTCCAGCATCCTGAATTCCAGCATTCTGAACTCTGGAACTACCGTGAACTAGGAAGTGTTGCACCTTTTAAAAGAGGTCACTTCCGGTTCATTTGAGAACTTTCTGATTGGTCGATGGACCAAAACAGAGGTGTGTTTTGTGATGTAAGAGGTTATTAAAAGTCAAGGGAAAAAGATTAGATTGTTTAAGAACAGACAGAAGATATTATGAAGAACTCAGACTTCGTGGAGTCAATTCTCTA
>NC_056498.1:82432578-82436493 GCF_014905685.2 Nematolebias whitei
AAAAGGAGGAACCCAGACCCAGACCAGTGGTCATTCCGTATGTTGAGAGAGTATCAGAGAAACTGAGACGTTTATTTTCTAAACATAACGTCCCAGTGGCTTTTAAACCCCAAAATACATTACGGCAAAGACTGGTTCATCCCAAAGATCCAGTCCCCTGGCACAAACAGAGTAATGTTGTGTATGCTGTTCAGTGTCAGGAGGACTGTGATCAGTCTTACATCGGGGAAACTAAACAGCCACTGGCCAAAAGGATGGCCCAGCACAGAAGATCAACATCATCAGGCCAGGATTCTGCAGTCTACACTCATCTCCAGGCCAGCGGTCACTCTTTCAAGGATGAAGATGTTCACATCCTGGACAGAGAGGAACGATGGTTTGAGAGAGGAGTAAAGGAGGCCATCTTTGTGAAAATAAATCATCCATCATTAAACAGGGGTGGAGGCCTCCGGGTTCAACTGTCCCCCTCTTACAATGCTGTGATTTCTAGTATCACTCAGCCCTCTGTGAGTAGTAAACAGCCATCAGTGTGCTAATGATCCATTGTTAGGCTGATGGTCCTTCTTGAGCATGTGATCAGCTGGTTTTGGTTGTCAGCAGCAAACTGGTTGATCCACTCTGAGAAGGTGCTATTTAAGAGACTGAGCTGAAAACAGCACCTCAGACTGAGGAAGTCTCTTGGATGAGAGACGAAACGTTTCTAGATTTTTTTGCTTTGTTTTGTTTTTTGTTTTTTTGAATGTCCAGAGGACCAGATTGAACTTTTTTGGATTAATGTGATTTTCTTTTTTTCTAATGTGATTTTGGCCACTTCCGCTTCGGCCACATCTGCTTTGGCTTAATGTAATCCCGTTTTTTCAAATGTTGTTCATTTACACCTTAGGACCACCACAGGGAACAAAACTTTGATCTTCCGAATGGGAGACGAGCTCCCTACAACTGGACCACCGCTAACGTGTTAACAAGTGTTTGTTGTGAGCAGATCTCTGTTATTTGCTCTACATGCAAATAAACACGAAGCCACGTCACACATTGTGCTGTCAGTAAGAAACAACATGTGACATTCTGTTGGCTCTGTTAAAAAGATACTATAAAACGCTATATACTGATACTATATAAAGATACTACAGCATGAAGACCCCTGTGATCTCTGACCCTTGGGTTGTCTTCCAGACTCACCTTGAACTGTTTTCCTTAAAGGTACTTTTGACTTGAATGATGTCTGATGTTTTTACATGTTCACTGTCCTTGAACTGAGTCAGCTACAGTCTGACTAATGTTTACCTTTTTGTCCTTATGCTTTTAATAAGGAAAAAACAAATCATTAATGAAGTTGGGACATGGACACAGTCTTGGTTAATGGATCTTGTACTTCTGGTTTTTATCTCCACACTTGGAGCTAGAGATTGTAATCAAGAGTAAGATGACTGCCAGAACTACAAGTCGCTATCTCATAACTAAATGTTGCCTTTCAATATTTAGTTGACACTCAGACACAGTGCATGAACAGGTTTGGTTGGAGAAGTTTGGTTTTTCGTTAACAGAGATAATGAAAGTAGTTTTATTGTTTTTGGGTTCATACATAGGATTCATTAAAGGGTTTATCAGTTTCAAGGGGAATTTTCTTTTATGAGTTTTTTGGTTTTGATTATTTCTTTATGCATTATTTCAGTTGTTTCTTCAAAATGTACAGGTTTTGAGGATTCCATTTAAATGTCCTCTAAGGAAATAAACTAAATTGAACTCTTGCACGACTGAAAAACGTTGGTTACGTACTGTAACCCCCAGATTCTATGAGTATAGGCGTAGCCCTTTAAGGCTGTCGCTGATGGGTTTATCCCGTTATGCGAAGCATCACACTGAAAAAATCTAGTCCACGCCCACCTGCTGTGTGGTCCCCACCCGATCAGTATAAATTACGTTAAGAGCGGGTAATCGGCTCCCGAATAGCTTTATTTTTTTTTTCAGCCATTCAGGAGCCAGTGAGGCCCAACGCTTAAAGGGCTATGCCTATACTCATAGAATCTGGGGTTACAGTACGTAACCAACGTTCTATTTCGTATAGGCTTCGCCCTTTAAGGCTGTCGCTGATGGGTTAAGGGCGAAGCGGATGTTGTCCTCGCCTCACTGGGTCCATTCGAACACCGTATGAGACAGAAGCTTGCCCACAAAAACGTCTTGTCACTCAGCTCCCCATGTGCATAATTACGCATTGCGTAGTTATGTGTGCCATGCACAGACGCATGTTGTTTAACTATGTGTTCTGAAAATCATGAACACCCCGGAAAATTTCAACGGGGAAGGAAGATGTTGTGAAAAGGGGGGTGGGGAGGCATGAACCAACTGATTCATGGCTGAACAGTATAAACAGATTAATAATAACAAGTGAACTGATTATTAATCAAATGATCTGATTGGTAACAATAGTCATGAACTGATTAGTGACAATAGAAACAAAATTACAGACACAATTTGTGACTGATAACAACATCTCACACTGTAAAGCATGCAGACAGATGTGAGCTTAAACAGGGTTCCATGAAAACAATAATACTCATTCTGTTAGAGCACTAAGGACAGAATGTGTCATGGAACGAACTGTTACATCACGCATATAAAAGCAAATAAATGAGCAGGGTGTTGACCACGCGGCCGCAGTGCAAAATGTCCTGCATTGTCATACCAATATGCAAGGCAGTCGAAGATGCGATACCTCTGGTCGAGTGTGCTCTGAAGTTGTCAGGAGGCTCTAAATCTGATGCTCTGTAGGCTTCAGAAATGGCCTCACACAGCCAGTGTGACAAACGCTGGGTGGATAACGGGCGACCTGCAGATACATCTCTATAATGCACAAACAAATGTTGAGTTTGGCGCATTACAGCTGTGCGCGCTATGTAACATGTCAACGCCTGCTCCGGACAGAGCAGATGGAAAGATGCTTCTTCTTCTGATCTGTGTGGGGAGGGAAAAACCCCTCCAATGATATCGCTCTTGATTTAAAAGAGCTAGTGTTGTTTTTAGGCATAAAAGCTGGGTTTGGTCTTAAATCAGCTGAGCTACCGTCAGCCTGAATTCTGAGACATGACGGAGCGACAGAGAGGGCAGATAAATCACTCACCCTCTTAGCGGATGTTAAAGCCAGCAGCAGGGCTGTTTAAAGGTCAAAGGTTAAAGGTTAAAGGTTAAATGTCTCTCTTGTAAATGAGTCCTCGAGGCTCAATGGGAATTACCTGTATAAATAAAGGTTGATTGATTAAAGAAACAAGAATTTAAGTGGAACCTGATCCAGAGGCTCAAATGGAGCTTTGATCAGGGCTTGCAGGACCAGCGTTAAATCCCACTGTGGAGCAAGTGGGCGTAAAACAGGCCTGCGTCTCTGTACACCTTTTAGAAAACGCTTCATCAGCGGATGATTAAAAGCTGTTCTGTCTCCGAACTTTTCGTGGCAGGAAGCGATGGCTGCAGCATACGTTTTAATCGTGCTGAATGCCAACTTTCTGTCCATCAGCTGTTGTAGAAAAGACAGCACGCCGCCTAATGGATATGAGGTGGCCTCTACACCTTTCTCTGTACACCAGCGTTGAAAAGCTGTCCACTTTGATGTGTACAGCGCTGTGGTAGATGCAGCACGTGAATCCTGCATTGTGTGCATTACATCCTGTGGGAGACCCATCCTCTCTAAGCGGAGCCGCTCAACAGCCAGACCCACAGGTGCTGGCCTATTTCTGGGTAACTCCTTATCGCTCCTCCTGCCTGGAGGAGAGCATCCTCCCTCCACGGCAGTTTCCACGGGTGACCCGACAGTAGGCGTTGCAGGACTGGGAACCATGGTTGTAGGATTCCTGGTTTCCCTCTGTCTGTTTGTGTCTGTTTGTCACTTTCCCTCCACAGCTAATCACCCAACTCGTCACACCT
>NC_056498.1:82436593-82450697 GCF_014905685.2 Nematolebias whitei
CCCTCCTGACACTGAACAGCATACACAACATTACTCTGTTTGTGCCAGGGGACTGGATCTTTGGGATGAACCAGTCTTTGCCGTAATGTATTTTGGGGTTTAAAAGCCACTGGGACGTTATGTTTAGAAAATAAACGTCTCAGTTTCTCTGATACTCTCTCAACATACGGAATGACCACTGGTCTGGGTCTGGGTTCCTCCTTTTCACCTGATGGCTGACTGGAGTCCTGTTTGGGTTTCTTCTCTGCTTTCAGGAAGGCCCAGTTAGGATATCCACATTGCTCTAGAGCCTGTTTTGTGTAGGATTTCTCCTTCTGCCTGGCTCTTGAGCTAGTGGGGACGCTGTCTGCTCTGTGATACAGAGTCCTGATGACTCCTAACTTGTGCTCCAAAGGGTGATGGGAGTCAAACTGCAAATACTGGTCTGTGTAGATGGGTTTGCGGTACACCTCGGTTTGCAAATGTCCTCTATCAAAGACTGAGACCTCACAGTCCAAGAAAGCCAACTTGCCATTTTTTACATCTTCTCGTGTGAACTTGATGTATTTATCCACAGAGTTGATGTGGTCAGTAAAATGTTGGACTTCCTGAGATTTAATTTTAACCCAGGTGTCGTCAACATACCTGAACCAATGACTTGGTGGTGTCCCTGAAAAGGACGTCAAGGCTCTCTTTTCTACCTCCTCCATGTACAGGTTGGCAACAATAGGAGGAGTAGGGATGGCCCAGCACAGAAGATCAACATCATCAGGCCAGGACTCTGCGGTCTACACTCATCTCCAGGCCAGCGGTCACTCTTTCAGGGATGAAGATGTTCACATCCTGGACAGAGAGGAACGATGGTTTGAGAGAGGAGTAAAGGAGGCCATCTTTGTGAAAAGAAATCGTCCATCATTAAACAGGGGTGGAGGCCTCCGGGTTCAACTGTCCCCCTCTTACAATGCTGTGATTGCTAGTATCACTCAGCCCTCTGTGAGTAGTAAACAGCCATCAGTGTGCTAATGACCCATTGTTAGGCTGATGGTCCTTCTTGAGCATGTGCGCAGCTGGTTTTGGTTGTCAGCAGCAAACTGGTTGATCCACTACGAGAAGGTGCTATTTAAGAGACTGAGCTGAAAACAGCACCTCAGACTGAGGAAGTCTCTTGGATGAGAGACGAAACATTTCTAGATTTTTTTGCTTTGTTTTGTTTTTTGTTTTTTTTGAATGTCCAGAGGACCAGATTGAACTTTTTTGGATTTTTCTACCTGGATTATTGAGCATGCATCAGGAGAATCACATTAAGTCAAAAAGGAAGTTTTTTTTATTTTAACTTTATTAACAGCATAAAACCAAATAACAGAACAATATACAGTACACACACATAATGTACTGTTAGCAGGCTATCCTTTTAACTGTATCTCCGTTGTGTGTGTGCTGTATATTGTTCTGTTATTCATTTTTTTGCTGTTAATAATGTAAAAAATACAATAAAATACTTCCTGTTTGGCTTAATGTAATCCTGCTTTTCAAATGTGATTCTGTTTGTTCTAATGTGATTGTGGCCACTTCTGCTTTGGCTTAATGCAATTCTGTTTTTCAAATGTGATTTTGTTTTTGTTTTT
Organism: Nematolebias whitei; assembly: GCF_014905685.2. NCBI lineage: Eukaryota > Metazoa > Chordata > Actinopteri > Cyprinodontiformes > Rivulidae > Nematolebias > Nematolebias whitei. The sequence continues at coordinate 82,438,198 of NC_056498.1, forward strand.
TGTGCTTTTTTCAAATGTAATTCTGTTTTTTCAAATGTTGTTCATTTACACCTTAGGGCCACCGTAGTTCCCTAGTCTCAGCAGCATGCCAAAACTTCACTGGGCAAGACACTGAACCCCACAACACTAAGTATGCTTGTTGGTACATGGGTGAGAATGTAAAAGTGCAGCACTTATACACTTATAAGGATTTTATAAAGTAGAAAGCAATAAATGTGTGTGTGTGGTGATGAGGAACCTTTAAAAGAGAATAAAAAGGTGCTATTAAAGTGTGTCTCATTAAGCAGGGCTGAGCAGTTACACCTAGAGCTTTTTATTTGTGAGTGAATCAGCCAGAACACATGTTCACGTCAGGTCTGAACAGGGTGTATCACAAGAGACTTACTGACAAAAAGGCATTTTCCTACTCTGCTCCTGCAACCTGGAACACCTTGCAACAGGAACTGAAGTTGTCCATCTTGATTTCTTTAAGGGGTTTTAAACATTTGATAATGTCAATTGAAAAATCAAAGCAAATATGTTCTTGTTTTTAGTATTTCACTCTGTTTTACCCTGATTTATTGCTTTGTACAGTACTCTTATTTTAACTACATTTTTACTGTAGTTTATTGTTGTCATTGTTTACTGTTAGTGTTGTCTTTACTTCATCTGTTCTGTCTGGAACAGGTCCCTCTTGTAAATGAGTCCCCGTGGTTCAATGAGGCTAGCCTGTATAAATAAAGGTTGCATGAATACTGAATCCTCCAGTGTTTCAAATTACACCAGTCAGCCAGCTGTGGAACGAAGGTCAGTAAAAGTTCTGTCCAAAGAGGTTCTGCAGTGACTGTAATACAGAGAGGTCACCATGGAGATGTTTTATTGTTGACTTAGGGTTATGCAGCTGCGGTTGTATCATATCTTTCTGACAGGTATCTCTCAGCCATCCCTTAAATTCTGCAGGCAAAGAACAGAAAGCAGCTAACTACCCAGACAGCTGGACCAGACGGTGATTTAGAGGTGTATGTTGGTTGTTTTTTGTTCTAAACATTTTTATTTTACCCAAACTGCTTTGCGTTGTGCTGTATGTAATTTTGATTACACAATACACATTTCTCTTTAAGTCCATCAAAATTATTGCTTTATTATATTTCACCCACTAGTAGTTTGTGAGTGAGATCATTTGGCAAAGACAAGTAGTTGTAAAATAAAACATGTGACTAAGCTCTGACAGTTAGTCACACACAGACAACTAGTCTAGACATGTAGTGTGACATTTTCCTAACAAGAGAGTCTTTCCCAGCACATACTTTGAGCTCTGCAGATTACACAGGATCTTTTGACAATGACTGTTGAAGTCAATCCTGTCTGTTAGCAAAATATCTCATGAACCACTGGACAGATTGTAATAAAGCTATAATTTCCCTCTTCGTGTTCTGAGTCACCTGCTGCCTATCTCCAGTAGTAAATGGGTGTTGTCAGTTTTATTCCCACATTTATTTGGTTCCCTGCTGTCACATCTGGCATTCTATCAAACTATCTGTACTGAGACTGGGAAGAAATTACAGTAATACCTCTCGGCTCTTCTTCTTTATCTCATCTGCATTGTCTTGTGATGTCAGTACTGACATAAATTGCCTTCAGATGTTTGTATTAATACACAAGTAATACCTGTTGTCTTATGTTGTGTATGTAGGAGTCTCCCTTTGGACTCTGTTGTCTGTAATGTCTTATATTTGGAGTCACCTTTGTCTCTCTGATAGCAAAATATCTCATGAATAATTCAAAGAATTTTAATGAAATACTCATAAATTAGTCAATGTATATACCTCTACATGGTTAAATTCTGGAGTTACCTTATTTTTAGACAGCTGTCACAGGCAAGTGACGTAGATAAACTCTAAAATGGCTACAACTCAGCCACAAATTATAAATATTAGGCTCAACTTTGGTGTGATAGTTGCCAAGAATCATCCCCAACACAGAGAGGCTGTGGCTGAGTGGTTAGAGCAGTCATCTTCCAATGCAATAGTTGGGGGTTCGAATCCACCAGCAGTCACATGCCAAAGTGTCCCTGGGCAAGACACTGAACCCCTCGTTGCCTCCGATGCGTGTCCCATCAGTGTATGAATGTGATCAAGCTCTGATTAATCTCTTTAGAATGATTTGTTCAATTAGCTTGGTAGAGATCTAGTAGAGTGCTGTATGAATGGGTACATGAGGACACAGATTCTAGTGTAAAGCGCTTTGAGTATCTGGATCAAATAGAAAGGTGCTATATAAGTACAGACCATTTACATAATCTGAGTGCTGCACTCTGCGCGACACCTTTGCTTAAAACATTAGATGAACATAAAATGGTCTTAGTTTAAAGACTATCTTTTGTGTGTAGGATACTTTCTGTAGTATAAGTGTATACAGCTGAAATAACAACACCATGATTTCTGCCATCTGGGTGTTGCCTAAATAATGCAATAGAAATTGTGGACAGAAATTCTGTTCAGCTTTATTGTGTAACAAGAATGACATCAAAAGCATTACATAAATACACCACCAAGTTTGTAGAGCATCACACATACAGTCAGTGATCTGAGCTCAAAGGTAGAGCACGCTCTCTGCTGTTCAGCAGGGGAATGATAAGTGGTTGGAATGAGCATAATCACTCCAGCGGGCACACTATAAAAATTTTAAATAAGTAGGAAACAAATCACTGTTTGTCATCCTTCAGTTGTATGAAGGTGGGGTGCTATGATGTGTGTTCTCTGACTGCAGAAGGAATACTCCTGAAAGCTCAAAACAAGCTGCTCAGTGAGAGAATAAGACAGATCCACTTCACCATTGAAGCGCTCTCAAAATGGATCAGACCCTCCAGAATCTGTCTACGCTGCTACCACTTCCTCTGTTGGAAGAAGTTTATTGTTTCGTTGAAAAGGCCCAGCTATCACAGCATCAAAAGAGCAAGGAACGTCAAAAAAGTAAGTTTCTAAAATTACAACAGAGAGCGGTTTTCTCATCACAAACCATCAGTCAAGATCAGGAGGTCATTGCCAACACTAATTTTCAGGACCAGTCGGTTCGAAAGTTGTCTAACAGGACCTTGACAAAACCTGAGACAGATGTGCTGGCAAAAGGACTAAACTTTGCCATTTCCCCTCAAGAAATACCTGTTGTGGATCTAATCACAGCCACAGAATCCACGATTACGAACAACTTGACAGAAGCAGAGGCAGAACAACTCAGAATGAAAATATCAGCAACCCTCTCCAGTGCCAAACCACCTCCTTCTAATATCACACCACAGGAAAGGAAAGCTGCAACATCACTCAGCCAGGACCAAAACATCACCATTTTACCAGCTGATAAAGGAAGATGCACAGTAGTCCTCAACACTTCTGATTACCAGGAAAAAATAACTACACTACTGAGCGACAGCAACACCTACGAGACTATGAAGAGGGACCCAACCAGCACCTATAAAAAGAAAGTCACAGATTACCTGCAAAAACTCGAAAAGGAGAAAACAATCAATCGATCATTGTATTATATTATATATATATATTGTATTATAGATTGTACCTCTTTAAACATGTGGATATCCTAACTGGGCTTTTGTCAAGTCAGCGAGGAAATCTACAAAACACACTAATAAACAGAAAAAGGAGAACAACAGACGTAAAAACATTGTCATCCCTTATGTTGCTGGAGTATCAGAAAAATTCAGAAGGATTTTCAACAAACACAACATCCCAGTACATTTCAAACCCAGCAGGACTCTCAGACAGAGGCTGGTCCATCCTAAGGACAAAACACCCAAACACAAACAGAGCGGTGTAGTGCAGTGCTTATCAATTATTTTCTTTTACCCACCCCTTAGGAAGAAGTAAACATTTCGCCCCCCCCCCCCCCAAACTCTCTGCCGCGACTGTAAATAGTATAATTTTCAAAAAAATTGTTATAAGTACTCTTCTGCATAACAATGTACCCTTTTTAACATTAAATAAATAAATATAGATCAATTTACTACAAAGATTATTAACATTGTTTTATAGTCTGTAACAGAAAAGGCTTAAAGTGCATCAATTTGCCTGCAATTAAAATATATATCCTTATTTAAGAGACTGAGCTGAATACAGCACCTAAGACTGAGGAAGTCTTTCGGATGAAAGACGAAACGTATCTACATTTTTTTGTTTAGTTTTTTGAATGTCCAGAGGACCAGACTGAATTTTTTTGGATATATTTGTCATTACTTAATGGAATTTTCAACTGCTATATATGAAATTCAACATTCACAACACTTTTGAATGCTCCTAATATACCCTTTCTTTCCCCGCAGAGGACAAACTGCATTTTAACAAACTCATATGTTCTGTCTCAATCTGTGACAAAATGTTTGTTTTGTTTCTTGAGATTATAATTTTTTTTATACCAGTGTTAAGATATTTCCTATTTTAGACTGGTCCTATGGATTTGATCTGCTCAGAGACGGGATTATAATGAAATTATGACCCGGTTCTGACTGGGTTAAACTGGGCCAGTAAACTCTTAAGAGTGTCTCCCTGATAATTCAATATCTGTCAAGAAATAGTTTAATCAGCTTGCCACACGTAGGAAGGCTTTAAAGCACCGTCTCATGTTTTTCCTTACACATCAGTACACATAAAACCACACTTCGTCATCCCCCCTCATACACTGACAGGCTGAGCTCCCCCTCTGCGAAAGGCGGAGTCTAGGGCCCCATAAATGAGTGACGACACGGGACTTCGGGGCTCTTCCGGTTCTGTGAACGCGTCAGTCTGGGGAGTCGAGCTGTGAAATTGTAATCTTCTCCTGCCTTTTTTAATATAATTGGTAAAACTCAATGGACGTTTCCTTGATTTATTTGTAAGCAGGAGTTGCCACTTCTGAGGGAGGTTCGAGCTGGGGGTAAAGACAAGGGCTGGAGGGGGTTTCCGGATCCGGTGGCCAGCAGCCGGCTCCCGTCTTTAACACCAGTATACTCAAACATTGATATCTGATTACAGTACAAGTAAATAAAAACAGACAGAAATATTTTATGTCCTTTGTTGGATTTAATATTTTATACCTTTTTATAATTCCTATCAAGCACTCAAATGTCATGTCATATAAAGTGTGTGTGTGTCTTTCTTCCAAGGTTGAACTATGTTTATAGAAAATGTTTGCTAATTCTAACTAGTTGACCTTTAAATATAATCTCATAGTAGCTAAAGATAATTTTACAAGTTCACATTTGATAAATTACAAGCAATCAAATCAGGCCAGAGAGCAGACTGATTAACATAAATAAAGCTAGAACAGCTCTTTAATTTAGACTATAGGTTGACTAAGTAAAATCAAATTAAGAGTATAACCATGATCCAAATAAAAACACGAACATAAGTTAGATAATATAATTATTCCTAGAAATAAACAACTATTTCAAATCAGTGTTATCACTAAGGTATAATCACGTTAAACAAACAGTGTTAACAGTTTTAAACGCAGACACAGAAACTAAGATGAATCTGCCTTAAAAACAATCACCAGACCTCCAACAGATATTGAATTAACACCCAGGAGGTAGGTAATAATTAATAGTTATTAATTATTCCGCATAAACAATTTAGACACGAATCATTTTATATCCCTAAAGTATAATAGCAAGTTAAACTTTAAACAAAAGCCGATTTCAGTGAACCAAAACTTATCTGAAATATAGACGTAACGTCCTTGAGGGGGCGGGCTAAGTCGTAACCATAGCGACAGAAGCTGAACCAATCAGGAAGCTAGCCTTCTCAAACGGGGATAAAAGGCCGGGAATGACGCACGCGCACCGAGCATTTTCCGGGAGACGCACAAGAGGCGGTTCGTTCTTAATGCTCCATTTATATGCATATATCTTATTAATGTAACTGTTTGTCTCTGAATATCTGTAACCCATGTTGTGTCAAATAAATCTTTTATACGAAGGGCGACGCCTCCGCCGTTTTGAACACGACGTGGTATTCTGTCCACAACACCTTCCTGTCTTTAGCTGCACCTTTTGATCTTTACAGCTATATGAACATGTACACATTTTTATTCCACCACATACACAATACTAGAACATCCTGATGCATGCTCAATAATCCAGGTAGAAAAATCTAAAAAAGTTAAATCTGGTCCTCTGGACATTCAAAAAAAACCAAAACAAAGCAAAACAACAATATGTAGAAACGTTTCGTCTCTCGTTCGAGAGACTTCTTCAGTCTGAGGTGCTGTTTTCAGCTCAGTCTCTTAAATAGCACCTTCTCAGAGTGGATCAACCAGATTTGCTGCTGACAACCAAAACCAGCTGATCACATGCTCAAGAAGGACCATCAGCCTAACAATGGATCATTAGCACACTGATGGCTGTGTACTATTCACAGAGGGCTGAGTGATACTAGCAATCACAGCATAGTAAGAGGGGGACAATTGAACCCGGAGGCCTCCACCCCTGTTTAATGATGGACGGTTTTTTTTCACAAAGATGGCCTCCTTTACTCCTCTCTCAAACCATCGTTCCTCTCTATCCAGGATGTGCACATCTTCATCCCTGAAAGAGTGACCGCTGGCCTGGAGATGAGTGTAGACCGCAGAGTCCTGGCCTGATGATGTTGATCTTCTGTGCTGGTCCATCCTTTTGGCCAGTGGCTGTTTTGTTTCCCCGATGTAAGACTGATCACAGCCCTCCTGACACTGAACAGCATACACAACATTACTCTGTTTGTGCCGGGGGACTGGATCTTTGGGATGAACCAGTCTTTGCCGTAATGTATTTTGGGGTTTAAAAGCCACTGGGACGTTATGTTTAGAAAATAAACGTCTCAGTTTCTCTGATACTCCCTCAACATATGGAATGACCACTGGTCTGGGTCTGGGTTCCTCCTTTTCACCTGTTGGCTGACTGGAGTCCTGTTTGGGTTTCTTCTCTGCTTTTAGGAAGGCCCAGTTAGGATATCCACATTGCTCACACAAGACAGGCTCTAGAGCAATGTGGATTTACTCCCAGGTGCAGTGCAGCAGGACATCGAAAAGAGAGATGTTGGATGAACTATTTATTTATAATTCCCCTCAGTTCTTTTATTCAATCCATTCAATGTTTTAAGCTGCATTAATCAAAGGAGTGACAGCCTGAACGAGCCAGATGAACAACGTGGGACGAGATTCCAGGATGAAAACAAGAGTCCAGTTCATTAATGTAGTTTACAGTTCAGTTAACTTGTTTTTAATAGTGCGTTCAGTTTAATTATCAGTGTTTGTGTGACATACAGTTTGTAGTGTTGAATAAATAAAAAAATTTAAAAAATTTAAACCTGATGTCTTCATTTTCAACTTTAGTAACACGCAATATGTTTAGCATCATTTTAAATTTGAATTACATAATGTCCAGATAGCTTAATTTAGCTCAAAGCTTCTTTATATCACTCACACTAACATAAATACTGTTTATTATTATTAAACTGTTATTATTTAGCACATTTAGTATGTTATAGTGTAGCGCGACGTGTGCGCGTGCCTCGTTCTATAAACAGCGACATTAGAACTGGATCAGATTGTGTCTCTTCCAACACAGATGTTGGTCACAGCACCTGGAATCTGACGTAGATTAACTACGAGATTAAAAATATATTCCATCAGTCGTAGTTCAGAAAGCAGTGTATCCGCCGCCATGTTGATAGAAATATAGCATTTTTCCTACCGCGCGTGCGTGTGCGCATGTGATTTAACACAAAGCCTCAGCGGGAGACGTTTACATTATCAGCGGGGGGTCAGCGAAAAACCTCCACTCTGGAAGGTGGGTTCAGAAACCTCCGGATTCAAAGAGTGGGGCCACTGGTGTCATGTAAATGATCAGCAGAACCGCAGAGAGAAAGCTGCGGATTCACACAAAATACGCGCCGTGTAAACGGCCTCTGAGAAGGTGCTATTTATAACACTGAGCTGAATACAGCACCTCAGACTAAGGAAGACTTTTGGATGAAAGACGAAACAGTTCTATATTTTTTGTTGTTGTTTTGCTTTGTTTTGTTTTTTTGAATGTTCAGAGGACCAGATTTAACTTTTTTATATTTTTCTACCTGGATTATTGAGCATGCATCAGGACATCCACATGTCTGCTAGATCCCATCTCAACCAGGCTATTTAAAGACATATTTCCCTTAATTAATAACCACGTCTTGGATTTGCCAATTTGTCTCTAATAAACAATTACGTACCAATGAATTTTAAGATTGCTGTAATTAAACTTTTACTTAAGAAACATAACCTTGACTCAGTAATCGTAGCCAATTATAGACTTATATCTAATCTAACTTTCATCTAAAAAATTCTAGAGAAAATAGTTGCTGGTCAGTTACATGATCATCTGCAAAGAAATAATCTGAAGAGTTTCAGTCAGGTTTGAGAGCTCACCACAGCACTGAATCTGCACTGGTGAAAGTTACTAATGATATTCTCATTGCCTCTGATAATGGGCAGGTGTCTACACTGGTCCTGTTAGACCTCAGAGCTGCATTTGGTACAGTTAATCACAATATTCTACGACAGAGACTTGAATATGAAATTGGAATTACAGAAACAGCTCTAAATTGATTTAAATCATATCTATCTGATAGATTCCAGTTTGTAAATGTAAATAATAAATCTTCATCATACAACAAAATTAGTCATGGAGTTCCTCAAGGTTCAGTGCTTGGACCAAGAAGGCCACCTGCATCATGAAGGACCCCACTCACCCACCCACGTATTGTTGGACGTAACTGGGACCCTGTGTACATAATTTCGTTCCACCACATGTACTACGTGTGGTGCGAATGACAATAAAGTATCTCTGACTCTGATATTCTTCCATTAGGTAATGTTAACACCATGGAATAAATTTTCATTGTTATGCTGATGATACACAGTTACATTTGTCCATGAAACCCAATGAATCCAATCAACTACTTAGACTACAAGCATGTCTTAAAGACATAAAAGCCTGGATGACACTAAATGTGCTGCTTTTGAACACAGACAAGATTGAGGTTTTAGTTTTTGGACCTGAACATTTTAAGAATATTTTTTCAGTCTTTCTCCCTCCTTAGATGGCATTAATCTGGCCTCCAGCTCTAATGTTAAAAATCTTGGTGTTATTTTTGATCAGGACATATCTTTTCTCCTCCACATTAAAAACATTACTGGAACTGCCTTCTTCCACCTGCGTAATATCACTAAAATTAGAAACATCTTATCTAAAAATGATGCAGAAAAACTGGTTCATGCATTTGTGTAGATGAACAGATGCTCAGATATATTCATCAATTAACACGGATTCCTCATTTTTCTGGACTGAATAAAACGTGCATTGAATTTAATGAAATGCAAACGTGAGACGTCATTTATCTTTGACCCATCAAAATGAATGCGGTCATTTATTTACAGAATCAAAGTTTAACATCAAACATTTACATTAATTTGGCAAAATATGAAAATAACACATAATCAATCAGGAAAACCATACGGCCATGATTTTCCGTTGCTTCACCACAGACATTTGTGAAAACTGTACAATTATGTTCAATTATCCACACGGCGGTGGATGAGCACTTTACACAGACATTTCTAAATTATCTGGAAGGATTTCTACTTTAGAGAAGAATTTAAAGATGAAAAGATGAAGTTTAAAGGGGGTGAAAGATGGTGTTTGAGGGAGAGTGTTGAACAGAACGGCACTCTCCGGGCTTTCTTCAGCTTCTTCCTTACAGTACACTTAGGTGGTGAAATCGACTCTTTTACCTGGAGATGTCTCAGGCGAGATTCCGTTTAACGCACCCTTTCAGCGTCTCCGTAGGATGGCTGTGAATCGTCCGGAGTAATGGCGAGATTCTGTCCGACACAAGCTCACCTCAGTAGAAAATGTTATAATCCCATGAAACTCGGAAGAGCTCTGTGGTCATGTCAGGGTCTTCCCGGCTCCCACAGCAACTGCCAGCACTAGGACATATCAGAACTGTCCGCACCGCCGAACTTCTCCAAAACCACAGAACTCTGAGAGAACTAAGAAGTACCGGCATTTTTAAGAGCTCTTTTCCCGGTTCATTTGATCGTCCCGGATTGGTCCAAAACAACCAGACAGGGGTGTGTTTTGTGATGTAAGAGGGTTACTAAAAGTCAGAAGACAGCAAGAATGTTATTGAACAGATTAAACTGTTCTCACAGACAGAGAGTGTTTTGTTTTGGCGAGTTTTAGAAACAGGTGCCAAAACCCCCCTGTTGACGTCTGAGAGGATGTAAAAACAAGGCAGTTGTTCCAACACATGTCTGCTTCGACTCCTGACCTCGGAAAACGCACACTTGCTCATTCAAAGACAGAAATCAGAAAATGCATAATTACTCTGTAACAGCTTTAACATGAATTCTAACTTTGCATGAGAATTAAAAATCATTACACTGTTTCACAGTTAATAAAATTGATTAGTTCACTGCAACATCTAAAATGGTTTGAACTAAGACACTTTGATTATCAACATTTGTAAAATAGTAATGATAATAAAAAGAGAGTGTTCTTCCACTTGATTTTCAAGAAAGAGAGTCTCAGGATGGGTGAACCTGTATTTCTGGATTCAAATCAATGAAATGACAGTTTCTGTCCCACAAGGTTCTTAAGGTCAAGGGTTTTGACCTTAGGCTTAGTTTTGACATCAGGTTAAGTTCACTACAGTCCCCCCTTTGGAAATCATCACCTGTCCATGGGGATGAATTCCAACTATGAACTTACGCCTTCAATTGTCCTTGAAGCTTGATGTAATCCAGCAAAGAAACCAAAGTCAAAAGTAATCCAGCAAGGAAAACAAAAGTCAAAAGTAATCCAGCAAGGAAAACAAAGTCAAGGTAATTCCACAATGTTCTTGGTAATTCCATTGTGTTGATTATAATTCCATAACGTCATCGGTAATTCCATTGTAGCAATGCTTTAACCCCTTGGAAACAGAGTCTGTAATCCATTGGAAAAAGTCATATAATCCACAACGGTAAATCCACAACGATTGGAAGTGTTGATTGATCAGCATACAGAGGGGTACCCTTGGATTGAACTGAAGATGCGGCCACTGGATGAAGAGTGGAGACCAACGTCAGGATTGCAGGTCGCCTCCAGCGAAGGTCGTCTCTGGGCGACGTCCAGTCGGTGCCGTTCTGGTTCAAATGTGACATGCAATTATGTGGTTTAAGGTGGGCTTATGAAGGGGATTTTACATAAGGCCTTAAACTATATGCACCTGGTGTGTAAGCTATTATGGTTGGGAACAGCTACAACTACCAGTTAAGGGGTGGAACATGCTGAAAAGGGGTAACTACAGGGGTTTATACCTATAGAAAAGGATTCCAAACTATTTTTCCATTTCTAACTTGGTTTAAGTTAGCTTTACATGGCAAAATATAGTCTGGTTCAAATGTCTGTTGTCTTTTAGACGAACGATTTGAGATTGGGTGTTTGGTTTCCCCATAAATGTTTTGGAAGTCTATGGCGAGACTTATCAAAAAGAATTAGCTATCCCCCCGAATAGAATTGTTTGAGTAGGTTCGGCTTAAGCGTTGTGAGATCAATGTAGATTATGGTACTTAAGGTAACAATAATATACATTGACTCCGCAAAGATTGCAATTTAACGAATGAACTGCATGTTGGCATGGTTAAAGGCCTCTTAGTCTCTAACTTAACTACACAACAAAATTCATTCTTTCTTCAGAAACAACCAAAACCAATTCAACAACGTTTCAACATCGACAAGAGTAGTGACTAAGCAACTAAAACATCGTTTCACTGCTTCACCTCACCCTGGTTGTCAGTTTCAGTCACGCTGTCCCGTGTGAGTGGCTTCTTCGCAGACCCGCATACGCGAGGCATAATCATATCGAGGTGCGCTGCATGGCGATCCACGTCGACTCGGAGTGACGTTTGGCCCCGGAACAGGGATGCGAGTATCCCACACAATACGAGGGTTATCGTCATTAGCAGGGCTATGATTAACGTGTCCGCGCTTGACCACGCATAGGTAATTGGTTGGATCGGGTTCTTAATTGTGGACCTGAGGGACTTGAGAACTCGGTTTATTGGTTTAATTGTCGGGGGTAGGACCAGCAAGTTTAAACTATGGTTAAGTTTATTATCCATTAGTTATCTTCTGCTTGGATGACCCTTATTCCCACGAGGTCAGATTTTGTGAGATCTTTGTCTCCTGAGGAGTTATTGCACGCCTTGTGTGGTTTAACCTGGTTACGATGTACCCATTTAACAGTTGGCTCTTTTTGGCCTTTACTGATTTTTATCTGATAGACAACTGGAGACAGTTTGTCGGTTATCAGATGGGGTCCAGTCCATCTAGGCATCAGTTTACGGGCGAGAGTTCCGGTCCCGGACTCTCTTCTCCCAGTTTTGGGGGCAAACGTGTAGTACCAGACCCTGTCTCCCACTTGGAGTTCCTCGTGAGAGGCCTTTTGGTCGTAGTACGCTTTGCGTCC
>NC_056498.1:82450797-82451155 GCF_014905685.2 Nematolebias whitei
CAGCGGAGCCAGAAAAGATTACTAAACAGACAGCTTGATTATAAAACGGGATAGCCGGAATAGCGAGGTCAGATCTGAATAACATCATGGTTGTTTAAAAACCCAAGGTCTTGGTCTGACTGCACGTGAACAAGACAAATGGCTATTCTTTAGTTCACACGACTGGAGTTTAATTAAATGATGCGGGGTCTAAAAACAGTTTTAAATGATAACATTTACATTTTATCCAACATTCCCTACTGTTTATTATTTAAAACTAAGTTTTACCATATGCAAACTATAAATTTATGTGGGCATCACGTTTAACTGAAGATTCTATGTGAATGACGTTGAAACCCCCCCCCCCCCCCCCCCCCCC
>NC_056498.1:82451255-82453078 GCF_014905685.2 Nematolebias whitei
ACCCCCCCCCCCCCCCCCCCCCCAGGGCTGATGGTAAGAGCATAGGAGGAAAAGCACGTCATCACCCCAGGCCCTCTCTGGCGATGACCCTGAACTTCAGGTTCACTCAGTATCTTCAATTTGTGGGCCCCGGAACAAGTAAATCAAAGGCAGAAAAACAAAAATCACACAAAGACCAAGCAAAACTAGAATTATGTGGGCTCTTTATGAGCGAGCAGTAATTTTTTTTTATGAACTGCAAAGATAACTGAATCATCACTTTAAACCAATCTAAAATAATAAATATAGAACAGGTTTTTAGGTCTGAGTGTAAAGCATTGTGACTATTTTAACTACTAGTTCTGGTAATAAAACTATTATACTTTGTTCTCCTGAAATGACCAAATAAAAAACAACAACAACATCAATTTTCCTTTCCCTCGGCGTTTTGGTGCTCTGAAGAGTCGGGAGGCCCTCGTGAGGGGTCCTTTGTTGCTCAGCGGTGATGTAATTATAGGACCGCGGAGTTCTCTTCATGTGTGTAAGAGTCTCTGTTATCAGTATGTTTTAAACTTTCTAGGGACGTGTGTGCACTGAGGAGGCCTAAGTCAGCGTGTCCATCTTGTCGTTTTTCTTTGGGGGTATAAGTTCAGTTCAGGATTTTCAGGAAGAATGTGTGTCAGGCCACTTGTCCTGACAAAGTGGGGGCTTTCATCAACCAGATCGATCCCAACGGGTTTGGCTTCTCTGGTGGTGTGAGGTTCTCTCAACCACCTGATAAGGTCCAGTCCACCTCGGTCCCTTCCTCTTGTGATGACATTCAGCAGCACTGAGTGTGTGGGGCCTCCCAGGTTCATCTCCCTCCTTTGGTTTTGTCACCTGTGAATGAAGCCTGGCACAAAGGTGCTGAATTTTTCTGTATTCCTTCGTTTCTTCTCCAGGTGAGAGCAGTTGCTGCACCCAGAGACTGTCTTCCTTTCACCCGCCACCTGTAACACAAAAATCTACAAAAATCTCCTACATTGTTGTCTAGGGGGTCTATCTTCAGATCTTTTCTAATTTTTCCTGTCTATTTTTTGTAGGTCATATGATGTTTTATGTTTTAGTCCAAATGCAGCCCTCTAAGGCGTGTAACTGTATTTTCTGTCTCTTCCACTAAAGGGGTTTGTCAAAATAAGTATTTCCTTATTACTTATACACTGTAATAGCTTTATAGAACAACATAAATCACATTTCATTTGTACTTTCATGTTTACAAACCTGAACCAAGAAAAAGGATATGTCGGATTCTCAAAAGTCCTTACTCTGGATCCTAGAACAAGCACAGTTATTTTCACAAGAGAACATAGAAATCAAAAGACATTATGTGTTATTACCACATGCAGTGAAAATGAGTAATCAGAATCAAAAAGTTAAAGTTTTTAGTGGTGAAATATTTGGCATGAGCAGACGTTAGTTTTTAGTTAAGATAATAAATTTATTTGTCTTACCTCCTCCTGTCTGTAGGGAAAAATTATTAAACGCATGCGCAGAAAATATATATTTTTTCAAATCAGTACAATACAACATCAAACATTGCGTTTTCTGATCGAGATAGAACAAATAAAAGGAAATCAAAATCAGTTATCCAGCTCTGCCGTAGCTCCTCTGGAGATCTGTTTAGGCAGAACAAATATGTGCTCATCATAAAAATGTGGTTAAAACACTCTATACATGAAAACTCAATTAATTTCTTGATAGTCCAGTCAAGTAAAGTCAAGTCAAGCTAATATATCTAAAAACATAGATCCACCACATTTTCATTGTTCTCCTGGGTCCAAAAAAAGGTAAAAAAAAAAAAAAAA
>NC_056498.1:82453178-82456982 GCF_014905685.2 Nematolebias whitei
TCTAGCAAGGCAAATCTATAAAATCAGTACATCAATCACTATATACCTCCCCCATTTTTCTGAAACAGTACACCAGTGTGCCCCGTTTCAGAAACATCGAAGTAAAGTTTTCCCGTTTTGGTTGTTGGTTAATAAGATTCCCGTTTTGTATTTGCCCAAAATACTGTTTATGTGTGAACCGAATCATCCTCTGTACATGATAATTTATTTATGTATTTATTTTCCAAATTAGCGCTCTATAGGAAATGTGAGATCAACCACAGTTCAGATTTTCCAGCTCATATTGCAGACCAACATTTGTTAACCAAAAAGAATACAAACAACACTTTTTCATTCTTGTCCCTGAGTCCTTAGTCTAATCTGTAAAGACAAAGTGAGCCCAATGGAAAAGCCAATAATTTGTTCAGGGGTAACCTTATTCATTTTTGATATCCATCCATCCATTTTCTTTACTCGTTTATTCCATTTTGGGTCACGGGGGTCGCTGGTGCCCATGTCCAGCAATCACTGTGCGAGGGGCGGGGGACACCCTGGACAGGTCGCAAGTCCATCACAGGGCCACATAGAGACAAACAACCATTCACTCTCTCACTCACACCTAGGGACAATTTAGAGTTACCAATCAGCCTAACATGCATGTTTTTGGCCTGTGGGAGGAAACAGGAGTACCCGGAGAAAACCCACGCATGCACGGAGAGAACATGCAAACTCCACCCAGAAAGGCTCCTGGACCAGGGTTTGAACCAGGAACCTGTTCGCTGAGAGGCAGCAGCTCTACCAGTTGCGCCACCGTGCTGCCCTCATTTTTGATATAAGATTGTAAAATTATAAATCTCTCCTTTTTGTCTAAAAGTCATTGAACTAGGCAGGTGTCCCAAGTGACCACAATACTACTTTTCAAAATCAAAATTTTGCTGTAATGTTTGAAAAGTGTGTCTATGTGGGTGCATTTATGTCAGAGCAAACATACAGCATCTATCCTGGATCCGGAGTGAACGCACCACCGTACATCACATGCAAAAGTCGACACTCAAATCCAGACGTATAGTGACAGCCCGCTTCAGGTTCTCTCCAGTGTGACTTTGGAGATACTGCAAGTTCAGAGTTCAAGAGTTCATCATGATGTTAGTCCAGTTCCCCCCTCCTGGACAAAAGTGCAGTTCCACAGACATCAGCATTTTGTTTCAGTTCAAGTCTATGTGCTCCAGACTTAGATTTTTGTTGTTGTTGTTTGGTAGCAGAACAGAATGTGGTCTCATAAAGTCACAAGTTCTTGTCAGCCTAGTTTTTCATCAACCTGCACATGGGATACACTACTGGGCACTTCAGAACCAGTCCAAGATGTCAAACTGCAACTTGCATGTGGGTTTTCAGCAACTTATATGAATAATTGTGCATTATGTGTCATCAGAACGTCCCTCCAGGTTCAAGAACTCACTCAGTTCAACTTTTTCTTAATTTAAGATTAGCTTAAAAATAAAGTAATCCAATTAAATCCTGATATTATTCTTAATTTATTTATTAATAGCTCTAAACCAAACAAAAAGTTGTCTCGGGGCACTTAACAGAAACAGTCTTAAATAGCTAAGTCAACTACCCAAATAACAAATCCAATTGTAAAGTTCTCCATCTCAAGTTACACATAGACAAATAAAGCTCAGATTGAGCTCTCTGATAGCCATTTCCATCTCTTGAAAATCCATCTGCCTCTACCTCCAGCGGTGTCGTAACTGCACTCTGACCAACACAAGGATCTCAATCAGCACCTCATAGTGAAAGCCAAAAAACACCATCAACACTAAACTCAGAATTTAAGGCAGAACTTCCTACACTACACAAGTCAAAACTCAAAGGTCGTGAAAGCTTAAACGGTCTGAATTGTCCTACAGTAAATGAAACGAGAACACAATCTATTAGTGTATTATCCATATTTAATGCCTTAACAGTGCTAAGTCTGCTAAAATGTACATTGTTAGGTCTGCTTAAAATGAGCCGTCAACTCCTAATGTGGCTATCTCGGATTTAATTATATTATGTTAAATTTGCACCTAATTTATAGATTTAATAAGCCGTTAGTAGTTAATTTTTATTAAGTGTGGTTTGGTTTCAAAGGTCAGAGGTATTCTCTTGACATGAAGTGAATTTAAACAGTTTAAAGGGACATTTCAGAATTTTTTATAAATTAATTCAGTCAGTTAAAGGGAATTTCAGATATTTTCTAAGTTGGGTTTTGGCACAAGATTATAAACAGTAGCTATCTTACCCAATGTAGATGGCTTATAAAATCAATGTCAATTTCTATTTTTCAACATCATGCAGTATTCTTATTTATATTTTATCTAAATTCAGATAACGTGTTTTTTAGAGTGTCAAACTTCTTAAAACTTTAGTGCAACATGACGTTCACGAGCGTGTGTGTTTGTGCGTGTGTGTGGTTATCACACAGGAGGGAGTTCAATGCGTGCGTGCGTTTGGTCTCCCAGACTGAGAGCCGGCAACACCACAGATAACAGAGAAAGTCAGCTGTACGCTTGAAGGACATTATAGAATCAAAAAACAAATAGTGAACAGTTATCTGTAAACTTATATTACTCAATAAGCTTACAGGCGAAGTAGACAAGGTATTTTAGCGGGGGTTTTTTTGTTTTTTTTTTTGTTTTTTTTCTTATGCAGTTAGTGGGTGTTGTCTTTTTTCTGACAAACAAAGCTGCAGTCTTTGTTCCCCAGATGAAAAAGATTCACTTAACCCAAACTCAGTTAAAAAAAAGGTTGTAAGCAAATCTGCTTCGGGTCCCGTCTGTTAGTACAGCAAGGATCCTCCACAGGATCAGCCTGTCACTTTAAACATACACACAGACAGACAGGAGTTTTGCACGTGTCTCACAATTTTTCAGAATAAATGCCGGCTTATGAGTCTCACTCAAAATTTTAGAAAGGGTCTTGACAAATAGTCTCACCTGCTTTTGTCAATTAAGATCTTGATTCAGGAAAGGTCTCACTTCTGCTTGTAATCGGTGAAAAATCTCACTTTTCTCACGTTACTCATGAAAAATCTCACCTTTTTCACGTTGCTTGTTTATAAGTTTCTCAACCCTTAGAAATCTCACTTCCAGAGGAGGTCTTGACTCATTTTATATTAAAAATGGCAATTAAGATCTTGATTCAGGAAAGGTCTCACTTGTGCTTGTAACCTGTGAAAAATCTCTTTCTTTTTTTTTCACGTTACTTATTTGTAAGTTTCTTAACCACCCTAGAATCTCACTTGCTTTTCATTTAACGCCTCACCAGTTGTCTCACTTCTGTACTATACTGGGTCTTGGCTTAAACTGTTTTTTCTTTTTCACTATTTAATCAGGTCTTGATTGTATGGGCAAAACAGCTTCACTTTAACAGGGTCTCAGCCTTGTTTTGAGCAAACAACCTCACTGTTCGACTTTGCTTATAAAAAAAAAGGAAAAGTCTCATACTCGCCTTGTGTGAGAGATGGGTCGGAGCTCCGCCGGTCTGTCCCCGATGTCTCGAACCTGAACCTATCCTGCTGGCCTGTGACACAATCAGTGTCCGGGGCTTTTGGGTGGCCTATTGCCGACCTTTCAGCGCGTCCTGTCGAGTCCCACCGACGAACAGATTGCGGGGAGCTCCTGGCTGGCTCGCCAAGAATGTTAGGGATTTTTTCCCTCGTATCACCTTTAAAGAATTCACACACAAGACAGAGTATAAGAATTTTGAATGAGCCCTCTGCAGAGGGGGGAGTTCGTGACCTGACCAAACGTCAAGGTGAAGTCCGCCGTTCGACGGGAGAGC
>NC_056498.1:82457082-82463514 GCF_014905685.2 Nematolebias whitei
TGATCTGTTGCAATGTTGCTGCTGATCTATTTCATGTTGATGTGTTCATGCGTGCTCATCTGCTCACACAGACTCATGTTCATGCTGCTGTTCGACGTAATGTTTTTATGCCGTTATTGCTTAGTGTATTTTAGTTGATGTTTTTCTTAGTTCATATCTTTGATGTTGTCATTGTTTTTCTTTTACATTTTATTGTTGGATGTAACTGGGACCCTGTGTACATAATTTCGTTCCACCACATGTACTACGTGTGGTGCGAATGACAATAAAGAATCTCTGACTCTGATATTCTTCCATTAGGTAATGTTAACACCATGGAATAAATTTTCATTGTTATGCTGATGATACAGTTACATTTGTCCATGAAACCCAATGAATCCAATCAACTACTTAGACTACAAGCATGTCTTAAAGACATAAAAGCCTGGATGACACTAAATGTGCTGCTTTTGAACACAGACAAGATTGAGGTTTTAGTTTTTGGACCTGAACATTTTAAGAATATTTTTTCAGTCTTTCTCCCTCCTTAGATGGCATTAATCTGGCCTCCAGCTCTAATGTTAAAAATCTTGGTGTTATTTTTGATCAGGACATGTCTTTTCTCCTCCACATTAAAAACATTACTGGAACTGCCTTCTTCCACCTGCGTAATATCACTAAAATTAGAAACATCTTATCTAAAAATGATGCAGAAAAACTGGTTCATGCATTTGTCACTTCTAGACTGGACTATTGCAATGGTTTATTATCTGGATGTCCAAATACTTCTTTAAAACGTCTTCAGTTGATCCAAAATGCTGCTGCCAGAGTCTTAACTGGAGTTAGTAGGAGAGATCATATTTCTCCAGGTTTAGCTTCTTTCCATTGGCTCCCTGTCAAATCCAGAATAGAATTCAAAATCTTATTTCTAACCTACCAAGCTCTCAACAACCTAGCTCCATCTTATATCCATCCATCCATTATCTTTTACCCGCTTCTTCCATTTTGGGTCACGGGGGTCGCCGGTGCCCATGTCTGGCATTCACTGTGCGAGGGGCGGGGTACACCCAGGACGGGTCGCAAGTCCATCACAGGGACACATAGAGACAAACGAGACAAACAACCATTCACTCTCTCACTCACACCTAGGGACTATTTAGAGTTACCAATTAGTCTAACATTTATGTTCTTGGTCTGTGGGAGGAAACTGGAGTACCTGGAGGAAACCCACACATGCACGGAGAGAACATGCAAACGCCACCCAGAAAGACCCCCGGACCGGGATTTGAACCAGGGACCTGCTCGCTGAGAGGCAACAGCTCTACCAGTTGTGCCACCGTGCTGCCCTGCTCCATCTTATAGTCAAGATCTAATTGTTCCATATTTTCCTAACAGAGCACATCGCTCTCAGACTGCAGGCTTACTCGCGGTCCCTAGAATTTCCAAAAGCAGAATGGGAGGAAGATCTTTCAGTTATCAGGCTCCTCTCTTGTGGAACCAACTTCCAGTTTCTGTCCATGAGGCGACACATTGTCCAGTTTGAAGACTGGGCTGAAGACTTTCCTTTTTGAGAAATCCTGCATTTAGGTTTGGCTTGTCATGCTGCCTTAAGCTTAGACTACTAGAGAACAAACTGACCTAATTTTCTTAAATTAATTGTTAAAATTAAATAGTTTTCATTTGATATTATTTCTATCTTAACATGTGATTCTTGACCTGCCATTGTGTATCTGTTCCTACCAAACCCAACCAGTCGAAGCAGATGACCACTTGTCCTGAGCCTGGTTCTGCTAAAAGGTTTCTTCCTCATGAAAGAGTTTTTCCTTTCCACTGTCGCCCTCATGCTTGCTCAAGATGAGAGTTCAACAATGGAGTTAAACTGAAAGCAGTCTGCTCTTCAGATAAATAATTTTAATTATTATTTTTATATATGAATGTTTCTGTTCAGTGCCCTGAGATGACTTCTGTTGTGACTTGGCGCCATATAAATTAACTGAATTGAACTGATTTGTCTTGACTTGCTGTGTTGTGCTGCCAATCAGATGTCAGGGTCTGTTGACAAGCTTCATTAGCCCCGCCCACATCACATCACTGAGTTCTTCCTGTCTATATTCCTGTGTAGATGTGAATTGTTGAGTTTTCTTTTTCTTCCTTTAATAAAATGTTGTTCTTTATCTTCTAAATGGTTGAACAAGGTTCAAGCAGCCTCTCTGTGTTCAAACCATGACAGAGAGGGACTCGTACCAGTGACTCGTCTCTGTCCTGAATCTTATCTCGTCATCTGTGCGCAGCGGCAGTATCGTAGCCTGTGAGGTTGATCTGAGGTATGATTATTGCTAGTTGAAAACTTTACCCAATACCCCGTCTTGATGACTGTAAACACAGTCAGCAATGGCAATTTTTGACAGTCTTAACAAAGACTGAACAATTTGTTGAAAGAAACAAGCACCGTTCAACTAGTGGTCAATTCTTCTGTTCCAGACAACTAATAGTTAATTGTAGTGATGAGTAAATGAAGCTTTTATTAAGCATTGAACCAATTGGGCCAATTGTTTCAAAAACATCCTGATGCATGCTCAAAAATCCAGGTAGAAAAATAAAAAAAAGTTCAATCTGGTCCTCTGAACATTCAAAAAAACAAAAAACAAAACAAAGCAAAAAAATATAGAAACGTTTCTTCTCTCATCCAAGACACTTCCTCAGTCTGAGGTGCTGTATTCAGCTCAGTCTCTTAAATAGCACCTTCTCAGAGTGGATCAACCAGTTTGCTGCTGACAACCAAAACCAGCTGCTCACATGGTCAAGAAGGACCATCAGCCTAACAATGGATCATTAGCACACTGATGGCTGTTTACTATTCACAGGGGGTTGAGTGATACTAGCAATCACAGCATTGTAAGAGGGGGACAGTTGAACCCGGAGGCCCCCACCCCTGTTTAATGATGGACGATTTCTTTTCACAAATATGGCCTCCTTTACTCCTGTGCCGACTGGCACAAATAGAGTAATATTGTGTATGCTGTTCAGTGTCAGGAGGGTGATCAGTCTTACATCAGGGAAACTAAACAGCCACTGGCCAAAAGGATGGCCCAGCACAGAAGATCAACATCATCAGGCCAGGACTCTGCGGTTTACACTCATCTCCAGGCCAGCGGTCACTCTTTCAGGGATGAAGATGTTCACATCCTGGACAGAGAGGAATGATGGTTTGAGAGAGGAGTAAAGTAGGCCATCTTTGTGAAAAGAAACCGTCCATCATTAAACAGGGGTGGAGGCCTCCAGGTTCAACTGTCCCCCTCTTACAATGCTGTGATTGCTAGTATCACTCAGCCCTCTGTGAACAGTAAACAGCCATCAGTGTTCTAATGATCCATTGTTAGGCTGATGGTCTTTCTTGACCACGTGAGCAGCTGGTTTTGGTTGTCAGCAGCAAAACTGGTTGATCTACTCTGAGAAGGTGCTATTTAAGAGACTGAGCTGAACACAGCACCTCAGACTGAGGAAGTCTTTCGAATGAGAGACGAAATGTTTTGCTTTGTTTTTTTCTTTTTTTCTGAATGTCTAGAGGACCAGATTGAACTTTTTTGGATGTTTCAAAAATAGGAACATTTGTTGAAGCTTCAGTTACAGTGACCTCTTGTGGCAATTTGCAATGCTGCTATCAAATAAGGTGTTATGCTTTTAGTGGCACACACTGAAGAACTTCAGTGACTAGTGTTAAAGAAACTACTTTACTGTGGTAAAAAAAACAGATTTTTTTAATTCATCAGCTTTCTATGTTGTCTGGTTTGAAAATTTATTTATGCTTACATATTTTTGAATAAAGATTGATAATTGTGCATTGAAGAGATTTAATAAAAATGTTTCAATGGTATTGTGCTTGTGTAACTGTGGCAAATTCCAAGTCTTTTTAATTCTTAAAAATAACAATGAAATGACGTCTCCATCATCTCCATGTTTGGAGCTGAAGTGTCTAATCATAGAGGAGGTATCATGATGCTTCAGTTGGACACACCAAACGTCTGCAGAAGATTAATTTACTTCCTGGTAGATTTTTTTTTTGGTCCTCTACTTTTGGAGAAATTAAGTGGAAACAAGTTTGGTTGAATGAAGAAAAATGTTGCAGAACAAATAAAGTTAAAGAGGTTTCATATAAAATCAATCATAATGTATACCCTGTTAAAAAACACTGGAAAGATTTAAATATGATATTGACTACTCTTGTACATTTTGTGAACTACACATGGAAACAATGTCTCATTTATTCTATCAATGTAATCACACAAAGACATTCTGGACAGATGTACAACAACTCATACAACTGAAACTGGACAAATAATTCAACTTACAGAGAAATACATTAAATTATGCTTCGACAATAAAGATATGGGCAGCACGGTGGCGCAACTGGTAGAGCTGCTGCCTCTCAGCGAGCAGGTCCCTGGTTCAAACCCCGGTCCAGGGGCCCTCTGGGTGGAGTTTGCATGTTCTCTCCGTGCAAGAGTGGGTTTTTTCTCCGGGTACTCCGGTTTCCTCCCACAGACCAAAAACATGCATGTTAGGCTGATTGGTAACTCTAAATTGTCCCTAGGTGTGAGTGAGAGAGTGAATGGTTGTTTGTCTCGTTTGTCTCTATGTGGCCCTGTGATGGACTTGCGACCTGTCCAGGGTGTCCCCCGCCCCTCGCACAGTGATTGCTGGACATGGGCACCAGCGACCCCCGTGACCCAAAATGGAATAAACGGGTAAAGATAATGGATGGATGGATGTTAAAGGACTGGAAAACAAAAAGCCAATGAAAACTAACTCAGTTCTAGAAAAACTTCATGTGAATTTATCTGTATAACATTTAAATATATTGTGTTGTATCTTTAGAATTTTGTACCATTTTATAACCAAATTGTTCTTTCTATACTTTTGTACCTGCTAATATACCCCTGGCAGACAGTTTGTAAAATTGATAAAGTTTTGTAATAAAATAATTTAAAAAAAGAAAAAAAGTTGAACACACCAAACACTGCACCTGCAGAAATACACTAATGTAAATTAAAAAATTTATTTGAGCCCATACTGATATATGATTATTAAAATCACATACATCATTTTACTGTAATTATTAAATACGTGGGTTAAATGGGTTAGATAATATCTTCACTGTTGAACATTACTATAACTTTTTTGACATTTAAATGCCAAAACCACCTTATGAGCAGAATGAAGTGTTCCCACATGTTAGAACAACCTCTTTTCCTGGCTGCCTCCATAATTAATTCAAACTAACAGCAGAAACACACCTACTCTCCAACACACTGCAAACATTTTAGAGCTGTTTCATAATGTTGAGCTCTCAATTCAAAACTGTCTCAACCTGTCACCTGTCAGAATCGAGACGAGGCGGTGCCAGAGAATCAGCTTTTGGGACCATGAACCAGTCGAGAGATTCATTCCGACAATGAAACAGTTTGTGTTTCGGACGTCACATGTCACGTGACTTTTTCTGCACCAAAACAGGGTCCGAAGCAGTGGTTCGATGTAATTTTACTGCAGGGTTCGAAGCATGTTTTGAAGCTTTTGTTTCATACTATCATCACTAACAAGCACCGTTCAGCTAGTGGTCAGTTCTTCTGTTCCAGACAACCAATAGTTAATTGTAGATACACATTTTGTTCTGACAGAAGTCTCATACTCTGTTAAACTCAGTTCATGCACAAGCTAAATTTCATCTGTTTGTTTTTAAATAGAAAACACCATGATACAGTGGATTTGGTCTTTTGGATGTTAGATGTGATATATTGGTCTTGGAAGAGAGGCGGATTCTGAAGATCTGATTTCAAAGAGCTGTTCAGTTTTTATGTTAGTGACGTCTTCAGTGGTATGTCCAGATGTAGGTGTTGATGAACAACTTCAGGACTGTACTCCTAGACCCGTTGAGCATGCAGCTGCTCCTTCCATTCCTGAGCTCATGCTCTCCTATATTTTACCTTCATCTCAGTAGATAAAAGGAGGAGTGTGTGCACCTGAGGAGGAAGTAATCAGAACAGACCCAGTGAAGCAAAAATAACAAAACTAGTGATGAATGAAAAACTACAAATAAAATGGTGTTGAGCTCTACTTGGAATCTTCCCTGTTTGACTTGAAGAAGTTCTCTCTCTGGATACTCCTGAGTCTCTGAGTAACAAGTGTGGATCTTTGAGTAAACAAATTGTTGGATAAAATGTAAATGTTATAATTTAAAACTGTTTTTAGACCCCGCATCATTTAATTAAACTCCAGTCGTGTGAACTAGAGAATAGCCATTTGTCTTGTTCTAAAGTGTTCACGTGCAGTCAGACCAAGACTTTGGGTTTTTAAACAACCATGATGTTATTCAGATCTGACCTCGCTATTCCGGCTATCCGGCTATCCGGTTTTATAATCAAGCTGTCTGTTTAGTAATCTTTTCTGGCTCCGCTG
>NC_056498.1:82463524-82475492 GCF_014905685.2 Nematolebias whitei
GCTCTCCCGTCGAACGGCGGACTTCACCTTGACGTTTGGTCAGGTCATGAACTCCCCCCTCTGCAGAGGGCTCATTCAAAATTCTTATACTCTGTCTTGTGTGTGAATTCTTTAAAGGTGATACGAGGGAAAAAATCCCTAACACAAATGGTATTTTATAAACCAGCAATTATGTGTTCCGATTGAAAATGTCACCAGCTCTCCTGGATTTGTTAACGTCATGACAACATGTTTTATGTCATCTGCATGTGAGGGTTTGTTATTTATAGTCAATTATAAATTGCAGCAGCTTTACAACAAGGTTCATCTGGAAGCTGATAAAGTATGTTGTCATCATTTAAAAGTGATCTAAAAGAGCAGTAGCTGCCTCCAGGAGGCCGCCTTGAACTTGTTTGAGGATTGAACATGTCTTGGAGATGGAGCTAGACCGTCTGCTGCTCCGGCTCAGAGATTCACTCCTTGACATGTGGTGTCTGACATTTTTTATACACTCAACACTACAGCTCCAAGGAGTCACACCACCCAGCAGCCATTACGCACAGGAGGATGAGAATCCTGTTTTATCTGGACCCCCTCAATCCATCAGAGTCAGAGTCAGAGTCAGAGTTCCTTTATTGTCATTCGCACCTCATGTGGTACATGTGGTGGAGCGAAATTATGTACACAGGGTCCCAGTTACATCCAACAATAAAATGTCTAAGAAAAACAGTAATAACATCTAAGATATGAACTAAGAAAAACATCAACTAAATATACACTAAGCACTCATAACATAAAACATTGAACATCACCACAAACATGAACATGAGTCTGTGAGCAGATGTGCACGCATGAACACATCAACATTGAAACAGATCAGCAGCAACATGAAACAGATCAGCAGCAACATGATATGGTTTTTTCACAGTGATTATTCTAGTTAGAGATTCATGAGTCTAACAGCCTCAGGGTAGAAGCTGTTCCTCAGTCTAGTGGTTCTACACTTAATGCTCCTTAACCTCCTTCCTGAGGGGAGTGGGGCAAAAAGTGTGTGTGCTGGGTGGGTGGGGTCCTTCATGATGCAGGTGGCCCTCTTCCTGCATCTGGAGGTGTAGATGTCTGTGATGGTGGGGAGACTGATTCCAACAGATTTCTGTGCAGCCTTCACCACTCTCTGCAAAGCTTTTCTTTCTGCAGCTGTGCAGCCTCCATGCCACACATTGATGCTCGAGCACAGGATGCTCTCCACTGCACACCTGTAGAAGGAGGTGAGGACTGAGCTTCCCAGACCAGCTCGCCTCAGCCATCTGAGGAAGTAGAGTCTCTGATGAGCTTTCTTGATCAGGCTGGTGGTGTTGTTGCTCCAGCTGAGGTTGTCATTCATGTGTACACCCAAGTACTTGTAGCTGGAGACCACTTCCACCGCAGATCCTCTTATGTTCAGGGGGGTGTAGGTGTTTTTGTTCCTTCTGAAGTCCACAATCATCTCCTTTGTCTTCTTCACATTGATGTGAAGGTTATTCTCTCTGCACCAGCTCTCCAGGTGTTCCACCTCCTGCCTGTAGCTGGACTCATCATTGTTTGTGATGCATCCCACCACCGCTGTATCATCTGCAAACTTTACAATGTGACAGCCTGGATGGGTAGCTGCACAATCATATGTGAGCAGAGTAAACAGGAGGGGGCTCAACACACATCCCTGAGGAGAGCCAGTGCTGAGGGTTATGGTGGAGGAGGAGAGGTTGTGGATCCTCACTAACTGTGGTCTGTTTGTTAAAAAGTCTAGTACCCAGTTGCAGATGGAGGGGCTTAGTCCTAGTGTGGATAGTTTGTCCATCAGGGTTTGGGGGATCATGGTGTTGAAGGCGGATGTGAAGTCCACAAAGAGCATACGGACGTAAGAGTTTTTCTGCTCCAGGTGGTTGAGTGCAGTGTGGACCACAGAGGAGATTGCATCCTCTGTTGATCGGTTCTCACGGTATGCGTACTGATGAGGGTCCTCGTTGATGTTGATGGTTGTTTTGATGTGAGTCATGACCAGTTTTTCGAAGCATTTAGCGACTATCGGGGTGAGGGCCACTGGCCGATAGTGTAGTATGACATATGCAGGATATATTCATACTGTTTAAGACGGGTTCTTCATTTTTCTGACTGTGTAAATGCGTGCATTGAGTTTAACAGAAATGTAACGAGAGACGTTATTTACCTTTGACCCATCAAAATGAATGCGGTCATTTATTTGCAGAATCAAAGTTTAACATCACACATTTACATTAATTTGGCAGAATATGAAAACAATAACATGGCTAGTTTCACAGAAAGTTGGAACAATACGGAGATTGTCCTCACTTCTCAGCAGAACAGCAGACATCAATCACACGGCAGTGATTGAGAACTTTGCTTCAGATATTTCTAAAATATCTGTAATGATTTTAGGAGAAAGGAGAGTTTAGGATGGAAAATGGAGATTTATCTTACAGAGAGATGTGTGAGGGAATTAATCTGTTTGACCAGAAACGTGCACGCTCCTTCAGTTCTCAGCTTGTTCACGGTACGCTTGGTCGAAGTAGAACTTTTACCTGGTTGACGATAGGTCAGCGTCGGTATAGAATCCTTCCTTTGACTCTTTCAGCGTCTCCGTTGAGAGCAGCTAAAATACTTCGAGAGTCGTGCGAGGTTATCCAAACAGAAGTTATAATTCCCAAAATCGTCACTGCATTCTGTATTCCAATAGAAGCATTCTGGACGCCTGCGTTAGCATCCAAGAACTCTGAACTCTTTAACTCTCTTCAGAGAGTTAAAGTCTGGAACTCTTCTCCAGGAAAACTTTCAAGCTCTGAAAACTCCCATGTTGAACTCAATCTCAATCTTGAGCGCCGCTGCTAGACTGGGAAGTTGCCACATTTAAATGGGTCGACTTCCGGGTCATTTGAGAGCTTTTTGATTGGTCGATGGACCAGAAAAGAGGTGTGGTTTGTGATGTAAGGTGTTATGAAAAGTCAAGGATTGTTTTAGTGACAGACAGAAAGATTATTGGAGAACTTCAGACTTCGTGGAGTCTCTACTCTTATTATCTGCTGTAATAGTTAAACATGACATTTCTTTTTCAGTAAACTTTTAGTTGACCGAAACTTGAACCTTAACATACTTACAAATTTGCTCATTGAAGACAGAAAAATCAAGAAATGCATATTACCCTGATTTCTTCTTTGAATGAGGAATAAAAATCATTACTTACTGTTTATGTAAATAAAAATGAGTAGTTCTCTTCAACCTGTAAACATTGAGTGAACTAACACAATTTGATTATCAAACATTTGTAAAATAGTAATGATCATAGAGAATTGTCTTTTCTACTTGATTAATTCAAGAAAGAAAGTCTCAGGATGGGTCAAACTGTATTTCTGGGTGCAGATCAATGAAATAACAGTTTCTGTCCCACAAGGTTCTTAAGGTCAAGTGTTTCGACCTTAGGCTTATTACTTCAGGTTAGGTTCACTACAATAGTCATTCAGACCAGTCACTGTAGAGCTTTTTGGGACTGGGATGATGGTGGCAGTCTTCAGGCAGGTGGGAACTGTCTCCAGGGTAAGTGAGGTGTTAAAGATGTCTGCCAGCACCTCACAGAGCTGATCAGCACATTCCTTCAACACTTTTCCGGGGATGTTGTCTGGGCCGGTTGCTTTGTGCGGATTAATCCTCCTGAAGGTACTCCTTACTTCTGCTGAGGTCACGCTGAGATGCTCTTCATCCGGTGGTGAGGTGAGTCTGGTGCTGGGTGGTCTGTTCGGGTCTTCAAAGCGTGCATAGAACTTGTTGAGGGCATCAGGCAGAGATGGGTCTTTGGGACATTGTTCACTCCTTCCTTTATAATCTGTTATGCACTTAATGCCCCTCCACATGCTCCGAGGGTCTTGTGAGATGAATTGACCCTCGATCCTCTTTGCATATGTGGCCTTGGCCCTCTTAATACCAGCAACCAGCTCTTTTCTTGTCCTACTCAGCACGATCCTGCTCCAGCACGATCCTCGCCTCCCTCTTCCTTCCTTCTCTCTCCAGTGGCAGTAAATTCACTGTACAGCCACTAAGCCAGGGTTAAGCCTCTTATCACCTCCACTCCCACAGCACTGCACGGTTTGTGATCTCGTAACTCCGAGTCGAGTCTTTCATGTCACATTTCACGAGTAATGTCCCTGCTGCGTGAAGGCAGTGTTAGCATGTGACATCAAGGCACCACAAGGCATCACATCACACCTGTTTTACAACAGCTTCATTGGCTTCCCATCATGTACCGCATCAACTACAAAAAACTCTTCCATGCCTTTTGGACCTTCTTCACATGCTACACTCACTCGTACCCTCAGATCCTCTTCTTCTATTCAGCTCATGGGGCCCCTTGCTCGTCTTGTTACTATGAGGAACAGAGCATTCAGCTGCTCTGCTCCCCAGCTCTGGAACTCACTCCCACCTGATATTCACAACACACACTCATTGTCACATTTCAAGCTCAAAACTCTTCTGTTTAAAGTAGCATACACACTGTGATTGCAACTGCACTGTCTCATTTTAATTCTATTTTTTACTTGTTTTACCTGTGTGTATTATATTGTCTGTTTTTATGCTTGACTATGTAAGGTGACCTTGAGTGCCAAGAAAGGCACCTACAAATAAAATGTTTTATTATTATTTATATTCAAAGTGATGACACACATGTTGAATGACAATATAAATATTCAGGTGAGGAAAGAGAACAGCAAAAAGTTTCTATTGATAATAAAGAAAAACATTTTATGATGCAAAGCAGATGGACGTACAGAAGGATACATGTTTCGTCCAGGTGCAGCCCTTTAAGGACCTCGATGGAGGGTTCAAAGTGAAGCAGAGTGTAGTCTATGTCTCTCTGGGTCTATTCAGTACCACAATCACACAGACATCTGCTTGCACTGCTCTGAGTACAGTCCAGATTCAGTCTTTGTTTCATGGGTAATTACACATCACTGAACCTGTGCACCTGAGCCACATTTAACAGCAGAGAGAGAAATTATCCTGTGCTTCAGGTCAAAGGTTAACTGCTTTAAATAGTCCTTGCAGCTCATCAGTGAATGATCCTCAGGTGTGGATCTGTTGACTCCCTCTGGTGTAGAGGAGCTGCAAAGGAAAATGATTGAACATTTGTATCTACAATTAACTATTGGTTGTCTGGAACAGAAGAATTGACCACTAGTTGAACAGTGCTCGTTTCTTTCAACAAATTGTTCAGTCTTTGTTAAGACTGTCCATAATTGCCGTTGCTGACTGTGTTTGCAGTCATCAAGGCGGAGTATTGGGTAA
This sequence comes from Nematolebias whitei, assembly GCF_014905685.2. Lineage (NCBI taxonomy): Eukaryota > Metazoa > Chordata > Actinopteri > Cyprinodontiformes > Rivulidae > Nematolebias > Nematolebias whitei. The sequence continues at coordinate 82,468,835 of NC_056498.1, forward strand.
AGTTTCCAACTAGCAATAATCGCGCCTCGGATCAACCTCACAGGCTACGATACTGCTGCTGCGCAAAGATGACGAGACAAGATTCAGGACAGAGACGAGTCACTGGTACGAGTCCCTCTCTGTCATGGTTTGAACACAGAGAGGCTGCTTGAACCTTGTTCAACCATTTAAAAGATAAAGAACAACATATTATTAAAGGAAGAAAAAGAAAACTCAGCAATTCACATCTACACAGGAATATAGACAGGAAGAACTCAGTGATGTAAAACAGAAATATTTATGCTGTATGTCAGATATATGTTGCTTAATTTATACTTTATTAGTATTCGGTGCACAAAGGTATCAACATTTTCCTCCCCCTGCAGGTCGAGGTTGTGTCTTTTGAAAACAGTCTGGTCTAATAAATAAATTAACAATTAAATCAGAGAAACAAATGACCCTCCACCTGAAATGGAGACAATAAAAACATTAATTCTAACTGGCTAAAATGAACTGACAGGTACATAGCTTTCTGGACTGGGTTTTTATTTAATTTTAAGTAATACTTCTTCAATAATACTCCAGATTAAAAACAAAAAAAGATTATATCATATCATCTGGACCAGTTTAAGTGAGAAACATTTCATCCCCCATCCAGAGGACTTCCTCAGTCTACGGCCTGCCAACCAGATGTGTCCTGTGTGTAGCCTTCACTACTGTGTTTGTGTGGAATCTCAGATGTCGACTTTTAACACGTGCAAAACACACCCATCCAAAACAATCAATCATCATGAACAAAAGTCAAATGTTTTAGGACAGATGACCAACTTGCTACTCACAGAAACAGCCTGAGGACGAAATCCTCTGGATGGGGGACAAAACGTTTCTCAATTAAAGAAACTGGTCCAGATGACATGATTTAAACTGTTTATTGTTATCCACCTGGATGATTGAGTTTATAAACCTGATTATCAAAGCTAAATGGAGAAAGAAGTTTTGTGATTTATTTAAAAAAAAAACTTATAATGTCCATAAACCTGACATTGAGTTCAAAATGTATTTAAATCTATGACCAACAAAGATTTCTTTGTCAAATCAGACCGTTGAAATCGGCCTCAGATCTTCTTTCATTAATTTTGCTGTTTCACAGATTTTTATATATTTTCCCTTCATCTAGGACCACCGATTGTCTGAGTTGTTTCATGAAAGTAGTTTTCATACAAATCTATGAAGATGATCACAGCACCCTTATGTTTTGGAAAGTGTTTTGGCAGTTTGTAAATCCAAGTGATGTGCGGTGAGCTTTGTGACAGGTGAGGCACTGACTGTCTGGAATTGGATGCTCATGTATATGAACCAAAAATAAAAGCTTATATTTCAATAAAATTTGTTTTACAGTTATTAGAAAATGTTTGACACTTCATTGTGGAGAGATCTTCTTCAACTCAATGATTCTTTCACATGTCTTATGGAGCTACTGTCTGGTCACAGACTCACCAAACTACACTTAAACCATTGGAAAGTCTCTACAATCGGACCTTGAAGGTTTTATACCAAAAGACAACCAGATTTCATCACTGCAATATTTTAGCTAAATTTGGTATTCTAGAATTTCCCAATTTTATAAATTACAATTTTTATAATTGATCTTCATATGCATAAATGGACTTGCACCCAAACCATTAAGCAATGGTATACAGAAACTGCAGGGCTACAGTAGATCTACCAGAGCAGCTGGCGACTGTAAGGTTCCTTTTCGTAGAACCACTTTTGCTCAAAGTGCTCTCTCTGTGAGAGGATCCACAATTTGGAAGTCACTCCATGTCAATTTAAAGTCTCTAACCAGATTCAATATGTTTAAAAAACAAACTAAACTCAGGCTGTGTCAAAAACAGCATTGCATTCATGCTTAATATATTTTATTATGTTTTAATCCATTTGTTTTATGTGTATGATTCATCTAGTTTAGCAAAATCCTTTAGTTTTGAGATATGATCTTCCATTTTGTCTAAAAAAATTTAAATGAGTGTACCATTTGTTTCATCCCTGCTGCTCCTCTGTGTAACAGAAGAAGCACAGTAGCACCTGCTTCATTGTCCCTATGGTATGGTATGGTATAAAGTGTATTCATTTTAAAAAGGTACAAAACAATTCTATAACAATATATTGAGTAATGTCGAGCAAACACAGAGATAAGAGACAAGTGTTGGAAAATAATTCAGAAGATATGGAGGAAGTTAAAAAATCTTTGAACTTTTTGAGTGCTGAACTAACTAAATTATCAGCTAAATGTGATTTACTGACAGGACTGTCTGAAGAAGTGAGACAATTGAAAGAACTGATGACTAATAAAGACAGAAAAATAGCTGAACTGGAACAGAAAGTAGACGACATGATAAATAACATTACTCAGTGCTGCCCCCTATCGGTGCAGCAAGGTATATTTTGCTGCACCCCAGTGTTTTTCCGCGTGCATTATATTAGAAAGCAGAAATATGTCACACACATTCGTTCAATATATTAGGCAGACTATAGAACATCAGCATGTGTAGCACATGTGTAATCAAACATGTATATTGGCGATAAAGAGATACAGCAATGGGCATCCACCAACCACCTACTTCATATATTGTATGTGACATAGCGCCCCCAGAGGTGAACCAGAGCAGTACACTGCCTCACCCCGCATTGTTTGAACAGGTAATGCGTAAAGCAGTGGTGGCTCAAGAGATTTTTTTTTTTTGCAGGTGCTAAGGGGTGGGGGGCTAAGCATTTTACTGAGGTTGCTATGAAGGATCAATCATTCACTTCACCACTTCCTCTTGCAGAGTTCGGACGCGTTTCCCCATCTCTCCCTCTATGCTTTGCTGTTCTGACTTTGTCTGTGAAACTGCTTCTGAGCCTCTCTTGCATATCTTCCAAACCACAATTATGGACTTGATTTGATCAGTTGGTCCCTCATCACATTTGATAACATTACTTCGAAGAGAAGACAGGCTTTAGGTGAACCAATTTGCCCTGTTAGCACGCACGCAACTGGATATCTCATCAACTTGGAAGACTTGATGATGTGTCTATCTCTGCTGCCATTTATGGATTTTAAGGACGCATATTTAACTGGATTTATAACAACTAGATCCTGCTTTTTGGATTCGGCTGGTTGCTGGTTTTATCTAAAATCAAGGAAGTCGTCAGCAGCTAATTTGGACTCGATCATGCTGCTTGCCTTATGATGGCTTGGTTCGTGCCTCGAGCACCCAGACTCAAATGCTTTGGGCAGAATTGATCAGATCTCGGGAATTTTACTCAGTCACGTTCCATCGGTGTGACCATGTAATTTGGACATTTCGGAACTGTTTGGACCAACACAGACTCAAGGTAGATGTCATTAAGTTCTGCTTGTCCCCAAAACAACCGTGCTTATCTGAATTTGGCTCCACTGGCTGGCCTTGAAAGCAACCTTATCTGAATTCGCCTAGAGAACATGTAATCTGATGCTCTGCCCCCCTCCCCCTCCCAAGGAGGAATTGGAAACCAGCTGAACAAACATTGTGTCATCATTTCAGGATTCTTGGATTCCCATAGGCATTGTCCTTGGCCATTCCCCGACTTCCCTCGAGAATGTTTAAGGATCTCACCGGATGGAACTGGTTGATTATTCCATCCTTATCAGAACTCTTACAGTGTCCTCGAGAACATCCATGGACATTGCTCACCACTCTCGTCGTCTTCCCCCCTTTGCGGAATGTCTACGTCACTATGTGCTGTTTGTGTGATGTGTTTTTTTAATATTAGCGTTTTTCTTCTCAGCCAAGAAGGAAGAGTCTGATAGGATTTTTTTTGCCTCCAATTCCTACGTGTCCAGTTTCACTACTTTTTGTCTGTCTAAACTGATCTCACTTGTAAATGAGTCTTCTAGGCTCCATGTGATTTATCTGTTTAAATAAAGGTTGAATGAATTTGTTCTTTCAGTTCTCAAGGTCAAGGTCAAGGTGTCTTTAATGTCATTCACATCACATGTGGTACATGAGGTGCAACGTAACTATGTACACAGGGTCTGTGGGCTATTGTGAAGGTTTAAAACTATTAATTGATTATTAGGGGTTAGTTTAGTCAAGATAATGTGTTTTAGTGTATGCAGCTGTGAACCAGGAACTCTGTTAATTGCACCAGCAGGAAGGGAGGTTTAGCCTCATTTGATTGATAACTTTAGGAATGTTGGAGGGCCTCTAAGAAAACTCTCACCATTTGGAGACACCAAGAGATAACATTGTACATTGAGGAGGTGAATTATGGTCTTCCTGTGCAGAAGGTCAAAATATCTCCTGGGGGGGAGGCCCCCAGGTGTTATAAGGAGACACTTTTTCCTTTGTTTTTCAGAACCAGCTTCTGTCATTCTGGGTCCGCTTCTCCAGATCTGCTTGTATTCTGTGCATCCGTTTGTGAAAATAAATGTTGTTAAACCTGAAGGAAACCTGGTCTTTCCCTCCGATCTAAACCAATCGGGGAAGAACGAACCGGCACTCGTTCTTAACAGGTCTCAGTTACATCCAACAAAAATACAAATTGCAAAGAAAAACAGTAATAAGATCTAAGACAAACTAAGAAATACACTAATCTAAGACTATACACTACTAGTACAAAACAATGCACCAAACAACAGCAGCACAAACATGAGTCTGTGTGAGCAGATGAGGACAAATGAACACAGCAACAAGAAGTAAATCAGCAGCATGAGATCAGCATCATGGATAGTCAGCAGCACATATCAAGAATCAAGTGTCATTACTGTGATTTTCTCACAGTGATTTTTTTTCACAGTAATTTTCACAGTGATAATCCTGACTAGGGATTCATGAGTCAACAGCCTCAGCTTGTAGCAATAATGAAGGGTGAGATGGAGGAAGAAGAGTGACACCTTTTCCATCTCAACTCCACTACATTTGTTTTATTTATTTTTCATTCATTAAAGTGGGGCACCAGCTGGTCAGTTTACTGACCAACAACAACTTAATGAATATATTCACCCTTAGTAGAATCTGTTAATTACAGGGAGTTCTATACCAGAACAAATTCGTATTAATCTAAATGAAGAGACCAAAGTTGTTTTTGAAGTTTTATTACAAAAAAAATCAAACTAAAAATCAACAACAATAATAAACAAATAATAATTATTAAATCAAGGTGTAATTCTCTTATTTAAGACAAAATTGACTCTTTGAGCAGGAATTATTTTGGTTTCTATACACGCATGAATTTAGACAAAGTTTGACTATTTTAATAAATAGTTTACTTTGGATTTTGGTTGAAAGTAGTTATTTACTGTGATCAGATGAGTCATTTATTATCACTGCAAGCCAGGAAATGATTTATCTAGTTGTCAGTGTAGTGAACTAGATGACCTCAAATCTACCAGATGGACAGAGGCTGTTATTTTCATTGATCTGAATAAGTCTGGGCCATCTGATGACTTTCTTTCTTGAATTAATCAAGCAGAAAAGACAATTCTTTATAATCATTACTGTCTTACAAATGTTTTGATAATCAAATTGTGTTAGTTCACTCAATGCTTTACAGGTTGAAAAGAACTACTCATTTTTATTTTACATAAACAGTAAGTAATGATTTTTATTCCTCATTCAAACAAGAAATCACCTGAATATGCATTTCTTGATTTTCTGTCTGAAATGAGTCAAGTCGTAAGTGTGTGAAAGTTGAAGCTTCGGTCAACTAAATGTTTACTGAAGAAGAAATGTCATGTTTAAACTTTTTCAGAAGATTACCAAGAGTTGGCTCCACGAAGTCTGCTTTTTGCAATAATCTCTCTGTCAGTTGTTAAACAAATTTCATTCTCTGACCTCGACTTTTGATAAACACCTTACGTCAAAACCACTCCTCTTTCTGGTCCATCCACGAATCAGAAAGCTCTGAAGAAAACTCGGAAGTAAACTCATTTAAAATGTGACAACTTCCCGGTTCTGTTAGAGAGTTGGAATGGAGAATGGAAAAGTTCTCATGTAGTGCTCAAGGAGTTCTGAAGAGAATTCGAGAATTCAGGATGATCCAGAGACGTTTGGAATTATAATTTCTGTTTGAACGACCCACGCACGACTCTCTAAGGATTTTAGCAGTTCTCAACGGAGACGCTGATATCAGTTGAAAAGGATTCTTACTGAGGTGATCGATCGTCAACAAGGTAACGGCTTCTTCTTCGACCAAGTGTACCGTGGGCAAAGCTGAGATCTGACGGAGCGTGCAATTTCTGGTCAAACAGATTAAATTCCCTCACATATTCCTCTGTAAGATAAATCTCAATTTCCTCTTAAACTCACCTCTCTCTCACAAAACTAGTACAGATATTTTAGAAATATCTGAAGCAAAGTCCTCAAATCACCGCCGAGTGATTTGAAGTTCATTATTTGTGAAACTGTCTGTTATTATTTTCATATTTTGCCAAATTAATGTAAATGTTTGATGTTAAACTTTGATTCTGAAAATAAATGACTCCATTCATTTGATGGGTCAAAGGTAATAACGTCTCTCGTTCGCATTCCTTTAAATTCAATGCACGGCATTACACAGTCAGAAAAATGAAGAACTCGTGAATATTGTATGCATATATATTTACCACATATATTTGTCATACAACAAGTGACACGTACCCACGTGACTCACTACA
>NC_056498.1:82475592-82476420 GCF_014905685.2 Nematolebias whitei
TATATTTGTCATACAACAAGTGACACGTACCCACGTGACTCACTACATCAGCTAAGAATCATAACCAGAGGCATCGTCACCAGTTTCTGCTCCTTACCAGTGTTGAGGGCATCACTCATCTTTTTGGGGTTCTGCTGGTGGATCAGACCAGGACACACCACACTTAGCAGCATTCTTCATAGATGTAGAAGGATGGCAGCAGGCTTGATCCTTCTTCCAAATTATTGTTTATTTGTTGGTTGCAATCTGCTTCCAAAAAATCTTCCTTCTCTGATTCCATTCTAGGCAATTTGGGTAATAAAAAACGGTCCATTTTTGCATTTCGTGCACTTTTAAAATGTTTACCGAACTTTCAGTAACTTGAATTTTCACTTACGGTTCGGAGGTTCATTTCCTATTGCAAGATATGAGTTTTTTATTTATTTATAACTCAATATAATCATTGATTGTTTTTTTTTTTAAATTAGTTGTGTTTTGCGAGCAAAATATCACAACAACCACATATTAAAGAATATTAACTTAGATGAAAAAGAAAATAATCAGATATTTTCTTGGGGGTGCTACGGGGTGCTATGGCTTTTCCAGGAGGAGCTATAGCAACCTCTAGCTCCCCCCTGGAGCCGCCTATGCCCTGGACACCTCTCTATGGGTCTCTAGAGGTATTCTGGGAATGTCCAACTGGGAAAGGAGACCCTGGGGAAGAGCCAGGACACGCTAGAGAGACTTTAGCAACTTTGCCATTGATGAGTGTGACTCTGCTCGGCTTTTGTCTTATTGGTTTTTCTCAGGTGGAGGTGATTTGCCACTGTGACTTGTTTCCTGCTCTGT
>NC_056498.1:82476520-82479557 GCF_014905685.2 Nematolebias whitei
ATTTTGATCACTGAAGTGTTGAAATAATTCAGAAAACAGTTTTATAAAACAGTTTTATAGAACAGTCAAGTGATCAAATATATTTTCTCTTATCATTGTCAGTATTTTAGTTGTCATGATGGCAGGTGAGGCATTCCCCTGACTGCACATCTCTAGTAAATCCATTATCTGTTGTAGCCCACGGCTCAAATTAAATAAACCAAAAATCAGCTCTAAAAATATTAACCATAAAAATCTTATTAGAATAAACACAATTAGTTTACCAGAATAAAAGATTAAAATCATTGAATGTGGACTATTGGACATCAGATCTCTTTCCTCTAAATCCCAGTTAGTTAATGACCTGATAACTGATCATCATACTGATTTATTCTCTCTGACATAAACCTGGTTATAACAGGAGGATTTTGTTAGTATAAATGTATTCACTTCATCTAATAATTTACATTTTTATGTTCCCAGAACAACTGGTCGGGGCAGAGGTGTAGCTTCTATTTTTCAGTCGGGACGATTAATAAATACTAAACCAATTAGTAGTTATAATACTTTTGAGTCACTGTCTCTAAGTCTATCCCATCTTAAATGGAAAACGGAATGGCCACTCTCACTAGTTGTTATATATCATCCACCAGGCTTTTAGAATTCTTAACTGACTTACTACTAAATACTGATAAAAGCCATAATAATGGGTGATTTCAATATTCATGCAGATGTTGACAGTGATAGCTAGGGCATAGCCTTTAAAAATGTAATAGAAACAAATGGTTTTAACTAAACTGTTAGAACATCTACTCATTCTCATCATCACACTCTTGACCTGGTTCTGAAATATGACTTCGAGATTAATAACTTAGTAATATCTCTTCAAAGTCCTGTTCTGTCTGGCCGTTTTTTTTTAAATACCTTTGAGTTTACATTAAATGACTACACAGTCACCGAGAGTAAATTTAACCTTAGTAAGTGCTTATCAGAAAAACCTTTAACCAAATTTAAAGATTATCTTCCATTGTTTTCCTCTGTCTTACAGAGTAATACATCAGAGAACAGTGACTTAAATCATCTAGTTGATAATTTTACAACTACGTTGCAAACTTGACTCGATAAAGCTGCTCCGCTGAAAAAGAAAGTAATCAATCCGAGGAGATTGGCTCCTTGGGTCAGTTCTGACTTATGTACTTTAAAACAGACATCTAGAAAGCAGGAAAGGAAATAAAGTCCATGCTCAATAATTCAGGTATACAATCCAACATTTTTCAGTAAGGTCATCTGGATAGGTTTTTTTTTTTTTGTGCTGAAACATTTCACCTTCGGTCCGGAAGGCTTCATCAGTCAAGGAAACACACAACAAAACTGATTCTTCCCCCAACAGCTTACTCCAAAGTGGAACAAACCAGTTCTGCTTGTGATAAGATGGTCTCTTTGATACGCCCCCTCCTCCATTGCCGGCCCTCTTCCTTGTTGACAGTCTTGTCAAACTGGTTGAAAACAACAAAGTCCATGCTCAATAATCCAGGTATACAATCCAACATTTTTCAGTCAGGTCATCTGGACAGTTTCTTTTTTTTGTGCCGAAATGTTTGACTGATGAAGCCATCCGGACAGAAGGCAAAACTTTTCAGCACAAAAAAAAGAAACTGTCCAGATGACGTGACTGAAAAATGTTGGCTAGAAAGAAAATGGCACTTCACTAACATTGAGGAATCTTACTTATCGTAGAGAGATAGCCTGCTAACAAAAAAAAAGTGCATTGTAAAGCTAGAACTTTAGGGGGGGCATATCTGATTGGACTATAGGAAAATAGGCGTGTCTGACGAGCCACATTTGATTGGATGATAGAAAAATGTGAGTGTCTGGCAGGTCACATTTGATTGGACAATAGAAAAATGGGTGTGTCTGGCAGGCAACATCTGATTGGACAAAAAGAAAAGACGTTACTGGAACAAAAAAAACAAACATCTGTTTTGGTTGTTGAATAATGTGAAAATAGTTACAATCAATTCATAAATAAAGAAAAAATAAAGTAACCAAAATACAATGACAATTAAACTGGCTTTGGGACAAAGGATGTTTCCTTCAACTTCACGTTGTTGCAGATGAGTGATTTTCAGTTTCTGTAAGATTTCTGCCACTGGAGCAGGTATTTCTGTTTACTGGTTAATTTCCTCAGCTGTCTCAGATTTTAAGGGTCAATCTTACTCCATGTTTCAGCTCCTTTCATAGATCAGATCTCATAGAAGAGCACTTCTAAACAGTAAATTTTGTTTTTAGCTTTTGTTTTGAGTCATTATCTCATTACAGGACTCATGATATTTAATTGAGACCAGACTTTTTGAAAATAGGAGCAGGTTTCGCTTCAGATGCTTCATATTTCATTGTACCCAGACCACACTCAAGCCAACCTATGGCAGGTGCAGCTACAACCAAGAACAAAAGAGAATCTTCTTGTGTTTGACAGTAGATATAACGCTGTTTCTTAGAAACCTTCAATTAAAAAATAAAGAGCCTATGTAACTTACTTAAAGAGACAGTTTTGTCTCATTTGTTCATGTGACAATGTTTCAGATTTTCCCACATTAAAGAAAGGAGCAGCAAAAACAAACAAACAAACAAACAAAAAACATAAAAGTAGAAAACAAGCACATTTAGGAGTGAGTACATAACCAGACTTTTGGCCCTCACACCTATACCCAGTTGCTTATGCTGCATGATGAGATCAGTTTTATCCATATTTTAGAAATTAAATTTAGCTTAGTCGACAAAACAATACAAATGAAGACTGTCTGTCTTAAAAAAAACCTCTTGGTTTTGCAGTAAGCAGCCTGATTTCAAACTGACATCTTGGCCAAAGAGGTAAAATAAAAATCTGTGTTCGCAGAAAAGTTGTTTCAGGACCTCCAATAAACTTATGTACACATCAAAGCACACAAGCTAGCTGCATTGACCCTGCCCTTGATAAAACACAGTGGACCAACACCAGCAGATGCCATGACACCCCAGTGACTGTGGAAACTTGACACTGGACCTCAAGCAATGTGAA
>NC_056498.1:82479657-82480299 GCF_014905685.2 Nematolebias whitei
TCCAAAATCTCCTGATAGCTAGCTGCATTGACCCTGCCCTTGATAAAACACAGTGGACCAACACCAGCAGATGCCATGACACCCCAGTGACTGTGGAAACTTGACACTGGACCTCAAGCAATGTGAATTCTGTGTCTCCTCTCTTCCTCCAGACTCTGGGACCTTGATTTCCCAAGGAAATGCAAAATTTACTGTAATCAGAGAACATAACTTTGGACCACTCAGCAGCAGTCCCAGGCGAGATGCTTCTGACGCAGTCTCTTGTTCAAGAGTGGCTTGACCTGGGGAATGCGGCACTTGTAGCCCATTTCCTGCACACGCCTGTGCACGGTGGCTCTGGATGTTTCTACTCCAGACTCAGTCCACTGCTTCTGCAGGTCCCCCAAGGTCTGGAATCGGCCCTTCTCCACAATCCTCCTCAGGGTCCGGTCACCTCTTCTTGTTGTGCAGCGTTTTCTGCCACACTTTTCTCTTCCCACAGACTTCCCACTGAGGTGCCTTGATACAGCACTCTGGGAACAGCCTATTCGTTCAGCAATTTATTTCTGTGTCTTACCCTCTTGCTTGAGGGTGTCAATGATGGCCTTCTGGACAACAGTCAGGTCGGCAGTCTTACCCATGATTGCGGTTTTGAGTAATGAA
>NC_056498.1:82480399-82482123 GCF_014905685.2 Nematolebias whitei
CCCCCCCCACAGATCAGAAGAAGAAGCATCTTTTCATCTTCTCTGTCTGGTGCGGGCGTTGACGTGTTACATAGAGCGCACAGCTGTAATGCGTCAAACTCAACACCTGTTTGTGCATTATAGAGATGCATTTGCAGGTCGCCCGTTATCCACCCAGCGCTTGTCACACTGGCTGTGTGAGGCCATTTTGAAGCCTACAAGCATCAGATTTAGAGCCTCCTGTCAACTTCAACGCACACTCGACCAGGGGTATCGCATCTTCGACTGCTCTGCGTAATGGTATGTCAATGCAGGACATTTGCACTGCGGCTGCGTGGTCAACACCCTGCTCATTCATTCGCTTTTATTTACGTGATGTGACGGCTCGTTCCATGACACATTCTGTCCTTAGTGCTCTAACAGAATGAATATTGTTGTTTTTCATGGAACTCTGTTTAAGCTCACATCTGTCTGCATGCATTACAGTGTGAGATGTTGTTATCAGTCACAAGTTGTGTCTGTGATTTTGGTTCTATTGTCATTAATCAGTTGATGACTATTGTTACCAATCAGTTCATTTGATCAATAATCAGTTCATTGTTATTGATCTGTTTATACTGTTCAGCCATGAACCAGTTGGTTCATGCCCCCCCCCCCCTCTTCTTTTCAACATCCTCTTCCCGTTGAAAATTTCTGGGGCGTTCATGTTTTTGTCAGAACGCATAGTTACACAACATGCGTCTGTGCATGGCACATAATTACGCAACGTGTAGTTATGCACATGGGGAGCTGAGTGAAAAGACGTTTTTTGGGCAAGCTTCCGCTTCATACTGTGTTCGAATGGACCCAGTGAGGCGAGGACCACATCCGCTTTGCCCTTAACCCATCAGCGACAGCCTTAAAGGGCGAAGCCTATACGACATAGAACGTTGGTTACGTACTGTAACCCCAGATTCTATGAGTATAGGCGTAGCCCTTTAAGCGTCGGGCCTCACTGGCTCCTAAATGGCTGAAGAAAAAGTTATTTGGGAGCCGATTTCCCGCTTTTAACGTAATTTATACGGATCGGGTGGGGCCCACACAGCAGGTGGGCGTGGACTAAATTTTTTCAGTGCTTATGCTGCGCATAACTGGATAAACCCATCAGCGACATCCTTAAAGGGCTACGCCTATACTCATAGAATCTGGGGTTACAGTACGTAACCAACGTTTCTGAGTCAACCCAGTTCAAGATGGCCACCACAGCAACCTGACCTTAGAAACAAAAAGTTGTCTATAATTCATCAAAAAAAGGCCTCATCAACAGCCCTATTCTTTTCCTCCATAAAATAAGTTGTATTCTGACGTGTTTTTGTGTCTTAAAAACTGTTTCTGTATTATCTGATGTCTTTGCATGAATTCTGAAAATGTACTTTTGAAGTTTTAGTATATATTAGACACTGATCACTGCAATCAGCTACAGCTAGTAGAGTTCAAATGTTCAAAAGTTAGTTTAAAACCAAGGTTTGGGAGGCTACAGCCAGATGTTTGTCTGCTGAACATCTGCAGAAACAGGAAACATGTTTTCTTTCTCCTGTCTGCTCTAATGCAGTCCACTTCAAGGTTCTAATAGAAAACACATTCTGACAGCAGGTGGAACGTTTCCACTGAACATCTGCTGCTTTTTCTATCATCTCTACTGACTTGTTGAAGCAATGATCCTGGAGGTGATTGATCCCTGCAGAGTGATCACATGACAGCAGCAA
>NC_056498.1:82482223-82485148 GCF_014905685.2 Nematolebias whitei
TATATATGTGTGTGTGTGTGTGTATATATGTATATATGTATATGAATAAAGTATTTTGTTAAAAAAATAAGGATTTACAACAAAGAATAAAACCTAAATAAATTAAATACAATGTTCGCATTATTATAGATGCAAGAAAGTCTTGTAGATGTGTATTTTATCCTCAAAGTCCAGGGAGAAAACTGGGTCACATCTTTTCCCGAACTTATAAATAGAGACATGAGTTTGACAGCAGGGTGAAACAGGTGGAGAGACGCAGCATACGGACCGGTGGAGCTCCAGAGTTTGCCCAGGATAGCTGATGTTTCTGGCTTCGTGGTGAAGTTTGACCCAACCCTTGAGGGTTCAAGAGGACTTCATTTTCAACTCATCTAATTGCTACACGGGGCAAGGATTGGTCTGTTTCCTGGAGTGTCTTTGGTGGAGTACGCTCCAGGCATAGAGAAGCAAACCCCGGGAATAGAAACACTGACAGGGTGACACGTTTCCTTATTTTTTTTTGTTTTTGTTTTAAAAGAACAAGACTGGTGAATGGACCCCAACAAATTTATTTTTTTGTATCTTGATATTTTTGAGCGCATAACTGCGGACTTTTCATTGGACAGTTTTTTATTTTTATTATTGACAGATCTCTCTTCCTCATATGAAACAGGTGAAATTAAGTTATTTCAGAGACTATATTTTCCTACGTAAAGTAAAATCGGTGAGACGATTCGGTCTTGTTTGGTGTTAATTTTCATGAAGGAATGTGTGAGTGGCAGATTGTTTTGAAGTTTCGGTCAGAACAGCTGATTTTTTTTTATTAAATACCGCATGCTCCACCCATCTGCACTTCTGAGCTGACATGTCCGAGCGAGTTTTATTTTACTGTTGTTTACAAATTGATCTTGTAGTGAAATGTGGGGACAGATTAACTGTCTCTTCACTACTAATTAAATATTCTTAAAGCTAGTTCAAGCACAAAGATAATAAAATTTTTATTTACAACGGATTCTTTCTTTTTCGAGTTAAATTAATGCCATGTGACCGAGCTAACTGTGACGATTGTTTAATCAGTGACATGAGACGCCATTTTATCTTTGACCCATCAGAATAAATGCGGTCATTTATTTAACAGAATCAAAATTTAACATCAAAACATGTACACTTGATTTGCTGATCTGGTTCTGATTAATAAAAACTTGGCACGCTTTACTAACAAGACAACAGAACATTTCTGAAGGCATCTAGATTGATTTACTGGTGAAATAGAAAGGTTTAAAGGTTTAAATTAGCACGCTTCTTTCAACACCAGCTCAAACCCCCGGTACACTCGGTGCGTGACGAATCGTTACCTTTGTAGAAGATAAATCAACTCTGGTACAGGGTCCATTTCAACGCTACCTTTCCAGCGTCTCTGGTTAAAGCGGCTGGTCATTGTCAGAAGTCGTGGGGTTTACTCCGTCAAACAGAACAAGCTTCCTTCGAAGTTGTAGGGCGTTACGCCCGGGTGAGTTCACAGCGAGGCGCTGTAACTCCGCTGGGATGGACGGACCCTTTGCACATGGTCCCATTCCATCAGCTTCTCAGTTCAGCTGGAAGACTTCATAGTTCCACTCAGAAGTGGAAGACTGAGTCCGAAATTCCACTCAGAAGTGGAAGACTCCTGGGAAGACTTTGGAAGAATCCGGTCAAAGACAGAAGAGTCGAGAAGACTGACTAGTTTCAGGAAGTGTTGACTTTTAAAAGAGTACTCACTTCCGGTCTAGATGTACTTCCTGATTGGTTGAAACAACCAACAGGGGGTGGTTCAAGTGATGTCAGAGGGTTATTAAAAGTCAAGAGAGGCTGCAGGAATGTTTAGGAACGTTTATTACAGACAGAGAAATGTTTTGAAGAAGTGAGAGGAAGCAGGTGCCAGTTTCTTCTTTTTTCGCCGTCTGCTAGGTTTAAAACAAAACCGTTCTAATAACTCGTTCTCTGACTGTCTCTGACTTTCGACCGACATCACTGACTTCTCATTCAGACAGAAGATCAAAATGCATAATTACTTTGTAAATAGACATTTAACTTGATTTCTAATTTAAATGAGGTTTAAAAATCATTAATACTGTTTCACAGTTGTTTTAAAATGAGTGGTTCACTTCAACATTTAGAAATGGTATGAACTAACACACTTTGATTATCAAGATATTCTAAAATAGTAATGATAATAAAAAAAGAAGAGTGTTCTTTCAATTGATTAATTCAGGATACAATTAAATAGTCTCTGGATGAGCTAATTTGTATTTCTGGATTCAAATCAATGAAATAACAGTTCCTGTCCCATGAAGGTCTTCAGAGACAGCTTTTTGTCGGAGGCCTAGTTCACTACAATCTTTAACATACTCATATTTCTAACCTTTGAAAAATAATTTGAAGAGCTCTGTTGTGCATGTATAAGCTCCAGTTTAGACAGGTGTTTGTTACAGGTGTATTGTACAGCAGGTCCATTCAATGAGAAGATGGCACAAGGTGCCGCTGCGATGATTCTGACCAGTGCACGTTTTGTTTTTATGCAGATTAAACAGCATTCAGTTCAACGCTCGTCTTTTGGTCAACACAACACAGAGTGAACTATAAAACGAATTGACAGGTTGATATTATTTGGACTGAGCTGAATTAATATCCGGCTAATTTCAGCATGGTTACACAGCACAGTTTTCTCTTTGCTGGATTGGAATATCCTCTTCTGTCCGGCCCCAATCTCTTCACCTCCAGTTTTTCCTCAATAAACATTAAGGGGTTATACAGGTCCTTCTCAAAAAAATTGGCATATTGTGATAAAGGTCATTATTTTCCATAATGTAATGATAAAAATGAAACTTTCATATATTTCAGATTCATTGCACACCAACTGAAATATTTCAGGTCTTTAATTGTTTTAATACTGATGATTATGGCATA
>NC_056498.1:82485248-82489766 GCF_014905685.2 Nematolebias whitei
TGGCTCTCGGTGTCTGGGCTGGGTGGTGGGGTGCACGTCGGTCCGCCCTGGTTGCTGCCTGGCGGGGCCTGGGTGCCCTGGCTCTGTCGGGGCTCTGCTAGGGGGTGGTATGGCCTCGGGGCTTGGGGCTCGGTGTCCATGGCCGGATCTACTTGGGGGGGGCATGGGTCGCTGGCCGGGCCTGTGGGCTCGTCGTTGCAGCTTCCTGGAGGCTCTGCATTGTGGTGGCTGGGGTCACCCGGTTCTTTCCTCTGCTCCTCTCTGGGGGGGTGCGGTTCTCCCTGTTGGGAGACTCTTGGGGCTCCAGGCCTGTGGGCCGCTGTGTGTCTGTGGCTCCGGTCCTCCCTATGTTGCCATTGTGTCCTGGGGGGGCGGGTCTGTGGGCCCCCGCGTCCACTATTGGGCATTTTTTTGGAGAAATCTGGTGGTGGTGGGCGTGCTTGCGCGGGTGTTTGGATTCAGGTGCTTTGACAGATGCACGCTAGGTTGGGTAGTGGTGGAAGCTAGATGATTCCTTGTGCGATGTCGAATGTTTCATGGTGATATTGTGGGTGGCATTGTGCTGTGCATGTTGTTTTGTCATGGTGGTCTCTCGTCTTATCTTCTTCTTTTTTATTATTTATTTATTCTTCTTTCTTCTCTTTCTTTAAAAAAAAAAAAAAAAAAAATTTGAGCGATGATGATAAGTTCAACACTTCACAATGTTTCTACACTTAAACTGAGCTCACAAAAAAAACAAACAAACAAACAAAAAAGGATAAACAGCCACTGGCCAAAAGGATGGCCCAGCACAGAAGATCAACATCATCAGGCCAGGACTCTGCGGTCTACACTCATCTCCAGGCCAGCGGTCACTCTTTCAGGGATGAAGATGTGCACATCCTGGATAGAGAGGAACGATGGTTTGAGAGAGGAGTAAAGGAGGCCATCTTTGTGAAAAGAAACTGTCCATCATTAAACAGGGGTGGAGGCCTACGTGTTCAATTGTCCCCCTCTTACAATGCTGTGATTGCTAGTATCACTCAGCCCTCTGTGAATAGTACACAGCCATCAGTGTGCAAATGATCCATTGTTAGGCTGATGGTCCTTTTTGAGCATGTGATCAGTTGGTTTTGGTTGTCAGCAGCAAAACTGGTTGATCCACTCTGAGAAGGTGCTATTTAAGAGACTGAGCTGAAAACAGCACCTCAGACTGAAGAAGTCTCTCGGACGAGAGACGAAACGTTTCTACATTTTTTGTTGTTTTGCTTTGTTTTTTTTTTTTTTTTGAATGTCCAGAGGACCAGATTTAACTTTTTTAGACACATTCAGCACTGTGCGACACTCCAAAACAATTATGTGGGCTGATGTGTGGTGGGGCCACAGCGCCCCTACTGCTTGAGATAGGCATGTCCCCCACCAGCCTGACAGCGACGCGTCCGTGAAGACTGACACGTGTGACGTGGGTCTGCTGACGGGAACTCCCTCTGACAGAACCAGGGTGTTTCCCCAGTGTCGGAGGTCTGCTCTCACGGAGGGAGGGACAGTGATCAACCGTCTCTTTTGTTTTACTGGATCCACACGCAGACGCGCAAACCACCTGTGGAGGCGTCTCATGTGTAACAAACCCAGCGGAACCACTGTGTGAGCTGATGACATCATTCCCAACAGCTTCATGACGGAGACAACTGTTACCACTCTGCCAGGTCTTACATGGCGGAGTTGACTTTTAAAAGTGTCGAATCTTGTTTGTGATAAACAAGCCTTCATAGTGGTTGAATTTAATTCCACTCCCAGATAAACAATTGTCTGGGCCGGGAAAATCGAGCTTTTCTTCCAATTTATGGCGAAGCCCAGATTTAACAGGTGTGATGTCAACACCTGCATCAACGTCTCCTGTCTGGAGTGTGACAGAAGCAGCAGATCATCCAGGTAAAACAAAGCTCTCATCCCTGCTCTGTGTAACAGATGCAGGGCTGTCTCCACACACTGAGAACGTACGATGACAGGCAGCTGTTGTACTGATACTTCATCCCCTGAAAGGAGAAAACGCAGGAATTTTCTGTGTTTTGGGATGATCGGTATGCGTTTCTCTGGATGTTGTACAACAGCTGTCTGGTTGTCAACATGTGAAAAACGGTCTGTCCATGATCACCTTGTTGAAAAAAAACTGACAGATCTAAGATCGGTCTCATCCCTCCGGTCTGTTGGGAACCAGGAAGTAACGTGAGTAAAACCCTGTGTTTCCTCTCCGTTGGGGAACTCTGGAGATTACTTTTATCAGAAACACTTGGACTTCTGCATTTAGGGATGAGATTTGGTCTGAAGATGACAGGACCGTTTCTATAACTCCTCCGAACGGAGGGGGTCAGGTTGCAAACTGTAACTTGTAACCATTTGCATAACACCTTGTCCATCCATCTGAACGGCGAGCATGTTTTAGCCACTCTACGTAACGTTCGTGGAGTGAACGTGCGTTTAAGTGATGCGTAACGTTTTGTACGGCTGTCAGCAGTCCGCCCCTCAAACCGCCGTCATGCGTCGCAGGAATGTTTTCTGCGTGACCCAAGGCGAGGCTTCCTCGAAAAAAGGCTCTGAACGCGCCCGTGCGCTGCGTTCGGACCGCGGACCAACCTTCATGTACAGGTGGGCCGGTGTGCTGAGGCGAAGCGTGTGACAGCTGATGACGCCATGGGGCTGCGCGTTTGACGTCGCTGTGCGAACGTTGAGAGGCGGAGGGCGTGACTTCATCTACGCCGTGCTGTTGGAGTGAAGGCTGCGAGCCCCGCGGGAGCACACATTTTCTCTGGAGGGACACGCGCCGCTCTCGCTGGAGGAAGGCGGGACTCGTCACCGGGTTCGTTCAGCTGCCTCACGCTTATGCTGCTGTGAGCTGCCGAACGCTGAGACGCGGTGGGTGACGGCTGCCCGCGTTTTATTCGGTGAGGCGAGTGTCGCTCTTGTGAGAGCGAGGACCTCCACCTGACCCAGCCTGCGGTCCACATTTATACCGATGTGAGCCGGTGAGTACCGCGCAGCTGTGTGTGTGTGCCATCATCAACGCAGCGCCGTTGGATGGAGGCTGTTTCATCCCACTAGTGCGAGTTTGACACCGCTTGGGTGAGGATCGTGCCACTCGGGATGATAACGAGTTATTTTCGCTTACCATTGTGTCGTGATCGACTCGTCATGTCTTGGAGCGACGGTGAGTTTAAAAAACCTTTATTTAAGGACACGGGCTCGTTATGTGTGCACAGCCGCTGTGAGTTCATCCGAGCTTACAGACTGGCTAAAAACAGACACTTTGATCATTGAATGATGATTTATTTCAACTTTCGTGTCACTTTTACACACACCCTCCGGAGACCGTCATTTTTAAAACTTCTCCCTCTTGAGCTCTGCGATTTGTTTGCCCAGAGCGCTGTCTTGCAGGCGAACTCTGGGAAAAACGCTGAACTGCAGGTTGCCGGAATGAAGAGGGCTGGTGGTGGAACTGAGCGAGAGCCGCGGCCATGGAAACGTCGATGCTTGCTCGTGACGGTCCCTCCAGCGGGCCGGGGGGCGGGATGAGCCGCGCGGCTTGATGAGGTGGCGCACAGCCTCTGGCACCTCCTCCGACTGCTTCAATTCGCCAGCATGGTTTTGAAGCTGCTCTCCAACAGCGCGTCCGCCGTGATGGGCCCTCCATCAGGTCTTTGTGCAGTTTCTCCGGCAGCGAGGGAGAGTAACGAAACCCGGTGGATCGTTGGATCATTGTCATCCACGCTGCAATCCTCGACAGGCAAACCGTAGAAGAGGCATACATGTTGAAGATGACGTCTGCTGCCTTACAGAGGGAGTTCTTTGTCTCTAAGGCAGGTCTGCGGCCTTCAGCCCCTTGGACATGCTATATGCTAGCAGCGCCACGTTGTTGCTAGCTACGGCTGCCTGAAAGCACATTGATGGGCTCGATTGGAGAGCGTGGTCACCGTCTGGTTCATGTTTCTCCCGAGGGACGGGACGCTGCTCCGACCTGGACAGCTTCACTCCGAAGCTTCCGCGAGGCTTGGCTCCAGGGGGGTTACCGAGGGATAGCCGCGCTCGGTGAACCCCTCCACTCTGGTGATGGGTGCGGACTGGGGACCGACTCCCCCAATCTACCAGGAAAGAACCCGTCTGTGGCCTCGCTCGTAGGACGTCCTGTAGGGAGCACGAGGCCATATGGGTCAAGACGGTGAGCCGGAATGGAGCCCAGTAAACAACCTTCCCGCCGGATCATCCGAACTGGCGGGAAAGGCGTAGGACGTAAAAAAGGGTCCTTTCATGTCAGCCTCCTCCTGGGTTACGCCGGGCAACCCCTGAAGGCGCCGTCGGCCGGGAGCGGTGTGATCGCCGATGCGAAAACGAAGTGGGATGGGGTGAGCATTCACTCAGCCCCCCTCCACCGACACTACGCTCCCCAGGAGGGAATGAGCAGCGGGGGCTGCAGCTGAGCACGCCTGTCCCGGAGGAACCATCCGATTCGCTCCGAGGGTCGGCGATAAGAGGAAAAAATACAAG
>NC_056498.1:82489866-82494958 GCF_014905685.2 Nematolebias whitei
CTTTGCAACAACAGTTCCAAACCATAACTAATGGCTCATATATATAGAAATAAATGTGTATTATATACATTACATATATAAAATATATACAAGTGTGGGGGTGTGTGGGGGTGTATATATATATATATATATATATATATATATATATATATATATAATCTTTACAACATTGCTCCATGTACAGTGTTCATTAAAATTATTAAATGAATGTTTGCAAGAAGCAGCCACAAACCTTGTTTAATTGTTCACAACAGAAGCTTTAATTTGAGCATTTCCTCCCCTCCTCCATGTACTACATTACCAGATGTGTAAAATATGCAAACAGATGCAATTTAAATGTAAAAGATGTTCATATGCAGATTAGTGAAGACAAGCTATTTAAAAAAGTTCTGACAGATTTCTTCACATCATTCATTAATTGATAAAAAAAAAGATGAGATATAAGGAAATATTTCCAACACAGCTGCTTGCAGAAATAGATGTTCATCAAAGAAGTGTGACTTGAAGGAGCAGGGAAGTTCTAGACTGGTTTGTCTCCTTTTACATCAAGAGGCTCCTGATAATTTGATATTAGGCAGTTCTGGTCCACTCAGCGACCGGTGTGGAGCTAGATGAAGCGGTCCCGCTTGGCGTCAAATCTGTCGACTCTTTTATCCACAATCCAGCCAGAATCCAGCTTTAACATTAAATTGAGCATGGACTTTGTTGTTGTTAGCAGAGCTTTTTAGCTCACAGGTAAACAGCGTGCCGAGGCAGCACGCATGCGCATTAGGTGAAGGTACAAAATTCACAGCGCCATCTAATGACCCGGCATGGTAACTACAGAGGATTCAGGAGGGCGGGGGGGGGAATCCTGCGCATGCATGTAAACCCAAAATACGACCGTGTCAACGCGAATCTTTTCCTCTAATTAACATACGAAAAAAACCTACGTTTCCCCCCATCGTGTCCGTGTAAATAGGGCCTTAGTCTAGCACCGAATGTCAGCCATGATGAGGTACGGTGGGCGGGACTTCCTTCAGAGGTCCGCTCACCCTGTGGGCCGCACTAATATTATACTTTCATATCACGGTGGGGGCCACGAGACATCGTCTTGTGGGCCGCTATTGGCCCACGGGCCGCGAGAATGAGACCTCTGCTCTACACCCATGACTGCAGCCCGGCCCACAACAACAACCTCATCGTCAAGTTCGCTGATGACACCACAGTGATCGGACTAATCTCTAAGGGAGATGAGACATTTTACAGACAGGAGGTCTTGGAGCTAGCAACCTGGTGCTCAGAGAAAAATCGGCTCTGAAAAAAAAAAAAAAAACAAGGAGGTAACTATTGATTTCAGGAAGCACAGCACCAACCTAGCCCCCATTTACATCAATGGCGAGTGCGTAGAGAGGGTTCACACTTTCCGATTTCTTGGTGTCCATATCTCTGCTGACCTTAACTGGAAAGAGAACACCACAGCGGTCATCAAGAAGGCTCAGCAGAGACTACACTTCTTAAGGGTACTTAAGAAGCACAACCTGAACACCAGATTGCTGTTGACCTTCTACCGCTCGTCCATCGAGAGCCTGCTGACATACTGTATCTCAGTATGGTATGGCAGCTGCACCCTGGCTGACAGGGAGAGGCTTCAGAGAGTAGTCAAGACAGCACAAAAGATAATTGGCTGCCCTCTCCCCTCCCTGATGGACATTTACACATCACGCTGCCTCAACAGAGCAGAAAACATAATCAAGGACAGTTCACACCCGAGTTTTGAACTGTTTGACTTGTTACCTTCAGGGAAGCGCTACACGTGCATCAGAACAAGAACAAACAGATTCAAGAACAGCTTTTTCCCGAAAGCCATTACCACACTGAACTTGCACATGCACTGATTTAATAATTTAACCTCCCAAACCCCTGGACTTCTATTGTGCAATACTACTGACATTTCATACTCTCAATCACCTTAACTACCTCTCTAATGTCCATATTGTGCAATATAATTGTGAAATACTTTTTTTTCTTTTGCTTTCATAGTGCTATTATTTCTATATTGTGTTACATTTTTTATATTTTTAGTGTGTGTTTTTCTTAAGCATGTTTTTGCACTGAAAAAAGAAGTGACTCTTAATTTCATTGGTCTTGCGTATAATGACAATAAAGGCATTCTGATTCTCTGATTCTGATATTTATATCAAAAATTGGAAAAAATATAGGAGTTCATAAAATTCTGTAACTTAAATTACCAGTATTAGGTTAGCTTAGTTGCCTGAATTTTTCAAAAAATGAATAAAATAAAAATCTACAAAAAAATATCCTGATACATGCTCAGTAATCCAGGTAGAAAAATCCAAAAACATTCAATCTGGTCCTCTGGACATTCAAAAAACAAGAAAACAAAACAACAACAAAAAAAAAAAAGCAAAAAAATGTGGAAACGTTTCGTCTCTCATCCAAGACACTTCCTCAGTCTGAGGTGCTGTTTTCAGCTCAGTCTCTTAAATAGCACCTTCTCAGAGTGGATCAACCAGTTTGCTGCTGACAACCAAAACCAGCTGATCACATGCTCAAGAAGGACCATCAGCCTAACAATGGATCATTAGCACACTGATGGCTGTTTACTATTCACAGAGGGCTGAGTGATACTAGCAATAACAGCATTGTAAGAGGGGGACAGTTGAACCCGGAGGCCTCCACCCCTGTTTATTGATGGATGGTTTCTTTTCACAAAGATGGCCTCCTTTACTCCTCTCTCAAACCATCGTTCCTCTCTGTCCAGGATGTGAACATCTTCATCCCTGAAACGATCTCCAGGCCAGCGGTCCCTGAGTGACCGCTGGCCTGGAGATGAGTGTAGACCGCAGAGTCCTGTCCTGATGATGTTGTATATGATGATGTATACATTGGGGAAACTAAACAGCCACTGGCCAAAAGGATGGCCTAGCACAGAAGATCAACATCATCATTTTTTTGCTTTGGTTTTTTTTTTGTTATTTTTTTGGTTTTGTTTTCTTGTTTTTTGAATGTCCAGAGGACCAGATTGAACGTTTTTGGACTACAAAAAAATAATTCATCCATCCATCATCTTTACCCACTTCTTCCTTTTCGAGTCACGGGGGTCACTGGTGCCCATATCAGCCATCACTCTTTGAGAGGTTGGGGACACCTGGACAGATCTCCAGTCCATCACAGACAAATAATTCAAAATATATAAAAATAAAAGTAAACAGACTTCAGCCTATGATACATAGTACATTAACCTTTAACTCGAAATAAAATACAGACATCACAGTTATTTTTAACCATATTTCTCTAACATTTGTTATATTTTCAAAACTTAACCTAATATGAAATGTACAGACTTCAGTCTTAACCATATTTTTTCATATTTAGTAAATCTTTAACAATATTTCAAAACCTGTGCAAGTTTGCACAAAAACTCTTCTGAACTATAATTTATAAACCATAAATGGTATCATTTAGAACTGGCTCCAGGAGATGTGTCTCATCTGGTCTCTTCAACCTATTAAAAAGACAAATTGCATAAAGTTTGTTGTACAACTTGTCTATAAGTTTTAGTATAATATGAGTAAAAACAATTACCTTTGAACTGCAGCTGCATCAGAGCTTCTCCATTTGTTGTTTCATGGTGAAGTTGTGGTGCTGCTTTATAGCAAAAAAAAAAAAATTTACATGAAGCAATAACGTCCATTGAATCCAGCGTATTAAAAATTAACCTAAACCTCTCACCTTCCACTGAGCTGTCTGCTCGTAAATCCTTTGTGATATAGCAGGAGATGGAGAGGGAAATCTTGCAAGCCTTTGGGGACGACTGGAAGTTTGTTGCAGAGTTTGCTGGTCGGCTGCTTCACTTTCATCTTCTGTGAATTTTGTCATATTTCCAAAATACTGTACCGCAATTTTATTTTATGCTTCTTATAAACAACTGTGCTCGTGTGAAGCTCTATGTCTTCCCCGGAACATTGTAGGATCTGAAATGATTTTTAAAGACGGAAGAAGTGTTGAATCACGCTGTCCTCCATGCTAGCAGGCTCCATTCAGATAAAGGGAGCTGGCTAACTAGCTTGCTGTACGGTGGCCTACACGGCTTAATTCTACGGTGGCCGAACGGGGAGTAGGAGCAGGGGGAAAAAAAAGAAAAGCATTTTATAATAGATTTATGGACCTTTAGAAACGATTCTGAATCGCCAGGACTAAGAATCTAGATTCTTTGAAAAATCAATTTTTTTCTGCACCCCTACACGGGAGCGCGCACAGCCTGTCTCTGTATAATTTTCTGTTTCTCTTACTTTAGTTTTTGGAAATAAACAGTATTAGCATTAAAATATGTATATTTGAACAAAGGTGTGTCTCTATTTAACTTGTGATTTTTTTTTGTCCAAAACCCTCCAAATGTTATCTCTGTGAAGGAGTCAGTTTTAGGTGTTTTTAGTTCATCATAAATATCTGCTAATTTGAGTCCTACACTGTATTAAAGCATTAAAAACATGGTTTGGGGGATTTGGATGAGCTAAATTGTTGATATTTAGAACCAAATTGTATGAAAAATGAAATGCATTTAATGATCAAATAAGAAATATAAATGCTGCCTTCTCAGTAACATGCGGTTTACCTGTATTATTACCAATCTTGTGGTTTTTAATGTTAGAATTTTTAGCACCAAGAAAATTCATAAACTGTCATAACAACAACCTTCATAATGAGCAAGTTTATTCTCAGTGATAAAACTCCTAAAGGTTGACACTGGAAGGGTGATTTAGCTGTTAAGTAACTTAGTTATATTAAAAAGGGTGATATTAAAAAATAAATTTATCACAGGTGGTCCTTTGTTCAGAACAGAATAACTTAAAATTTGATTTTTTTTCTGCCTTTAAAATTGTTCTTTTGTAGTAATATGTTGGTATTGATGTATACAGGTCCTTCTCAAAAAATTAGCATATTGTGATAAAGGTCATTATTTTCCATAATGTAATGATAAAAATGAAACTTTTATATAT
Source organism: Nematolebias whitei (assembly GCF_014905685.2). Classification (NCBI taxonomy): domain Eukaryota; kingdom Metazoa; phylum Chordata; class Actinopteri; order Cyprinodontiformes; family Rivulidae; genus Nematolebias; species Nematolebias whitei. The sequence continues at coordinate 82,494,870 of NC_056498.1, forward strand.
TTCAGATTCATTGCACACCAACTGAAATATTTCAGGTCTTTAATTGTTTTAATACTGATGATTATGGCATACAGCTCATGAAAACCCAA
>NC_056498.1:82495058-82507917 GCF_014905685.2 Nematolebias whitei
GTTGTTGACGGTGTGTGGGGGTGGTTGGTGGCGTGTCCTCTTCATGGTGGGGGGGTGTCCTGTCGGCGGGGCATGGCCTGGGCCGGTTCTGGGGTATTGGCTCTTCTCCGCTCAGGAATGAATGGGTTTACCTCCTGGGTTTGGGCATGGGCTTCCCCCTGTAGAGGGCAGGTACATGTCTTGGACCTGGGGGGTTTAGAGTGTGTATCGGGAATAAGAATGAAATGTATCGTTATTGTATGTCTTTGAGTGAATGAATGTGAGATTGAGGTTGGGATAGTGTGATTGTGTCTGTGTATGAGTGGATATTTGTTAGGCCAAGACTCGGACTGCCCCCTCTTTGATACAACTGGGAGTGCTTGGCATCGCGCCCCTATCGCGCGGCCCCCTGGTGGGGTGTGCCCTTGCCTGCCGGCGCGCTTGGGGCCCTTGGTATCGGGGGCTGGGCGCTTGGGCGTGTGTCGGCTCGGCCTGGTGTCTGCCTGGTGGGGCTCGGGTCCTCTGGCCCTATCAGGCCTTGGCCTGGGTGGTGTGAGTCCTCGGTGCCCGGGCCTCGGTGCCTGGACCTCGGTGCCTGGACCTGGACCTACATCGGTGCGGCGGGTGCCGACGGGGGCCTATGAGTTTGTCGCTGTTGGCCCCGGGGGGTCACTGTATGTGGTTGCTGGTGGGGATCTTCCGGTTCTCCCCTGTGGTCCGTTCTGGGGGGTGGGTGAGTGGTTCGTCCTGTGTGGGTGGCTCTGGGGGCTCCGCGGTCGGGGTCCCTCCTGGGGTCTTGGACTCTGGTCCCCCCTTTTTCATCTGCCTCTGGTCTTGGGGGTCGGGTCTCTGCTGCTTCACAGTTACTAATAAATGTTCTATTAGAGAAGCCTTATACACTTATGCATGCTCACAACCACACACAAATAGAAGCAGGGATGCTTATTTAGGCTTTATATGTAGATATATAGATATGTATGTGAGTGTATATTCATGTGTATGTATGTATGTATGTATATAGGCGTAGGTATGGGTATATATATTTATGGAAACTTACTGCAAAGCCATGAATATTTTAAGTTCTTTATACATATGTATTTTGTTGCTATGTTTTGTCATGTTCTTTGCAGGTGAACAGACAGTGGCCGGGTGTTTTGACGTGTGCTCTATTTGTATATATTTCTTATATTTTGGAGTCTTACTTTGTCTTTTCTTTCTTTCTATCCTATTAAAAAAAAAAAAAAAAAGACAGTTATCAAAGGTTGGCCATCTACACAATTTTCCTTCTTTGTTCTTCTGACAGTGCTATTTTAGCTCGCTGAAGAAAAAATGGGAGCCGATTTCCCGCTCTTAACGTAATTTATACGGATCGGGTGGGGCCCACACAGCAGGTGGGCATGGACTAAATTTTTTCAGTGCTTATGCTGCGCATAACGGGATAAACCCATCAGCGACAGCCTTAAAGGGCGAAGCTTATACGACATAGAACTTGATAATTTGTAGATGTACATTGTCGTTTCTACCCAGTGGAGTTCTGTTGTGAAATAAAATATATTTGTGTGCTTAATTCTTTAGTTTTATGTATTGGTGAAACTTATTTACTATTCAACAAAGTCTGTGTAAGGCTGAAAGGACAGGCATTTCCTGTCATCAGTTCCTTTGTTTAAACTCAGCAGAAAACAGCACGATAGGGGGAGGTGAACAGAACTTTCTTGTTGATGTTACAAGAGGCCTCACCTTCTGATTGGTTTAGAAAGCTGCGTTGCTATGGATACGAGGTTTTACGACCGGCCAGGACTAATTGATACATTCCAGACTATAAGTTATATGACAGATGACCTCATATACGTGTAGGTTGCAAGGAGTAGTTAGTGTATTCTGAGGAATAGGACAGATTGAACTTTCTTTGTTCTGATTATCTGAAACTGTTAAATGGGATGCTGCAGTCAAGAGTTATTTAGTGAGTTTTATTGTCTGCATTAAACATGGTTTAACACTCTGGTGAAGTTTGCTTCAGTTTTCATATATATAAAGTAAGTATCTAGGATGAACATTTTTAATTAGATAAAAGTTGTGATTATATAGTTGAAGAAAGACATGCACACTTAATAAAACGACATTGATATGTTTCATAGGAAAATATGAAACTCCAACAACATTTAGAAGAAAAACTGTGGAAGTTAGACAAAGGAACATTTTGGGGGAGGTTGTAAGTTCTGTGTTGCTCCAAACGGGGCAGCACCCAAGCCAGGTTATAAAAGCATGAAGCATCTCCCCCCTCGGCAGAGAGAAACAGAACCGCCCAGGGCAGAATCAGAACCATGCAGCACGAGCTGAACAACTGTGCAGGTCGTATTGGTCAGAATGAATGCGAATTCATTCAATACATTTACTTCATCACTTTTATTTTATTTTTGCAATAATTACTAACCAAAATTGTATTCCTAAAAATGTATCTTGTGACTATTATCTATTAAATATACGTGTGAACTTAAAATAGCGACTCTGTCCTATTTTTAGTGTAACTTAGTTTTTCCTTCCTTGTTCCTGTACAACAAGCCATAACAACGAACTCGGGCGGAGCGAAGACGCAAAATCAACAGTTCCCACCTGAGTTATGGCAAAACTCCCACTGCAGCCTTCTCCTCCAAGGGGTATGACGGACTAAGCCTAACGTTTGAGTATTACCCAGAACAATTTTAGGTTAGTTCTACTTAGGGGCCGTTTACACAGTGCGTATTTTGAGTCCATCCGCACTTTTCTCTCTGCGGTTCTGCTGATCATTTACACAACACCAGTGGCCCCCCTCTTTGAATCCGGAGGTTTCTGAATCCACATTCCAGAGTGGAGGTTTTTCGCTGATCCCACGCTGATAATGTAAACATCTCCTACTGAGGCTTTGTGTAAAGCCACATGCGCACACGCACGCGTGGACAGATGCTATATTTCTATCAACATGGTGGCGGATACACTGCTTTCTGGACTACGACTAATGAAATATATTTTAATCTTGTAGTTAATCTACATCAGATTCCAGGTGCTGTGATCAACATCTCTGTTGGAAGAGACATAGTCTGATCCATTTCTAGTGTTGCTGTTTATAGAACGAGGAACGCGCACACGTCGCGCTGCACTATAACATAAATGTGCTAAATAACAACAGTTTAATAATAATAAACAGTATTTATGTTAGTGTGAGATATAATGAAGCTATCTGGACATTATGTAATTCAAATTGAAAATGATGCTAAACATATAGCGTGAACACTAAAGTTGAAAATGAAGACATCAGGTTTAATTTTTATTTATTTATTCAACACCACAAACTGTATGTCACACAAACACTGATAATTAAACTGAACACACTATTAAAACACATTAACTGAACTTGAATGGATTGAATAAAAGAAATGAGGGGAATTTTAAACAAATAGTTCATCAACATCTCTCTTCGATGTCCTCCTGCCCTGCATCTGGGCCGAGGCTCGTTCAGAACCGGTTCGCCTGGGGGAAGGACAGCTTCTTCTTCTTTCAGGAAAAATAAAAACTCAGTTGGTTGTTTTGTAACCGAAGTAAACACAAACTAACATTATTAAGAATGTTGATTTACCTGCTGTAAAACAGCTACTGATGACCACGGAGTAAAGTCCAACATTGACTCGGTTCTGGTCCACTCAGCAACCGGTGTAGAGCTGTTAGATGAAGCGGTCCCTCTTGGCGTCAAATCTGTCGACTCTTATCCAAAATCCAGCCAGAATCCATCTTTAACTTGTTGTTGCATTACGTTGTTGTTAGCTGGTTAGCCCAGAGGAAAACAGCATGCCGAGGCAGCACGCATGTGCATTAAGTGAAGGTACAAAATTCACAGCGCCATCTAATGACCCGGCATGGTAACTACAGCGGATTCAGGAGGGCGGGGGAGAATCCTCCAGATACATGTAAACCCAAAATGCGACCGTGTCAACGCAAATCTTTTCCTCTAATTAACATACGAAAAAAACCTACGTTTCCCCCCATCGTGTCTGTGTAAATAGGGCCTTAAAGCTGTATGAAGATGACTCACCCAGATTTGTTAATGGCCTTCATCTGCAAGGGGTCTTACCCTTATCTCACCCCGTAACTCAACCAACCTAGGAGCTGGGGTTGGATCGTCGATCACGGGGAAACTTGCATTCACGGCCCCCCACCTCCGATTGTAGAAAGGCTATTCTTACTGATCTGGTTAGTTTTGAAATCTAGGAATAAGATTCTAGGATGCTGTTCCTAAACAAAGCTAAGAAACCTTTAAAAACCTCCCTCTTTTGTTAGGGTTGAACAAAGCTTTTCAAATCCATGAACACGAAGTGATGAAATGATAGTCCAGAGTTTTATCATTTATACTTTGCTTTAATTAATGATTGGCAGGGGAACAGCATCATCAGCACAATTTCAAAATGATTACATTTAATACTCGGTATAATATATAATAAAGAACACATTCAAGACTTAGGAGAACCTTCTGTTGGCTAATTTTGATGTTCCAAAGACTGCAGAACCCCTAAGATGGGAATTTCCTAGCTCCGATGAGCTGAGTTAGGGGATCTTGAGTCCTCGAGCGTCGATGATCCACTGAGGGGGAATCCATTGTACCTCGTAGGGACAGCCACGCCCTTGGAGCCCCAGGAGTGTGTTAGGACCCTTAAATCTCCCAAAGTTCTTTATTCAACCAACTAGACCTTTCTCCCAGCAGCTAAAATCAATTTCAATAACACTCAGTTGATGAAATGGCTTTTGAACATAAGGAACCAGGATGTACTATCATCAATCTACCTGCCTCACTTGATTATAAGATAAAGCGCTGTTATTTTGTATAAATTTCTATATAGAGCAATATCAGGATGTCGCTTACCATTTCAGTTTGAGGACCTCTTTTGTTAGGTAAGCGTAGGCTTTCTTCCAGAGCCCTGGAAGAAATCACCATTTGGCTTCAAGAGTAGTCCTGATTCAGGAAGATTTGGTCTGGCAATCAGCCCAGGCTGAAGTGAAAAAGAAAAACTCCTATCTTGATTAAAAGAAGATCTTTTCTTGGGCTGTTCAATTCTCCTCGGTGGCATCTTGAGGCCAGATCAATATTGGTCCATTCACGTTGACTCTCTGGTCTGCTTCAGCCCTGCTTGAAGGTGTAACAACACTTATATAGGGTGTGGACTGGTTAAAACCAGTCTGAGCGAGTTTAAGCGTATGATTTCAGCCCATTGTTCTCTGGTGTAACGTCCTGATTGGTCTTCCCTACTCGTACGAGTCTCAGTGTATCATTTTACAATAATACAGTCTTGGTGTGGCCTCCTGATTGGCCCCCTTCTTTATCATGCGAGACATGTTTCCCAATTCTCAGAAAGTCCCTTTTTTCTCAGAATCTAAAGAGACATCCTGTTCTTCTCAGAAAGTCCCTATTTCTCAGAATTTAAGGAGACATCCTGTCCTTTATGTCATGCCTTGTGAGGTATTCGTAACCAACCTGTTTCTTATATAAATGTTACCTCAGCCATTTCCTTCTGTTTAAGACACATACAACTTTAAACCTAAGGCTCAAACATTAAATTTTTCCCGTTATAATAATTTAAGTAGCAAACTTTTTCCAGATTACATGCATTTTATAATCACCCTTCGAGTATAGCTTTTATTCATACACTAATAAGAGTATTCATCAAGTGTGTTTTACATTTCACATACACACAAAAGAGGGTGCAGCTGATACATTTAAACAGAAACATGAACCTCCCGATTCATCAATCATGAGGTGCAAATTTCCATTGAGCATGTAATATGAGCTTCTAGTTATTGATCATGATTCACTTTACCCTCTGTCCTCATTCAGCAGGCCGATTCCAACAAAACTGTGACTTTACTTGACAACATACAAAGAATAAAAAGTGTGAGCTGGACAGCCTGAAATCTGTGAATCCTGCCTAACAATGGAAGAAGCATCTGCTGGAACCTGAGAGTCGTCAGGGTTTCACCATCCCTCTGAAGACCGTTGTCAAGGAAACAAGGAACTTCAAAAAGTTTTGGAGAGATCCCACTCCTCCCTCTTAATGGTTCTTTATCTAGGCAGCAAAAACCAATTGAAGTGAAACAATGAAATGTCATCGGTCTTACAGATTTGAATCTAAATTGATTCTTGATGTAAAAACACTAATAATGATGGTGGTCACTAAATGTTTGTTCAACTGTCATCTAAAGATCCGTTTCAGGTCCATTTCTGGTTGATTTATGGAGCATTTCAACACATGTAAACTAAGAATTTGGACTTGTAGCAGGACACCAGCAATTTGATGTAAATTGATGCAAGATTCTCAAAATTAGGCCTCAAATTCAAATGAAGATGTTTTGTTCTATTGAAAATAAATCAGTGCATTCCACTCAAATTATTACCAGGATGCAAACTATTCCACAATCATAAGCTTTATTGTAATCAAAAGTAAAATAAAATAAAGAAATACAGCAAAATAAAACAAAAGCTTTTACATTATCAAGTATGAAATTTGATAATAAACTTTTAACATTGATTTACAGTGGTATTAAACCAAACAGCTTGTTGTAAAATGATTGGAAACATGATTGAATTATCACAGAACTATTTTGAACAGTAAAACTTTTGGATGAATTTGTCATTTTAGGAGATGAACTAAATGAGGATGATGCTCATGTAAAACTTGTCAAATCTTCTCTGACAAAACCAAACATCTTATTCTGCTGTTGACTCTTGTTTGGTGTCGTTTATTGGATTCAACAAATAATTCTTAAGAAACAAAACATATCGACAACTTCATTTACACATTGAACAAACTGGAGCCTCAGAAGCATGTGGAAGAACCATACACAGCCACAACAGCCTGGCACCTCTTCATGCTGCTCACCAGCTTGGTCACACACTGCTGTGGGATGGCATCTCATTCTCTACCAACATTTGTTGCAAGTCAGCCAATGTGATTTTTTATAAAACAACTCCTTGTCAACAACATTCTGCTGTGAAAGAATGCTACATGAGCCACTAATAAATCAACACATTTGCACGACACCACAAGTTTAGTTTGTCACCGTTTTCATGCAGGAACACGTTCAGTTTAGAAAACAGTGACAAATTAAACGACAGCATTGTGTAAAAGTGTAGATGTTTAATATTAGCTAATATAGCATTTTTTCAGATTGGTATGCCATTATTGAGAAAGAGGTTGTTGTTATTTTAAAGCCTGCAAAACAATAAAAGAAACTTTCTTGGATAACTGTTTCATTGAAGAAAAAAAATCTGCATTTATTTTTATTACTTTACACTAACTAATAAAATGTGACATAATTATTTTCACTACTGGAAAAACAACATTTTAATCAGACTAACATATGAAAAAAGTAATTAAGACATCAGATTATTGTCAGAAAATAAAGTGTATCAGGGTGACAACACTTTGATTATGATTTCCAACAATTTGTAGTCATTCAGATAAAAGCTGCAACTACTGACGAGGTCTGTGGTGGATTTAAAGTCATGCTTCTTTCCATTCTAATGCAAAAGACAAAGATAAATCGGTAATATGTACACACATAAACTAAGTAATAAACATTGGTCAGTGTTTCCCCCATGGCGGGGCGCTCATCTTGCCATGCGCTGTTTGTACCAAAAATGATTTTTTCTTTGTCTTTTTTTTTTTTTGGGGGGGGGGGGGGGGGGGGGGGGGGGAAAAACAAAGAAAAAACTCCCTCATGCACGGTGTACTGACATTTTTAGTGTGTGTGTGTGTGTGTGTGTGTGTGGTGGTGGTGGTGGTGGTGGTGGGGGTGTAAGTGTGTGGGTTCAGCAGAAGGGAAGAGGTTGCCTTTAGCTTTTTAGCTTGTGTCCAGATATTTCAAGCTGCCAGTTTAGTGTTACATCAGTGCCGACAGGTGGTTGGTTGGTAGACAGGGCGCTCGGTTTCTGTTGACGGGGCAGGGAGCGCCGCTTGTATAATAGTAGGGGAAACACTGCGTTGAAGGTTAATTTGGTATACAGGGAAATAGGGTCAAATAAAATTAAAATTAAAGCTGTCAGAAAACACTGATTCTGAAACAATCAGGTGTAGATTTCATCAAATCTAATAACACAAAGCTTTGGAGGAACAGTCAGAATACAGAAAGTCAATACATTACAAGTACACAAAACTCCCAATGCTTGCTCTGCCATGTCTAAAAAAAGTTAGGTCTGGTCCTCTGGACATTCAAAGAACAAAACAAAACAAAAAAAAAGTATAAACATTTTGTCTTTCATCCGAAAGACTTCCTCAGTCTGAGGTGCTGTGTTCAGCTCAGTCTTATAAACAGCACCTTCTCATAGTGGATCAACCACTTTGCTGCTGACAGCCAAAACCAGCTGCTCACATGATCAAGGAGGACCATTAGCCTAACGATGGATCAGTAGCACCCTGATGGCTGTTTGCTATTCACAGGGTGCTGAATGATACTAGCAATAACAGCATTGTAAGAGGGGGACAGTTGAACATGGAGGCCTCCACCCCTGTTTAATGATGGACAGTTTCTTTTCACAAAGATGGCCTCCTTTTACCCTATGTCAAATCTTCATTCCTCTCTATCAAGGATGTGAACATCTTCATCCCTGAAAGAGTGACTGCTGGCCTGGAGATGAGTGTAGACAGCAGAGTCCTGGCCTGATGATGTTGATCTTCTGTGCTGGGCCATCCTTTTGGCCAGTGGCTGTTTATCCTGATGCATGCTCAATGGCTGTTTAGTTTCCCCAATGTAAGACTGATCACAGCCCTCATGACACTGAACAGCATACACAATATTACTCTGTGTCGGGGGACTGGATCTTTGGGACGAACCAGTCTTTGCCGTAATGTATTTTGGGGTTTAAAAGCCACTGGGACGTTGTGTTTAGGGCTTTAACAGACTACTCGAGTATCCGACAGGTCGATTCCTAGGACATCTATTGAGTTTTTTAATTTCACGTCGAGTATTCACAGTGACGTCATTACGTCGCAATTACATCATTGTGTCACGCGATCCGCACCAGGCTACTAGTAGAAGCTACCAAATGAATTCTGCCCAGCAGATGGAATAGAATGGAAAATTTTCACTAAAGATGAATCTTCCGGTTCAACTACTATAAGAAAACAGAAAATTAATCAACTTCCTGACTGTTTGGAGTTCGTTGCAAACCGGTGTTACACCATATTCTGTGACCACCGTATATTGTGACCGTAGGGGGCGTTAATGCATGCATTGTTGCAGGTCACAGAATATGATTTAATACCAGGTCCAATCGACCGAACCAGAACCAGCTTCCTTCTGACCTTGTTTCACAAACTAAAAGCAAAAAATATTAATCTCTAAACCTATAAAAACTCTATAAACATATTAATCTCTAAAACTAATCCTAATGTGCACCACTTATTTGACTTATTTGCAGTATGATGAATGGTAGGAGCATAGTATACTCTCCCAATGTTTTGTTGGTCTTTTTTTTGGTAAATAATAAATTACATTTTTTTGCGGTTTTATTTTTATTTATTTTTTCATCTTGAGATCTTATGATGTCATCAACTACTCGAGTTCTATTTGAGTTTTAGTATGTTAATGTTGAGTTCTAAAATTATGTAGTCGTTCAACACCTTGTTGTGTTTAGAAAATAAACGTCTCAGTTTCTCTGATACTCCCGCAACATATGGAATGACCACTGGTCTGGGTCTGGATTCCTCCTTTTCACCTGATGGCTGACTGGAGTCCTGTTTGGGTTTCTTATCTGCTTTCAGGAAGGTCCAGTTAGGATATCCACATTGCTCTAGCACCTGTCTTGTGTAGGATTTCTCCTTCTGCCTGGCTCCTGAGTTAGTGGGGATGCTGTTTGCTCTGTGGTACAGAGTCCTGATGACTCCTAACTTGTGCTTCAAAGGGTGATGGAAGTCAAACTGCAAATATTGGTCTGTGTGGGTGGGTTTGTGGTACACCTCAGTTTGCAAATGTCCTCTATCAGAAACTGAGACCTCACAGTCCAAGAAAGCCAGCCTGCCTTTTTTTTTTTTTTTACATCTTCTCGTGTGAACTTGATATGTTTATCCACAGAGTTGATGTGATCAGTGAAATGTTGGACTTCCTGAGATTTAATTGTGACCCAGGTGTCATCAACATATCTGAACCAATGGCTTGGTGGTGCCCCTGAAAAGGACGTCAAGGCTGTCTTTTCTACCTCCTCCATGTACAGGTTGGCAACAACAGGAGAAACTGGAGACCCCATAGTACACCCATGTTTCTGCCTATAATATTGGCCCCCATATGTGAAGTAGATTGACTGCAGGCACAGTTTCAAGGGTTGACAAAGTTGCACTGTGGAAAGTGCGGTCCTGCTGCTCAGAGTGGTGTCTGATTTTAATCTTAAACTGACTACCTCTACTGCATCATCAACAGGAATGCACGTAAAGAGTGATGTGACATCAAAAGAGACCATTGTTTCATCAGTCTCCATGATGACATCCCTCACCTTATCCACAAAGTCCATGGTGTTCTGTATGTGATGTTCTGAGCTGCCAACTAAAGGGATGAGTACAGATGCCAGATATTTGGAAACATTGTAAGTGACAGCGTTAATCATGCTAACAATTGGTCTTAAAGGTACACCTTGTTTGTGAATTTTAGGTAAATCATACAGACTAGATGTGGCCTCCCCTGGGTACAGGCTGTGGTACAGAATACAGTCAATAGCCTTGTCCTACTCCAAAAGTTTCAGGCAATCTATCAATTTCTTCTTGTAGCCACTTCCGGGATCTCTCTTCAGTAGTTCATTAGTGGTTAAGTCACTAAGGTGTGTCATAACTTTCTCATGATAGTCTTTCTGGTCCAAAATCACTGTGCACCTTCCTTTGTCTGCTGGGAGAATGATGATGTTTTTGTCCTTGCTAAGAATGGTGAGTATATCCCTCTCCTCTCTACTGATGTTGGAAGGTGGTGGTTTGGCATTGCTGAGGCAGGCTGAAACTTTGATTCTGTGTTGTTCTGCTTCACACTCTTTAATTTTGTTGTTGCAGATGGCTGATTCTGTGACTGTAATCATCTTTACCAGAGGAATTCTTGGCACAACCGCAAAGTTCAGTCCCCTGGCAAGAATCTCTGTCTCTGGCTGGGTAAGCTGTCTGTCAGATAAATTCTTCACCCACTTTTCTGTCTCCCTGGCATTTAACTGTCTACTGGAGTGTTGTCTTACACTGAATGTGTTGTGAATGGAATTGTGATGGTGTTGATGAGTTATCAGTAAATTAAACTTGTTTTGTTGTCGAGTCTTGGACTTGACATGCTGTGCTAAGTGTGCCTGATCTGTACAGTCCATCACTTCCAAAGGACCAGACTTAACTTTTTAAGATTTTTCTACCTGGATTATTGAACATGTATCAGAATATGTTGCTCTGCCTTTGTTCTGATCCTAGTCTTGTCTTAGTGTTTACAGAACCAAACCCAGACAGCTACTATAAAGAACAGTCTCACATAAAAAATAAAAAATAAACATCCTCAAGGTTCCTTACAGTGGAGTGGGAGGGGCGTGATGAGCATTTAGCCAGCTGTTACTGGCACCACTGGTGCCAATAACATTAACAACATACCAATCAGAACAAATGACACAGAATAAGATAAGATGGCTCACACATAAGGATCATTATATAATGAAGTATCACACATACATTTCCCCTGACAAAAGCATAAACAGCATTCAGAATACACAACCTACAGATGTGGACAGTAACTGTGGCTCAGGATGGTGTAAGGTATATTTAGCTTCATGTATAAAAGTAGCCTAACACTACAGTAAAGTTGGAGTTTACCCTGGGCAATTCTGGCATTGTTTTATCCATATTTTGACGTTAACACGTGATGTAAACATTATTCAGCTTACAGGAATGACATAGTAAATTATTTTTAAAAAACTATACGGTTAGTCTCATTAAAACACAAGTACTTCACCTGCATGAGAGACCTGCTAATTAACCAATTAACTAACTGATTAAATCACATTTCTCTCAGGAATTACACAAATAACATTTTATGGGGTCTGACCATTTGAAAAAAGCAAGTAATTTGATTGGTTGGCTGGTTCTCTCCACATATTGCACAACTACTGAACCAGTATTTTTGAACCAAAATCTATAGTCCAAATTATGATGTAAGGTTTAATTAGTTTGCTTTTTTTAAGCATTCTTAAGAAACTAGGAGAAAATCATAGATTGGGAACTTGTTGAAAATTGTCACAGAAAATCTTTTACAAAATCAAAACAAATTGTATTTGGGTGTTAAGATACCAGTTGCATCTCATGACCTATAATAGTTATTTTAATATTTTCAGTCAGAAAGTTTTCACTCATGTGTGGACTCTCATGTGTCTGTTTAAACTTGACTTCTGACTAAATCTACGTCCACAAAGGTCACAAGGAAACGGCTTGTTTCCTGTGTGGACTCTCATGTGTGAGTTTAAAGATGTCTTACGACTAAATCTTTGTCCACAAATTTCACAAGGAAATGGCTTGTCTCCTGTGTGGACACTCATGTGTGAGTTTAAATTTGACTTCTGATTAAATCTTTGTCCACAAAGTTCACAAGGAAACGGCTTGTCTCCTGTGTGGATTCTCATGTGTGAGTTTAAACTTGACTTGTGATTAAATCTTTGTCCGCAAAGTTCACAAGGAAACGGCTTGTCTCCTGTGTGGACTCTCATGTGTGAGTTTAAACTTTCCTTCAAACTAAATCTTTGTTCACAAAGTTCACAAGGAAATGGCTTGACTCCTGTGTGGACTCTAATGTGTCTGTTTAAACTTATCTTATGACTAAATCTTTGTCCACAAAGTTCACAAGGAAATGGCTTGTCTCC
>NC_056498.1:82517917-82529047 GCF_014905685.2 Nematolebias whitei
ACTGACAGTCTCTCAACCATTAGCAAGTCCAAAATGTTCTGAATACAACCCCGAGATGGTTACAGTGTTATTCACTGCCATATAATTTTTCTACAATCATTTTCTGCAATACTAATCTAGAGAAGGATGTCAGGCAGAGTTGTGATCTTTTGCCACTGCACCTGCAGGCGATGCCTCCTCTGTACAGTTCCCGGGGTCAGGCACCTCCTGGGAGTCATCCTGGCCAGCAGCATGGGTGCTCCCACGAAGGATTTTAAAAGTTGGCCCTTCATCTCTCCTGATCACGTTCACCCAACAGGAACATATTTCTTTGTCCGCAGGAAAATTGTGGAAACTCAAATACGATGTTTTTTTTTGTTTATTATTGGAACAACATGGCACACTGCAATAACATCTTGATGACTGTGTCATGCTGGTTAGATGAGTTGCTGCTGAGAAAGATGGACACAAGAAGAAAGTAAAAAGATAAATTATTAATCATCAGAACATGGAAATGGTTTGACATATAGTTTTTAATTAAATATTTAAAATGCTATTCTAAACAACAGTGCTGGAAGATGTCAGAGATTTTACATTAATAGATAAAGTAAACATTTTAATGTTACAGCACTGACAGGCAGCAGTGTATAGTTTAGCTACCTGTTAGCTGCTAGCTAGCTTACTTTACAATTGGAGGCTGTTTCCTTACACAGTTACAGAATGGTAAATTGATAATGATGGATAACGTTACTAGGGATGCACTGATCCACTTTTTTTTTTTTTACTTCCGATCCGATCCGATACCTAGATCTGAGTATCGGCCAATACCGATCCACTTCCGATATCACGATCATCATTGATTTTATATGAGGCTGTAATAATCTCCTCTCAAGTACAATTTGTACAAATATATGCATGCATGTCCAAAAAGGCAACTTGAGGTAAGTTTTATTAATGTTGGATAAGTTTTAAAGTTAGAATTAAATTCTGCTAACACAAAACATGTTTCTTTTTATTCCTAGCTTTAAAGAGGATATTAAAGTGATTAATTTAAGTGATTGTTTAAAGTGGTTTTATATTTTAAAAGAGGCAGATATAAGATTTTTTTCTTCTTTCTGCACTCTTTTTATTCAATGTTTTCTTTTTGATGATTTTTTTAAAATATTGTTTCATTTAAATGAATGAATAAATTAATTAAAGTAAGTTAAATTAAATGTCAAATGGCTTCAATCACCTGCTAAGTTCATGGCATAAACCAACAGACATGTTCCTGTTTTTAGTATTTGACATCACTTTATAATGTAGCTGTTTATGTTTTTAATATATATAATTTTCAAATCATGTTTCTTATGATTGTCTACTGTTGTACTGATATCTCCTGGAAGGTAAACTATATCTTGGCTGCAAGTATCAAGCTGTGAAATACTTCGTGTTCTACAACTGATAGTGGTTGGTCATTAATTATGATGAAGTTTAGCAACTTCTCTGTAAACATTCGAGCTCCGTGGTTTCAGCGATGTCTTCTTCTTGTTCAATCCGAAGCAAGCAGCCTGATTTGGGTCAGCCGCGCTCAGTCTGTCCCTCCTCAGAGACGGGCAGACTGAGCGGGGCAGATTGGACGCGGCTGGACGGTGTCGAGTCGCCTCTTTCGGTTGAGCAAAGAGTACTGCCCTGCTGAAGCCACGGAGCTCGAATGTCCATTGTAAAACTAACTTTACCGCGGTTTGATGTGGCGCTATGGCTCTGCAGACATTGCACGATGCTGTCTTGTTTTGTGGTGTTTCTAGTGTAAAATACTTCCACACAGCGGACATGATTAGATGAAAATTTGTTAGCTGTTAGCCACAGTGCTGCTAACTCAGTCCTCACGTTGTAGCTGGCTGCAAACTATGAACTGGATTTCCTGAATGTGAGGCGGGTCTTATTACTCATGAGACACGCCGCCGTTCAGGAAATCCATTCCGTAGTTTGAAGCCAACATACATCATGGGTCGGAAATATCGGCAGGTGGATCGGAAAATCTGATACGCAAGTTATGCTGGTATCAGAGGCCGATACCGATACTGGATTGGATCGGCCCCATCCCTAAACGTTACCACAGCTAACTAACACTTAAATACTGTTTTTATTAACCTTACCTTGCGCTATATCTTGTAATTTAATCTCTATAAATAAAACGTTGAATGAATGAAATTCCGTGAAGTTTACAGACAGGTCTCCCGAGGGAGAACAGACCCGGAAGTACTGATCAACATCGAGTCAGAGCATAAGTTGTCTGACATCATGTGAAAAGGGTCTATTGTAAAAGAATGCATGTTTGAATGAATAAAGTATAAACAAACCTTTTCTTTCTTCCTCTTCTTCTTGTGAGATTTATTTGCGGTTGGAAAACGTCTTTCTTCCTCCGAGTTTCTTTTATGATTTGTTCTTTGTTCGACTGCCCCTAGTGGTCTGGAGCACTTCCGTTTTTGTGGAGAGAGTTTGCGGGTGTCTTCCACTGTTTGCAGCGTTTTTGTGTTTGTTGCATGTAGTGCATTTGTGGTTGCACGTGTTATTGTGTTTGCATGCGTTATTGTGTTTGCATGCGTGTTTTTTTTAGTTTGCGTTTTATTGTTTTGTGGTTGCATGCGTTTTTGTGTTTCATGCGTGTGTTTTTTTAGTTAGCGTTTTATTTTTGTGTTTGCATCTTTTTGTGTTTGCTATTTTAGCGTTTGTTTTTTGTTTGCATATTTTTTTGGCTTTGCGTGTTTTTTGTTTGTGTTTGTATTTGATTTTTTGTGTTAGTTTTTTGTGTTTGTTCTTTGTGTTTCCATTTTGTTTGTGTTTGCGCTTTTGAGTTTGCATCATACATGTGTTTGCTGCGCGTTTGCACCCGTCGGCCACCGTAGGCTCAGCACACAGCCCTGTGGGGAGCCAGTGCTCAGCGTACGAGTGGAGGAGAGGTGGGGACCAAGTCTTACAGATTGGGGCCGATTGGTTAGGAAGTCTTTTATCCAGGCACATGTGAGGGGGGGGAGGCCGAGCTTGTCCAATATATTTATAAGAATGTCCGGAATGATTGTATTAAAGGCCGAGCTGTAATCCACAAAGAGCATTCGAAGGTAGCTTTGCTGTTGTTCCAGGTGGTTCAGCGCGGTGTGGAGAGCTACTGCAATAGCATCCTCTGTGGACCTATTGGTGCAATATGCAAACTGGTAGGGGTCAAAGTTTGGAGGGAGATAGTCCTTGATGTGCTGGAGAACCAGTCTCTCGAAGCACTTCATGATTACCAGAGTGAGAGCCACCGGTGTCGGTAATCATTCAGGTTGGTGATGGTAGGCGTTTTCGGCACTGGGATGATAGTTGCAGATCTTAAGCAGGGAGGGATGACTGCCTGGGTCAGGGAGAGATTGAAAATTCTGGTGTAGGTGCGGGTGAGCTGGAGGGCACATGCTTTGAGCACCCTGCCAGGTACTCCATCTGGGCCAGTAGCTTTCCTGGGGTTCACTGATTGGAGCGAACGTCTAACATCATGCATCATGCAATATAAAATGAATAAAAAATATTTGATACAGTAAGGAACCTAAAATGATTTAAAAATAAACGTTCTATCTGTTTACATTGTTGTTTAATCTTTTCAGCTTGTCAGTTACATAACTGAACCAAAATTTGACCATTTCATAAAAAAAAGTTTATGAATCGAAAAATCGATTTTAAATTGTATCGTGACACTAAAAATCGGAATCGAATCGGATCGCCAGACACAAAGATTCGCACCCCTACTCCCACAGGTCACCATTATAAGTCATCAGATGTGTCTCTTGTTGTCTGCTCGTCTCTGCTCCTCCTGTGCTCCTCCCTTCTCCCCAGCTCTACCTGTCTGCTCCTCTCCAGCTAATATAGCATCACCTATGGGAGCTGCGCCTCGTCCTCCTCTCCCTCAGGTGGTGGAAGAGTCAGTGAACATCCTTCTGTGGGTTCAGCTTCCCTGACTGATGTTTTTAAAAATCTGCCAGCTTTGATATGGTCTCCAGTTCTTTTTCCTTTTTTTAATTTATACATTTTTTATTGACATTTATAAATATATTTAACATATAAATCCACTTCAATTATTAGTAGAGTATCAATTTAAATGTTTTTTAACAAGTAGCACTGTAATACATCACAAGAAAAAAAAAAAAAAAACAAGACAAAGGGAGTGAAAGTGGTTTTTGTTACAGTCAATAAATTCATAAATATCTGGTCTCTGTGATTTTATATAAACCATCCATTTCTTCCAGCGTAAAATAAATCGGTCCTTTTCGTCATTTACTTCTGCAGTTACTCTCTCCATTCTGTATATGTCCATTGTGACGTCCATCCATATGTTCAATGTTGGGCTCTCCAGTGAAAGCCCATTTTTCATGAGGGCTTTTTTGCAAGCCAACAATAAAATATTAAACAGATATTTATCTATCTTTGACCATCCTTCAGGCGTGAGTCCAAAAAACAAAACTTTACTTTCTACAGGCAGTTAGACGTCCAATAATATCTTGTATTGCTTTATGTATCTTTTTCCAATAAGTTCTAATTACTTGACAGTCCCATAAAATATGGTAATGATTTGCAATTTTATTTCCACAGTTTCTCCAGCAAGCTGGAGAGTTACCTTTATAGTGGGATTTTTGGTAGTGTAGGGTTTCTGGGGTCTTGTCATACATGTTGTGTTTTTCCTCATGTTTGCCTGTCACCCCTCAGCATTTCTCCTCCTGTGTTCCAGCACCGTCACACCTGTGTCCGATCTTTATGTAGCCCTGCTGAAATTTATCATAACTGGGAAAACTTTTATTTGACCACTTTCTGAACAGATAGGGCTTAGGTAGAATTTTTCTGACAGTTATGTTTGATTTGAGCTGTTCCTCGGACACAGTCAAGCGAAACGCCGGACACAGTCTTCCAGCTGGATGACAGACTTTTTTTTCGAGCGGACCGCTGCAGCGAGCTAACGGGGAAATCACGGGGAGGCGGAGTATGCATTTACGTGAGTAAAAGTTGGTCCACGAACTGTACTGTTGTAAATAGCTCATGCTCGAAGGCTTTGGAGCAAATAACAGTGAAATGTCGGCCACATTATCTACCCCGAGAGTTCACAGTGACTTTTATCACAGTTGTTTACATTCCTCCGGACGCTAATGCTAATGAATCACTACAGGAGCTTCATGATATCATCAGCTCGCTGCAGAGCAAACACCCCGAGGCTCTTTACATTGTAGCCGGAGACTTTAACCACGTGAATCTAAAGGACTGTCTCCCAAGCTTTAATCAGCATGTGACGATTCCAACACGTGGAGACCGCACGCTGGAACGTGTTTACACGAACGTAAAAGATGCATACAAAGCCGAACCCCGCCCCCACCTAGGACTGTCAGACCACATCTCAATCTTCCTGGCTCCTGCTTACATGCCCCCGCTGAGACGCTCTAGACCGGTCCAAAAGGAAGTTAAATGTTGGATCCAGGACAGTGGCCCCATACTGAGAGATTGTTTTGATCGAACAGACTGGCAGGTTTTCAGAGAAGCTGCTGAAAATGGAGGTTCGCTTGATCTTGACCAATACACATCCTCACTTCTGGGTTACATTAGTACATGTAACACAGGAACACTGCCTTCAGGTCTGGAAGCTCAGAGGAGCTGAGTAGGACAAGAAAAGAGCTGGTTGCTGGTATTAAGAGGGCCAAGGCCACATATGCAAAGAGGATCGGGGGTCAATTCATCTCACAAGACCCTCGGAGCATGTGGAGGGGCATTAAGTGCATAACAGATTATAAAGGAAGGAGTGAACAATGCCCCAAAGACCCATCTCTGCCTGATGCCCTCAACAAGTTCTATGCACGCTTTGAAGACCCGAACAGACCATCCAGCACCAGACTCACCTCACCACCGGACGAAGAGCATCTCAGCGTGACCTCAGCAGAAGTAAGGAGTACCTTGAGGAGGATTAATCCGCACAAAGCAACTGGCCCAGACAACATCCCCGGAAAAGTATTGAAGGAATGTGCTGATCAGCTCTGTGAGATGCTGGCAGACATCTTTAACACCTCACTTACCCTGGAGACAGTTCCCACCTGCCTGAAGACTGCCACCATCATCCCAGTCCCAAAAAGCTCTACAGTGACTGGTCTGAATGACTATCGGCCAGTGGCCCTCACCCCGATAGTCGCTAAATGCTTTGAAAAACTGGTCATGACTCGCATCAAAACAACCATCAACATCAACGAGGACCCTCATCAGTATGCATACCGTGAGAACCGATCAACAGAGGATGCAATCTCCTCTGTGGTCCACACTGCACTCAACCACCTGGAGCAGAAAAACTCTTACGTCCGTATGCTCTTTGTGGACTTCACATCCGCCTTCAACACCATGATCCCCCAAACCCTGATGGACAAACTATCCACACTAGGACTAAGCCCCTCCATCTGCAACTGGGTACTAGACTTTTTAACAAACAGACCACAGCTAGTGAGGATTCACAACCTCTCCTCCTCCACCATAACCCTCAGCACTGGATCTCCTCAGGGATGTGTGTTGAGCCCCCTCCTGTTTACTCTGCTCACGTATGATTGTGCAGCTACCAATCCAGGCTGTCACATTGTAAAGTTTGCAGATAATACAGCGGTGGTGGGATGCATCACAAACAATGATGAGTCCAGCTACAGGCAAGAGGTGGAACACCTGGAGAGCTGGTGCAAAGAGAATAACCTTCATATCAATGTGAAGAAGACAAAAGAGATGATTGTGGACTTCAGAAGGAACAAAAACACCTACACCCCCCTGAACATAAGAGGATCTGCGGTGGAAGTGGTCTCCAGCTACAAGTACTTGGGTTTACACATGAATGACAACCTCAGCTGGAGCAACAACACCACCAGCCTGATCAAGAAAGCTCATCAGAGACTCTACTTCCTCAGACGGCTGAGGCGAGCTGGTCTGGGAAGCTCAGTCCTCACCTCCTTCTACAGGTGTGCAGTGGAGAGCATCCTGTGCTCCAGCATCAATGTGTGGCATGGAGGCTGCACAGCTGCAGAAATAAAAGCTTTGCAGAGAGTGGTGAAGGCTGCAGAGAAATCTGTTGGAATCATCCTCCCCACCATCACAGACATCTACACCTCCAGATGCAGGAAGAGGGCCACCTGCATCATGAAGGACCCCACTCACCCAGCACACACACTTTTTGCCCCACTCCCCTCAGGAAGGAGGTTAAGGAGCATTAAGTGTAGAACCACTAGACTGAGGAACAGCTTCTACCCTGAGGCTGTTAGACTCATGAATCTCTAACTAGAATAATCACTGTGAAAAACCATATCGTGTTGCTGCTGATCTGTTTCATGTTGCTGCTGATCTGTTTTAATGTTGATGTGTTCATGCGTGCACATCTGCTCACAGACTCATGTTCATGTTTGTGCTGATGTTCAATGTTTTTATGTTATGAGTGCTTAGTGTATATTTAATTGATGTTTTTCTTAGTTCATATCTTAGATGTTATTACTGTTTTTCTTATACATTTTATTGTTGGATGTAACTGGGACCCTGTGTACATAATTTCGCTCCACCACATGTACCACATGAGGTGCGAATGACAATAAAGAAACTCTGACTCTGACTTCCTGGCTATGTAGTAATCTGTCCAGTAGGTGTTTTTATTTTATTTTGCTAAGATAGTTTTTGTAGAAGGGTAAAAACGTGCTCCATATGAGAAGCAATCAAAATTGATTATTTTTTCCCTCACTGGTTAGATGTTTAAATGGTCTACAATTTTTAAATGCTGATTGGTTGAGGGGAGGGGGGAGCAGCGTGAGGAGGGCAGAAGAAGAGAGAAAAGGAGGAGAGAATGAGACGCGGAAGAGAAAAAAAAGCGAACACAGACAGGCAATAAAAAAAAGACTAAAACTTGTCCAAAGTTTTAGTGGGAGTTTGGGTGATTGAGGTGACTTTGTATAGCTGCGATATGGAACGCAGATGAACTTCACCAAGCTGAGGTATGCTCACAACAGCAGCTGTAGTGAGATTGCTGTGCAGTGACATCAGACCAGTGTGGGAGTGAGACGCCAGCAAACCAGATGAGTGTCTCAGGTGACTGGGGACGCCTGCAACGATGTCTGGCGATGAGGGAGACCGGAATGTTGTGCTGACCGTCTGTGTTGAGGTTGCCAGATCTATGCCACATAATGTCAGGTGACACACACGGACACAGGAAATACTTCGGGGTTGAGTACTTGCATCTTTTCATGACTCATTGGAATTAACGGGTTACACTGTAATTGGCCCCACTGCTCCCGAGCGTCTTCCAGGCCTGCAACGTGGGGGATTACTCTACATATACTTGATAATTTTTGAACAGAAAAACAGCGCTGAATTTTATTTGGGGGTTTGCATTGAATAGCACCAGCTGGATCCACAAGTTAATGAGTTCTTACAAGTGCACTGTAAAAATCTGATGGTTTAAATTGAAGAAGAAAAATTGAGACGTGTACAAGTTTGATTTATTTAAAGGGCAGAACGTGCTTGTAAAATTAAATTTGTGTTTAAATTATATGTTTTGTCTAAAGAAACTAAGCTTAACTGATCTATCACTAGGGTTGGGCATCGTTTGAATTTGAGTGATTCCGGTTCCGATTCTTCGTTTCGATTCCGATTCCTATAAATTCTCAATTCTGATTCTTTTTAGAGGCGGGGTTAAAAAAAAACATGCCAATTCAATTCAGTTTATTTATACTGTACAGCGCTGATATAAAAATATGTTTTATAAGGTGTTAAGTTGCCTTTATGCCTATTCAAACATATACATTTTGTGTGTGTTACTTTTCAGAATTAAATGTCTAAATTGCCATAAAAGGCAAGGGTGGAATGATATAGGAATGATTATTTTGATGCTTTTATGTCAATTTATACTTATTTTAAAACACACTTATACTCACTTTTGATGCAGCTTATCTGCTAAAGTCAGGCCTGTGCTGCAGATGTGTTTTGGAGTAATTAAAGTTCTCTGGGGGATGCTCTAACCAAAAGACCGGGCCCAATCTTAAGGTTACAGTGACCCAGGTTTTGAAGGACATGTTTTTATGAAGCCATCGCTCTGTTGCACAGACTGCTTTGATGAGGGAAAAACAGATTTAATTAAATTTGCCCTCCTGGCAACCATCAAAACTTGTTTTGCACTGCTCTCACGCGATCAGGGAGAGGTATATAAGAAATGTAACAAACACAGAGAGTCGGAAGTCTTGTGTGGACCAGCGCGCGCGGTGCCATACAGTAATTGATGATGTGATTCTTCTTTACCTGGGTCGAAAACGACTTCCCGGCCAGTGTCACGGTGAGAAGTCCTCTCATATCAATTTGTGTGTTAAGAGTGTACGAGTGTACATGTTTTCTGCTTGGCTGTTTTCTGTGGCAGGTTAATAAATGACACTTATTATTTCTAGCAGTAACAGCCTCTGTGTTTTATTTTTTCCATCTTGTCTGAATATCTGTGCCGACCGTTCACGAGCCCTTTTGATAAAGAATTTCATAATACATTTTTGGCGACGAGGATGGGATTTTAAGAATTTAAATAAATAATTCTGAACGGCTGCACCATATTCAAACGAAGGAAAAAAAAAAGTGTTGAGAGAAATGTTGATGCGAGTTGCATCTGGACAAAGAGTCCGTTGAAGTTGTGCCGGGTTGGAAGAGTTATCCAACCCTGGCTTTGTGTTTAAGAGGTGGAGGGGACGCCCGAGCCTTTGTGTGAGAGTTTTAAAACAGAGAAAAAGTTGTACCGGGATGGGAAGAAGTCCCATCCCAGTTGTTTTTGAAGAGGTGGGAAGAAGCCCATCTTAGTTGTTAGAACAATTTTTCTGCAAGCAGATAGTCCGAGTGATGTTTTGACCACTTTTGCAGGCAATAGAGGTCAGAAAAGATGGCACCAGTGACAGGACTTCAGCATAAAGTCAGAAAATGCAATTACAGGCTCAATGGAGCAAACAAGAATGTGAGGACCGCCTGCTTGTTGAATGAACGGCTCGGTGCTCAGTTTGTGAGAATAAGCAGGGTGGTGGAGCAGGTGTCCCGGTTGCGAGGAAAATTTAAGAGAAAGAAAGAGAAATGTGTTGAGGAAGTTCAGGAGAAAGAGAAACAGTTTTTACAACGAAAACAGTTGTTATCTGATGCGCAGACAGAGTGCAAGCTAGACCGCTTGATTAACGTAGCTGAGGGCGCGGTCGGTCAGATATGCAGGCGTAAAAGGAGGAAGAAAGAGCGTGATGTTTCGCCGGAGCGAGTCGGAGCTTATGTTGCAAGGTTGGCTGACGGATGGAATCCGTCGAGTTTAATATCACAACCCACAGATGCTCGAGTTTCGAGGCTGTTGGACAAAGGTGGAGGTCAGGTAATGAATTCAGCGCATCGAGTCAGAGCTTTGCAAGACTCAAGACCGTTGTTTGAAGTCTTGTGTGGACCAGCGCGCGGTGCCATGCAGTTTTGATTGAGTTCTGTCATTGGATCGAAAGGCTTCCCGATCATTTTGTCACGGTGAGAGATACTCATATCAATTTGTGTGTTAAGAGTGTACGAGTGTACATGACTTTTTGCTTGGCTGTTTTTCTTGTGGCAGATTAATAAATGACAAATATTATTCTAGCAAGTTACAGTCTGTGTGTTTTATTTTTTTCCATCTTGTCTGAATATCTGTGCCGACCGTTCACGAGCCCTTTTGATAAAGAATTTCATAATACAAGCGCCAAGTCACAACAGAAGTCATCTCAGGGCACTGAACAGAAACAATCAAATATAAAAATAATAAGTTAACTTATTACTTTATATGAAAGTTTCTGTTAACACCAGAGCCCTGTAAAGAGAGAGTTGCGGCACTCCCATAGACTCCCATAGACTCCCATAGAAAGAATGGGATGTGGAAGTGACGTGGGTCATGCAGTGGCAAAAAGTTCCAAACAGCAGCGGTTCAGCATTGAACGTAGTTCATTCTCCGTGTTTTCTCCGGTAAGTTGATGAAAATACGACACTTTTTTTTGGCCATTGTGAAGCGTTATCTGACTGTTCTGTACCACAGTTTATCAATATCCTGATGCATGCTCAATAATCCAGGTAGAAAAATCTAAAAAAGTTAAATCTGGTCCTCTGGACATTCAAAAAAAC
>NC_056498.1:82529147-82531938 GCF_014905685.2 Nematolebias whitei
TCTTGAG
This sequence comes from Nematolebias whitei, assembly GCF_014905685.2. Lineage (NCBI taxonomy): Eukaryota > Metazoa > Chordata > Actinopteri > Cyprinodontiformes > Rivulidae > Nematolebias > Nematolebias whitei. The sequence goes on from NC_056498.1 coordinate 82,529,155, forward strand.
CATGTGATCAGCTGGTTTGGTTGTCAGCAGCAAAACTGGTTGATCCACTCTGAGAAGGTGCTATTTAAGAGACTGAGCTGAAAACAGCACCTCAGACTGAGGAAGTCTCTTGGATGAGAGGAAACGTTTCTACATTTTTTTGCTTTGTTTTGTTTTTTGTTTTTTTGAATGTCCAGAGGACCAGATTGAACTTTTTTGGATAAAGTATTTAGAGCTCTCTGTGCTGATCCAAAACTAATAAAGAGTGAACGACTCAAGTGAACCGGGATACTTTAGTGACTCATTAGATTGATCCAGATCCATGAAGTGAACCGGATTTACCAGCTTTACGGAGATCCTAAATGACCACTCAAATGTAGTGAGCACCAGAGCCCTATGAGAGAGTTGCGACACTCTTTGAACTCGCCAATACGCGGTCACGTGGTTCATGCAGCTCCCAATAGTTCCAAACAGCTCATCGCTGTCAGTCAGTTTGAGCAGCTGCTGGTGCAACATAACACAAAAATCAACTTTTCTTACTTTACTTGTGTCTTTCAGTAATTATTGAGCAGTAACGAACTGATTACTGAACTGATTATTTCACAGACTATGCATTTTATCAAAGCATTTTTAGAAGCGGCTGATACATTTATCATTAAATTTTAGAAGGGAACGAGTCTGCAAACACATATGTTAGAAAAAAAAATGTATATGCAATAGTGATCAGTAGTCAGTGTTTTATAACGTTAAAAAAAGATCAGAGTAACACCTGTTATAAAGCTGTTTCTGATGTTCTCTGCAGGATAATGCTCCACCTTGTCCTCCATGCAGCAGTTCAGATCTGCTCCAGCTTACCTCAGATCATCTGGATGAATTATTGATTTCTATAGAAGATATTAATTCAACCTTTATTTAAACAGGTTTGTCCCACTGAGCCACGAGGACTCATTTACAAGAGAGACTGAATATAATTGTTGTATTTGTCGTTTTTTTATGTCAACCAAGTACCTGATAACTGAGTTGATTGTAGCCTGACAACTATTGTAAAATTGTAATTCATTGATTAAAATGTTAATTTAAATGAAACTGTTTCTAGTTAAAATCATAACAGATGATAAAATAAGTGTTAATTGTGCAAAAATAAATTTCCAAACAATTTATTATAAAATATGTAAAATGTAAAGCAAGCTTTAATAAAGTACTTTTACTGCCATTTATACTGTTTATTAATGACATCATCTCAAGTCAGCAGGAGCACCATCATCATCATCATCACAACAACACAAAGTGAGAGCTGTAAATTTAATCTGCACAAACATTTTCAATCAGGGCTCAAAATGTTTAACTGTCAAAGAAATGTGCCAGAAAATAAACTAATGTCACTCTACAGACACATTTAGAGAGAGGACAGTTCACAGAGACACAGTGAGGACGTGTGAGACAGAGACACAGTGAGGACGAGTGAGACAGAGACACAGTGAGGACGAGTGAGACTGAAGGAGGTTCAACCAGTTGTTCATGGACCAGAACCAGATGAGAAGAACAGCAGAACTTCCACTGACCAGTGATCTGACCAGTGATCTGACCAGTGATCTGACCAGTGATTTGACCAGTGATCTGACCAGTGATCTGACCAGTGATCACACATGTTCTAAATTAAACTTTGGTACGAACAGTGTTAAATAAGACATGTCATATTTTTTATTGAACAATAATCTTCATTCTAACAGTGACATAATTTCAGACTGAGGAAGAAACAGAAATGAGGCGAGTGAGATGAGGGAAAGATGAAAATGTGTCCTCAGAGGACGGGGGCATGTCAGGATCTGATGATACAGGATCAACAGGACCAGGAGGATGGATCAACAGGCAGTCAGGGAACAGAGATGAAAAACCTGAGGGAACAATTTAGAACAAAAAAATAAATAAGCAGGACAGAAAAAACTCACAGACAAGAAAATTAACTCAGTCCTGCAAAGAAAAATGTTAATGGAAAATAAATTCTGACATATGTTTACAAAAGATCAGATGAAGACAACTGGCATGAAGAAGAACTTCCAGCTCATCTCAACTTGACCCATGATTACCATATGCTAAACTAATAATATAAAACTAATGTAAATCAACAGTCCTGCAGTAAATACCAACTTTGTGAAGGTTATGGTGTTAAAGTAATTTTATTCAAACATCCTGATTCATCTGTTATTGATTTGGAAGACAGAAAATGAGATCTTGTACCTTTGTGATACTTTGAATGCAACATTCAGTTCATGAAGTCATTCTCCTGTGGTTTACCTGGAAAACATGAAAAACATTGACTCATCTCCACAATCACGTTTTTCTTTAATGATAATGTCACAATTTATGCTGCAGTCTTTGACAAATGATCTAAAACTTTAACTAAATTACGTCAATCTTGTCATGTTGTCATCATTCTTTGTTAAATCAGGTCTCTCTTGTAAATGAGTCCTCGAGACTCAATGGGATTTACCTGTAGAAATAAAGGTTGAATGAATCTCTCGGGAAAAAAACCCAAATATTTTCTAGTTGAGTTCAGTAACTGGAATTACCATAAATTAAAAAAGACCATCTTTCAAAACGTAAGCAGTAATAGATATTTTAAAACGTTGTATTAGAAATAGACTCGTTTAAACCGTCATGTTGCAGAGCAGCTGCAGTTAAAATACAAGTAGCAATTTAACGTGTTTCATTAACTAAAACTGGCGACATGAAGTATTAATGTTGATAAACTGTGTAAAAAAATCTAAAAAAGTTAAATCTGGTCCTCTGGACATTCAAAAAAAC
>NC_056498.1:82532038-82534221 GCF_014905685.2 Nematolebias whitei
AAGGAAATGAACTTTTCAGTGTTTGAAACGTCTCAATCCAGAGGCTGAACATGACGGAGAGTAGAAGACTGTTGAGGCTCTTGTTGAATTCTTTCACTTTGAATTCTTCAACTTCACGTGGATCAAACTGGAACACATTTCTAACCAGTTCACTCCTTTGATTCTGTCAAACAGATGTGAGGAAGAGGAAACAGCTGTTCAAGGAACACTGGCCTTAACCAGCAGATGCTGCTGAAATCACTTGTGGACAATATTTGTCTCTGATGATCCACAGAAAACTCATCTTGTGTGCAGCATTAAAAATCACTTTTCCTGCTGCTTTCATGTTTCCACTTTGTTTTCACAGCAGATCTTTGCAGCAAAGTGGACTTTATTTCAGCTGATGTGTCCCGAGTGTTTGAGTGTGAGACCAGAGACATGTTTGAGTCTGCTCAGGGTTTAGAGGCTCACAAGAAACACTTGAATGAACACTTCCAGCTTCAAGTGTCTCAGAGAAACCTCTGTTTGTCTTTCTCTAAAGTCTTCAGAGTGGACAATCAAATGATGTCCTCGCATCACTTTTCACATTTAGGACACAATTGAAAACAGCAGCACAACAGCTGTTTGATGAAACACTCTTTGACTCCATGAATCATCAAATATTCTACATTTAGCTGCTGATGAAGGAAAGAAAATCACTGAGACTTTGAAAACATCTAAACTCTGTAAGTTCAGTGAAAAAAGCACAAACACAAAAACACTTTTGGATGAAAAAACATTTGAGTGTTTCAAAACATGAAAGTAGTTTCTATGTTGAAACATTTCTCCGTGTATTTTTGAAATGTTCCTCTGGATCATTCAAACATCTGTTTCTTGTCTGTGTGTCCATCCATCTTCTAAAGCCTGAGCTTCACAACCAAACATTTCTGCCAAACACTGAACCAAAGGTTCCATTTGAAATGAAGCGTTGAACTTTTGAACATCAACTTTCACATTCGTTAACAAAACTTTGTGATTTGATGGAAAATGAGTTTTGGAAACGTTCAAAAATAAAAAGATTTAATTCCAGTCATAAGATTTTTGATGTCCAAAGAATGATTTAGATTGAAATGTCTTTGTGTTTGACTCTAAAATGGACAAAAATGTCTCCGTTGAGCTCAAAATGTTTTCTGTGGAGTTTTGGAGCTTTTGAATCCAAATCATTGGATCTGTTGATGTTCACTGATTTACTGAACTAAAACCTGGGATGGATTTCTTGAAATGTGCGCAGGTTTCTGTGAGGAAAACATTGAACATTTACATTTTCAACAGTCGCTGGATGTGCTGAACAAAACGCTGAAGTTTGTGAAAAACCAACATTTTAGAAGTTCAGAGTAAAAACACTCAGCACAAAGTGATGAAGAGCGCTCCAACAAATCAGGAAGTCCAAAACTAAATCCTTCAAGTTGTTTCTCATCTTGATGGTTAATGCATTCCTCATTCAAGAATTATCAACCAAAATGGAGCCAGCTGCCTACTAGCATGTGTGTTTGTTTAGCTGCGGAAACAGCCGAAGTGACAGAAAACAGGTGAACAATGTTGACAAGTGTGGAAAAGTTGTTTGGGACGGAGAACAGTTTGAATGAGTTACTTTGTGTTTATGCTCTAATTTGTTGAGTAAAGTTTGGCAGCAGATAAATGATGACTTCTGTTTTATTATTATTATAGTTGCTTTACTCATTTTGTCTCTTTTATTTAGCGTTTAGCAGCAGATTCATTCTTATATTTCCACTTAAACGTCTTCTAGGAGATTTGAAGCTTGTCCCATTCCTCCATCTTTGTTGACCTCCACAGACTCCAGCAGCCAAATGGAGCTCCATCATGTGACTCCAGTTTCCACATGACGTTTGTCACATTCAGCTGAGTGCTCTGTTTACACACAGTTTGTAGCCACATTTCAGAATTACACATGAATCTATGTGGAAAACTACTGGAGTCAACTCTTTCAGACTGGAGGAGAACATGTTCATGTTTGACTTCATGGTTTGTAACGAGGAGCTTTTAAAGAAACTCCCTGAAAGTCTTCACTGGACGAACATGAAGTGATGAAGCTTTGGAGCCATCTTGATTCACAATGATCTCCATGCAGTCCTCTGAGCTCTGAGCTCTCCTACGACTCTGAGCTGCAGGTGAAGCTGTGGAAAAAGAGCTGTGAGCTTGTGGGC
>NC_056498.1:82534321-82542296 GCF_014905685.2 Nematolebias whitei
CTGAACAAGTCCACAACCTCCTCCATCATCAGGGACACTGAGGACAACACTGAACCTCTGTCTTCACTGTTTATTCACAAAGTGTCCAACTCGTCTCATACACGTGTCTTTAGAGTTACGTCACCAAAGTTCAGCTCATTTTGATTCAGGCAGCAACAATTTACAACATAAAGTTTAGAGTTTTGGGGTGGCTGTGGCAGAGTGGTTAGAGCAGTCGTCCTCCAATGCAAGAGTTGGGGGTTCACAGTCACATGCTGAAGTGTCCCTGGGCAAGACACTGAACCCCTCATAGCCTCTGATGTGTGTCCCATCAGTGTATGAATGTGATCTAAAGCACTGATTAGTCTGATTAGAATGATTTGTTCTTTTTTTTTTCAACTTAGTTTTTATTTCATTATTTTACACAAGAACAACAGTGGTAACACTTTTCATATTTTTACATTCTCTCTCTCTTTTATGGCTATATACATTCACATTATAAGTTGATGAGAGCTCGAGGTAGCAATAGTGATACCACCAACAGTTAGTACAATAATAGAAACAAAAAAGCAAGAAAGAAGAAACAGAAAATAAAGAAAGGGAAAAAAAAGCGAAAGAGAAAAAGAAATCAAAACAACTCCCCCATACACATACACACACAAAAAAGGGAACCCCCCCACCCCCACCCCCACACACACATCTAAATCAATAAGATCCCCTCTGAGGTTACAAGTCCATACAGTCCTGTTTACAGTGGTATTTTTTACTAGCATGAGAGTGTAGTGACTGAAAAAATAAAATAAATAAATAAAAACTTTAAGCACATCACTGTGTTAATAAAGGCATAATTGGGTTCCATCGCATATTAAAAATGGGTTTCTGAAGCCTTAAAGAATATGTAATCTGCTCCATCAGGTAAAATGTCCCAGACTTTTTGGATCCATATATTATATGTGGGAGGCTCTGGTTTTAGCCATGTATTGGTTATACATTTCAATGCTGCTGTAAGCAATATATTCAGCAAATATCTGTCGGTCTTCCTGTCCATTCCTTCGGGTATTTCTCCTAAAACTACCACTAGAGGATTTTTTTGGAACCTCTCTCCCAAAAATTACCTTAAGGGCGTCAAATATTTCCTCCCAGAATACCCTTAGTTTAGGACACAGCCAGAAGATATGAGTGTGGTTGGCATTGTGTTCCAGTTTCTCCAGCATGAGCTGGGATGTGCTGGACCCATTTTACCAGTTATTGCTGGCGTTCTGAAGAATCGGGTTATTATTTTCCATTTAAATTCTCTCCATGTATTAGAATTTGTGGCTAATTGTGCTCCAGTGCATATTTCCTTCCATGTGTCCTCTGTTATTACCGTCTTCATTTCTGTCTCCCATTTCTGTCTCCCATTTCTGCTTTATGTTTATGGAGTCATGTGTATTCATATAGTTTACTAATTACTTTATAGTTTCCCTTTCCCCTTTGTATGTCCATTAATAAACTTTCTAGAGGTGCAGGCTCATGAAATTTAATCCAGTTCTTATGTGACATCACAAAGGTTCTAAGTTGTAAATATCTATAAAAGTCCGTCTTTGGGAGAGCAAATTCACTTTTCATCTGCTCGAAGGCTTTAAAATGTCCCTCTTCAATTAATTGGTGTATGCAAGATAGTCCATAATTAGACTAGTTTCTAAAGCCAGTGTCTAACTTACTTGGTATAAAAGTCCTCATAGATCCTATATTTGTTAAAAGTGAGATTTGTTTTTGATAACTGAAAAGCTGATTGTATTTTGTTCCAAATTTTAAGTGTGTTCTTTGTCCAGACTGTCATTTCTTTTGCAGGGGCATCTAAGAAGGGTAATGTTTGCAAAGGCTCTGAACGCACGCTTTCCTCTATCTCGAGCCATCGAGTGTCTTTACCATTCTGTAGCCATACCAGTAAGGGTTTAAGCTGTGCAGCCCAATAATAATATTTCAAGTTTGGGAGTTTAAGGCCCCCTTTTGATTTAGATAACTGTAGGGTTTTTAGTCTGATTCTAGGGTGCTTTTTTTGCCAAATGTATCCAGAGATTATTTTGTCTAAAGTTATCAAAAGTGAGTTTGGGAATCTCCACTGGTAGCATCTGGAATAAATAAAGTAATCTTGGTAGAACATTCATACGAATACTTTCAACACGGCCTATCAGAGAGATGGGGAGTGTGGCCCATCGCTCTAGATCATTTTTAATGACTCTGTAGTTTGCTATAATTTGCTTCATAGAGGTTCTGTAGAGATGGGGGTATATGGATACCAAGATATCTACTGCCATCCTTGGGCCACTTAAATCCGCTCTGTAATTTTGTGGTGTCTGAGACTGTGCAGCTTAGGTCCAGAGCTTCTGTTTTATCTATATTTACCTTGTAGCCTGAGTAAAATCCGTATTGTCAGATGAGTTATTTTAAGTGTGGGATTGTTGATGTGGGTTCTGTTAGGTACAATAATACATTGTCAGCATATAATGAGATTTTATGTTCTTCCCCGTTTATCACTGTACCTTTGATATTAGCATCATCTCTAATAAGGTGGGCTAGTGGTTCAATACTAATGGCAAACAGGAGGGGTGACAGTGAGCATCCCTGTCTGCATCCCCGTTCTAATGGAAATCTGTCAAACCTATATCCGTTGACTTTGACAGCTGCCTGTGGGGATGAATAGAGTGTTTGTATCCGGTCAATAAAGCGTGAGCCAAATCCAAAACAATTCAGTGTTTGAATTAGATATTTCCAGGATACTCTATCAAATGCCTTTAGGGCATCTAAGGATATGATTGTTGACTTAATCTTTCTTTCTTTTTGGAAAGTTATTATGTTTAGTAAGCGTTTTAGATTATCACCATAATATCTCCATGCGATGAATCCCGTCTGATCAGGGTGTACGATTTGGGTGATAATTTTGCTAAGCCGTCTTGCTAGGATTGCTGTGAGTATGCATAGATCTGTGTTTAGCAGTGATATAGGTCTGTATGACTGACAGTCAGTGGGGTCCTTGCCCTCTTTATGGATTACTACTATGGTGGCCTCTATCCAGGATGGTGCCATGGTTTTGGATTCTAGAGCATAATGATATGCTTTTAATAGCAGGGGAGCCAAAAGGTCCTTAAATGTTTTATAAAATTTGTTGGCATATCCATCTGGACCTGGGCTTTCGTTGTTCTTGAGCGACTTAATTACCTGCTTGATCTCGTACTCCTCAATCGGTTAGTCTAACTTTAAAGCTTCTGCTTCTGTCAGTTGGTTCAATTTTATTTTGTTTAAGTAATCTGTAAGTTCTTGGTCATTGCTGCAAGTATCTGTGTTTTTATATAGTGATTTATAAAATTAAGCAAAGGACTCTGCTATTTTGTCTAGTTTTGTCACAATGGACTCTTGGGATTTTGTTTTGTGTACCATGTTAGAGGATTGTGGTTTTCTCAGTCTAAATGCTAATAATCTACTGGCCTTCTGGCCATATTCATAATATTTTTGGTTAGTGAACCTCAGGCTACCCTCTACTTTATCTGATAAGAGACTGTTTAGTTGTCTGCGGGCTGCACGTCATGATACTGGCTGAAGCGCATTGTTTATGTTTAAATTCTAATTTTTTAATTTTGTCTTACAGGTCTCGTTGTTTAGCAGTCCTCTCTTTTTTTTCGCTGATGTGAAAGTAATAATGCGGCCCCGGAGAAAAGTTTTAGCACAGTCCCATATTATCAGAGGTGTGGTTTCTGTATATATATTAGTTTCCAGATATATCTTTAGGGATGTATTAAGTCTCCATTATTTAGTTGATGGTCTGTGTCCTATGTCCCATTTTAATAAAATAGGTGCATGGTCAGAGATAGTAATAGGCAAAATTTCTTTGTCTACTATTCTATGTATGTCTGCCTTTGGAGTAAAGAAATAGTCAATCCTAGAGTAGGATGCATGACTGCTTGAGTAGAAAGTAAAATCTTCAGTTCTGGGAAACCTGCTTTGAGCATCTTACTCATTCTAGAGAGTGGGGTTTTGGGAGCAGGAATCGGTCCATCATCTGTGACAGGACACAATTGAAATCCCCACCCAACAGTAGTAACCCGGTACTGTGCTTTAATATTACATTAAACAGTGACTTAATGAGTTCAGGTGCATCCGTGTTGCGTGCATATACATTTATAAGTGACACTTTTATACCGTAAATTGTTCCATTAACTAATACATATCTTCCCTCTGTGTCTCTATGTAGTGATGTTTGTGTAAAAAATATTTGTCTGTGCACAAGTATGGCCACACCCTTCTTTTTCCCTGAATGATGGGAAGAGTAAAAAGCCTTATCTGCCCAAGATTTTTTTAATTTTTCATGCTCTGTGTCAGATAAGTGGGTTTCTTGCAGAAATGCTATGTGGCAGTTAGTTTGTCTTGGTTCAATATTTTCTTCCTTTTGACTGGGTTGTGGAGCCCTTTTACATTATAAGTTACAATTTTCAGTGGATCACCCATTATCCATGTGAGGTATGCTTTAACATCTCAGAATATATCATGAATGGCAGTAGATCCTTTGTGGTTAAAGCGAGATTATCTGTGTGGAGCTTAAAGAGTATAATAATAATAATGTCATCACAATGTCAGCACTGTATGTTTCCATACGATGGCGAAATTAGTCTCTGCATTTAACCCATCCACCACCGGGTGGTGCAGTGGGCAGCTATTGAAAGCACCTGGGGGGCATTTTGGGGATGAGGTGTGCTGCCCAGAGACACCACGTGATATGCAGTGACTGGGGATCGAACCTGGGACTTTTGGGTCCCAAGCCGGCTGCCCTGCCTCTACACCATCTCGGCCCCCATATAATTGCATAATATAAACAAAACCAAACAGAGAGGGGTAAAAAAAAAAAATAAAGGGAACGCAGAACGTGTGAGTACTATGGTTAAGTACTCGGACATGGTCCCTAGCTGCTAAGATAAGCAGCTGAAGTGCACAGCCAAGGTGGAGTTCTCTGTGCAACAAGTGCGCTAAGATATGTGCAGCAAAAACAAAAACAAAAAATAATAAGGCCTGTTCAGGCTCCTGCAATTAAATGAAAAGTAAAAAATCTAAATATAACAGCATATAATTTGATTATATTGTTCCAGGTTATAGGTTTATCTTCACCTAAACTTACAATCATCATCACACAAAAATTACAAAGGGAGCTGTGTGATAGTGCACCATATCAGTGACGACACTTCTGTTGTTTATTTTTATATAAAACTTACAAAAATAGCTGTGTGATAATAAACTGTAACAGTGAAGATAATGTCTATTGTCTTAATGTTAACAGTCAGTACCTTTATTTGTCCATCTCTGATGGAGCAATAGTCTTCTGGACATATTCCATGGCCTTTTTGGGGTCGAGAAACTCTTTTTTTTCGTTCTGATATGTGATTCGCAGTCTGGCTGGGTAAAGGAGGCCATAGCGGACCCCCTTGCAGCTCTGTAGCACCTTTCGTACCTCCTTGAATGTGGCTCTTGCTTTGGCCATGCTGGCTGTGTAGTTGGGGAAGAAGGAGACGCGGTGGCCGTTGTAAGTCAGCGGGCCTCTGTCACGGGCCCTCCTCAGGATCTTCGCCATGTTGCCGTCATTATGTAGTTTAGCGATGATGGCTCGTGGTGTCTCCCGGTCCCCCGGTCTTCTCGCGGTGAGTGTGTGGTGTGAGCGGTCCACCTTTATGTCTTGGTCCATCTGTAGGACAGCTCTGATGATTTTTGCAACTGCTAGTGGTGAGCTGTAGCCGGGGCGCTCTTCAATGCCTGCGATGCAGATATTGGACCTTCTCATTCTCCCCTCCATGTCCTCGCATTTATCTTTGAGCGTTGACATTTGTTTTTGTAGGCTTGTTACTGTCGACTGTAGTGAGGCAACCTCGTCTGACCACGATGATAGACCGTCCTTTACGTCTGAAATGTCCGCTTTTATGGTATCAACTTCAGCTTGGATAGCATTAGCATTGTTAGCAATTTCAGAGCAGAGCCCTTGCAGCTCAGATCTGAGAGCATGGAAATCTTCTGCTAGTGCAGCTTTGATTTCGTCTCTGATTGCTTTTGTGATTTATTCTCTCAGTAAGGATAAAATGTCTGCTTTCATCTCTTCCTTACTCACGTTTGAGGCTTCGGTTTTAGTGGGCGAAGGTGAATCCATGTCGCCTGTTGTACGATGTCTCCTAGCTGGCCTGGTAGCATTAGCATCGCCTCCGTACTTATACTTTTGGAGTTTGTTGGCCATTCCAGTTGATTTTGTGCAAGATGTCCAGTTGTTTACGTCCTTGAGTTATCCTCCTCAGTTTTTAGCCTGGTTTCAATTTGATTAATGCTGTTTTTTAATGTAATTGTCGGGATTTTGCAGGAGCTCTGAAAACACGTCCTAATCCATACCCTGCTCACCAGCGCCCCTCTAGAATGATTTGTTCAATTAGCTTTGTAGAGATCTAGTAGAGTGCTGTATGAATGGGTAAGTGAGGACACAGATTGTAGTGTAAAGAGCTTTGAATATCTTGAAATAAGATAGAAAGGCGATGTATAAGTACAGTCCATTTACCATTTAGAAAAATAAAAATCCCACTGACCATCAACAGGAACATCTGACACAAAGTCAAACATGATGTTCTGTAAAATGGACATTTCAAAGTATCTGCTGGACTAAATCCCAGCTGCTTTTTTCCACAGCCCAGTTCTATATGAGACAGTAGAGCTGTTCTCAGATCAGTTCCCACTGCAGCCCTGAGAGTCACCTCCACTTCTTCTGATTCCTCTGTCAGTCACTGCTGGATGAAGCTCTCCTCTCCACCTCCTACAAACAGTCCAGTCAGAGTGTCTGTATACAAGCTGCTGCTGCTTCAACCTCTGTGGATCATCAGGACACAGCTCATCTTCTCCCACAAACACACCATCATGTTCAGCTCTCCACAACAAACGTCACCACCTCCATCTGTAGAGAGAAGAAGAAGCAGCAGAAGAGATAAATGAGTCTTTCAGAGAGACCAACACAAACTTCAATCACAACACATTGTGCAACATCTTTGGGTAAAACTTAGTAACTGTTGGGAGTCAACCCTGCTTGTCTGTTAGCAAAATATTTCATAAACCACTGGATGGACTTTATTTAAACTTGCAGTAAATAAATCTGAAATGTTCACCTTCAACTGATTAATTTTTGGAGTCAACACAATTCAAGATGGCTGCCACAGCTAATCAAATTGAGCCTAGATATAAATATCTGTAACTCAGTGAATTTGACAGATCCTGATGTAAAATGTGGTGTGGTAGTAGCTGACAGTCATTCACAACATCCTCCAAGCACTAACAGATCAGCTGAGACATCACATGATCACATGACATGTTATTTTGGTGAGTGATCTGCATTCCTTCAAGTAACGCTCGCTCTTTCCTTCTTTTCTTGTCTTTCTGTTTGATCCTGAAACCAGTCCCTGTTCTCCTCTCATACATTCATTCAGAAATACAGTTACTGGGAAGCTGCAGGTTTACTGGAAACACTGGATCTTTGCTTTGACAACAACCGGCTTTAGTCCAATTCTGCTGAAAGCAGCAGGAACGACTCCAACCTTCTACTGACCTCAGAGTCTGCAGTCTGTAGTCTGGACTCTGCACAAGATCCAAAAGCTGCTGAACATCTGGATCCTGCAGGTTGTTGTGACTCAGGTCCAGTTCTGTCAGATGGGAGGGGTTGGACTTCAGAGCTGAGCTCTGAGAAGAACAGCTGATCTCTGACAAACTGCAGCTGATCAATCTAAATAAAGAATAAAACATGTAAGTTTAGAAAACAAAACAAAACTTTTAAAAACTCTGAACTCTGAAAGATGTTTTGATCAAACTTTGAAAAAAAAAACTTTGTTCAATCTCCTGAGATATTGTGATATCTTGAACAATCTGACATGATTACTTAGCTCTTGAAAAATGTTGTGAATGACTCTCAGCTACTACCACACCACATTTTAGCTCAGTGTCTGTAAAA
>NC_056498.1:82542396-82556290 GCF_014905685.2 Nematolebias whitei
ACACCACATTTTAGCTCAGTGTCTGTAAAATTCACTGAGGTAAAGACTCTTCTGTGTTGGCTGAGGTCGATTAGCTGCAGCAGCCATCTTGAATGAGGTCGACTCCAAACAGTCAACAGTTTCAATATTTAATCCAAAGATTAATTGTTGAAAGTCTCTTTGAAATCTGTTCAGTGGTTTATGAGATATTTTGCTAACAGACAAACAGGACTGATTCCAACAAATTATATAAAGGTTTTAGACAAAAATGTTGCACAATGTGTTACACTCAAAGTATGTGTTGAGTATGATGCTCAGCTACTACCACAACAACTGTCAGCTCAATATCTGTCAAACTGGCTGAGTTATAGTCATGTTGGTGTTTCCTGAAGTCAGTTGGCTGTGGCAGCCATCTTTAATTATTAAATTCAGGAGTTAATCAGTTTTACATGTCTGTTCAATTATTATATTCTGAGAGTTTCACTAAAATCTGTTCAATTGTATCTGATATATTTTGCTAACAGACAAACAACTGATTTCAATAGTTAATGGCAAAGTTTTAAACACAGATTTTATGTTATGAGACAACACTCAGAGTAAAAGATGGAGGTCAGTCTCAGCTACTACCACACTGACATTTATCTCAATTCCTGTAAAATTGACTGATATAGTCATTTTGTAGTGGCGGCCATCTTGATTCAGGTTGACTCTAAAATAAATCAGTTGTAGAGGAACTTCCAGTGATTTTTTTCTGAAAGGTTCAATAAAATCCAGATCACAATTCATGACCTTACTGATAGTACAGAAACACACACACACAACATTGTCCCTCCTCCTCCATCAGCATGTGATGAACATGTCTGACCTCAGAGTCTCCAGTCTACATCGTGGACTCTCAAGAAAACCACACAGCTGCTTCACTCCTGGATCCTGCAGCTTGTTCTCACTCAGGTCCAGTTCTGTCAGATGGGAGGGGTTGGACTTCAGAGCTGAGCTCAGAGAAGAACAACTGATCTCTGACAAACTGCAGCTCCTCAATCTGAATAAAGAATAAAACATGTAAGTTTAGAAAACAAAACAAAACTTTTAAAGACGTGATATAAACTAATAACAATAATTTCAGGACAATTCAAAATGATTTCTTTGATAACTGAACTTTCAGTCTGTTTCTGTCAGTAGACCTGCTACATTCACACATCAGCTGATGATTCACTCCATGACTTTGTTGTTTGAAGTTCTGTTGGGATACTGGGTCCCAGTAAAATGAGCAGCCATTAAAGTTTGAACAGGAATATTTTGATTAACAGTCCCATGGAATCAGCAGCTGTATAAATGTTAGAGTGATGGTCCAGATGTTCTGAAGAGGCTGTATGATCCGTTTCATTGATGGTTCTGATGGTAACGTCTTGTAAAATGCAAACATTTAGTTTTGACTCTACTGGTTTAACTGGAGCTTTTTAACACAAAGTGTCTCATGTGGCCTGTGAGTGTGTTCAAGTTTTCCAGCAGATTTCTCAGATTTCTTATGTTGAAATTATGAGTTCATTGAAAATGAGTTTGACTCAAATGAAATCATTTGAGCTGAAACTGGAAGTCACAGGTTAGATTTATTATATTAAATGATCAATAAAATATACATCCCTAAATAAACTTTGTATTGTGATGAAATTAGAAATGAAAACACAACATTTGATTGTTTCAATGTGGAGCTCTGACTGGTTTTTAGGACGACGCTGGAAGTTTGAGTTGAGTTTTATTTGACAATCTGTTTCAAATCTTACAGCAGCTGGTAGAACTAGAATGAGATATTAATGCTGTTTCAGTCACATTTGAATATTTGGGCTGTGATTAAGAAAAGATTCAGTGAACACATGGAGCTTCTTCCTGTCAGCTTCACATCAAAGTGAGTTCAGTCTCTGTTACCATGGTGATGTGATCAGGCTCAAAGAAATGCTGGTTTGTGACTCTGAGAACTTTCAGCTCAACACAGCTGTTCCCTTCACTTTGTAGTCCAGCTCTCTGGTGATCCACTGAGCGAGCATCACAACCTCATGAAGATGAGGTGAAAAGTGAACTTGCACTTCAACACTTCTGCTTCCTTCACTAACACAAGCAGACATATGTTGTCACCTTCCATGTTTCAAAAGTCAGCTTGATGTCATGTGAAGTGTGTGAGCTCCAAGAATGAAGTGTAATCTAAATGTAGAGCAGGGCAGCTCATTTAGTTTGTTTACCACATGTTGTTCTGCTTTCTTCAACATGTTGCATTATTTGACAGCTTCATGTGTGCACATCACACTGAAATGATCTTCGGGGAAACTAAACAGCCACTGGCCAAAAGGATGGACCAGCACAGAAGATCAACAACATGAGGCCAGGACTCTGCGGTCTACACTCATCTCCAGGCCAGCGGTCACTCTTTCAGGGATGAAGATGTTCACATCCTGGACAGAGAGGAACGATGGTTTGAGAGAGGAGTAAAGGAGGCCATCTTTGTGAAAAGAAATCATCCATCATTAAACAGGGGCGGAGCCTCGGTGTTCAATTGTCCCCCTCTTACAATGCTGTTATTGCTAGTATCACTCAGCCTCCTGTGAGTAGTAAACAGCCATCAGTGTGCTAATGATCCATTGTTAGGCTGATGGACCTTCTTGAGCATGTGAGCAGCTGGTTTTGGTTGTCAGCAGCAAAACTGGTTGATCCACTCTGAGAAGGTGCTATTTAAGAGACTGAGCTGAATACAGCACCTCAGACTGAGGAAGTCTTTCGGATGAAAGACAAAACGTTTCTACATTTTTTTTGTTTTGTTTTGTTTTGCTTTGTTCTGTTTTTTGAATGTCCAGAGGACCAGATTTAACTTTTTTAGACTTGTAAAAGTGTGTGTAGAGGCAGAAGCTGTTCTGTTGCAGAGGCTTTGATGTTGACTTGTATTGTTGTCAATTCTTAGTGCAGTTCAAGTGTTCATCTCTTGTTTCCTCTCCTACTAGGATGATCATGACTGCATTGTGAAAGAGGACATGGAGGGACTGCTGTTTGAAGGAACAACGGTTTCAGAGGTGGCTCAAGTTTTGTAAATATCCAGACCAACGCTCTACAAGCTGCTGAGACAACAGAAAACAGTTTTCAGTGAAATCTCTGATCAGGAATTAGACACAACAAGAACTGCCATAAAATCTGAACCTCCTAATGTGGGAGAGGATCTGCTTGATGGACATTTGTGTGCTCAGAACATCATGGTGCAAAGACGGCGTCTCAGAGAATCTATAAAAAGTGTTGATGGTCCTGGTGTTGAGTCCAGAAGGACGACAACAAAACAAAGAAGAGTGGACACTGAGCCTTTTCCAAACTACATGTGGCACAAAGATGGCCGCCACAAACTGATCCGCTGGAAGTTACTTGTACGTTTGTAGAAAGAGATGTTGGAGTAACAGATGATAAGTGATGTTGTTCTTCAGGCTTTGACTCCAACTGCAGCTACGAGGACTGCTATACCCCAACATGTTCATCAATGGGCTCAAAGCAGAGAGCAGTGCACAGCACATGCTGCCACACATGATATGTTGGGACAAACAGCTGTTTGAAGTTTGTATCACTGATTCATCATGACAGTGACAAAGATCTAACACTTCTTCTTCTTCTTCTATAGAATTTCAACACAAAACCTAAAACTGAATGTATTCTGAGCTTTTCTTACAATTTAATGTTCACTAGTATAAACGTTATTATGGATATCTATAAACTCTGTTCTTCTTGTAAAAATGTCTTCTGACTTGAAGGAAACATCTTATTGATGTATTAAATGTAAACAGAATTAGGAGTGTGATTATATGGTACAAAAGTTTGCCATAAGCAAAGAGTAGATTATAATCTGGTGACACAGTCAACGTGCCAATGGACACACATCAACCTTTATCATAAGAAAACTTGATAAACGGACTTGAACTAGATTATTCAGAATCACTGAATTTAGTTCATAAATTTTAGGTGAACTCTAAACATGAATTAATCCAGTTTTAATCTGTGTGAACTGAACTTTGAACTGGTTCCAGTGAGGGGTGAACTTGCACAACACTGATTCCTCCCACATGTTGTTCAGCAGTTTCCTTCAAGAAGACGTCACAGAGGCCACAGGCAGATAACAGATTTATTCATGTTCACTTCAGATCCACTGTAGGATCATATTTGATCACAAATAAACTCATGCAGTGAAATTAGTTTTTGTCTTTGTGTTTTTAAAGACTGTTATCAAATAAAACTTTGACCTTTACACATGAACTTTACTTCCCTACCAGCACCTTGTACAAAATGTAATTTAGTTGATGAGAAAGATAATTTGACTGATTTTATTGCTGTTCATTCATTAGAAATAATCAGTTAAGAAGTCTTGTGGTTCTTTCAGATTAAGATAAAATAAAATCTGAATTATGAACTGCATGAGAGCTCCATTCTCCAGTTCTGAGTTGAGGAAGCTCCAGACAGGAAGAGAAATGTCTTCAACCACCAACAGAAGTGCAGTTGTTGAGTTTTTTAATTGTTTTGGGATTTGATGCGTCCTGGATGATTGGGAATCTAATCCAGCATGTTCCTTCAGATTAAACTTTCCTAATCTGGAAAGCTGGTTGACGTTGCACGTTCATGGGGAGACGTATTGTGTCATTTCCTGTTTGTCTGTTGGTAGCTCGAGTGAATTGTTTGCTCGAGTCGTCTCTGTTTTCTGGATTTATCTGTCTTTTGCACAGTTTTTCATTCTAGTTCACAAACACACTTAGTACAGTTGTTTTTCTACTGCTGGATAGTGCTTAAAACACCTCTTATCTTTCAACACTTCTCGTTTTTTATTGGTGTATTTGGCTCTGCTAGCTCTTGCTAACGTTAGCTTAGCATGGCTGCTGCTTCTCTCCCTGCTTCCTCTGTTTTCACTTGCTCCATGTGTCAGATGTTTAGTTACTCCTCTGCCTCCTTTAGTGTTAATGATACATGTAATAAATATAGTCTTATGGTAGCTTTGGAGGAGAGGCTTTCTGAACTGGAAGCTCGGCTCCACGCTGTAGAAAAACCAGTAGCTAGCCAGGTCCCTATAGACAGCGCGGAACCACAGATGCTAGCTCCCGTTAGCGGTCCTCCAGCAGACCCCGAGCAGCCGGGACCCCAGGTCGGCTGGGTGACGGTCCGGAGCAAGCATAGTGCTAAGGCTAAGCCCCCAGTTCACCACCGACCCGTTCACGTTTCTAATCAATTTTCCTCACTCAGTGACACACCCGCTAGCAGACCCTGGTTATTGTCAGCTCCATAGTCCGAAACGTGGCTTTAGGGACTCCAGCGGCCATAGTTAAATGCATTTCGGGGGCCAGAGCGGGCAACATAGAATCTTATTTGAAACTGCTGACTAAGGCTAAGGCTAAACACGGTAAGATTGTTATTCACGTCGGCGGTAACGACACCCAGTTACGCCAATCGGAGGTCACTAAAATTAATGTTGCTTCGGTGTGTGACTTTGCTAAAACCATTTCGGACTCCTTAGTTTTCTCCGGCCCCCTCCCCAACCTGACCAGCGATGACATGTTTAGCCGTATGTCGTCGTTTAACCGCTGGGTGTCCAGGTTGTGTTCTGACAACGACATGGGCTACATAGATAACTGGAGTTCTTTCTGGGGAAAACCTGGTCTGATGCGGAGAGATGGCATCCATCCCACTTTGGACGGAGCCGCTCTTCTTTCTAGAAATATGGCTGATTTTGTTTATCCCCCAAATTAATGACAACCCAGGGTCCAATCCAGGAAGCAGAGTTGTAGTCCTCCACACATCTCTGCTGCTTCTCCTCTGTTACCCACCCACACCCCCATTGAAACAGTGACAACTCACTAACGGCTCAAATTAAATAAACCAAAAATCAGCTCTAAAAATATAAACCATAAAAATCTGATTAAAATAAACACAGTTACTTTACCAGAGCAAAATCATAAAATCATTAAATGTGGATTATTGAACATCAGATCTCTTTCCTCTAAATCCCTGTTAGTTAATGAACTGATAACTGATCATCATATTGATTTATTCTGTCTGACAGAAACTTGGCTACAACAGGAGGATTTTGTTAGTATAAATGAATCCACTCCTGTTAATTATTTAAATTTTCATGTTCCTAGAACAACTGGCCGAGGTGGAGGAGTAGCTTCTATTTTTCTGCCAGGATTATTGATTTATGCCAAACCAGTTATTAGTTATGATGCTTTTGAATTGCTGTCCCTCAGTCTTTCTCATCCAAAATGGAAATCAGAAAAGCCACTTTTACTAGTTGTTATATATCGTCCACCAGGTGCTTACTCTCAGTTTTTGTCTGAATTCTCAGAATTCTTAACTGACTTACTATTAAATACTGATAAAATCATCATAATGGGTGATTTCAATATTCATGTGGATGTTGAGAGTGATAGCTTAAGCATAGCCTTTAATAATTTAATAGACTCATTTGGTTTTACTCAAAACGTCCGCACATCTACTTATTCTTATCATCACACTCTTGATTTAGTTCTGACCTATGGTATAGAAATTAAGGACTTAGTAATAGGTCCTCAAAATCCTATTCTGTCCGACCATTTTTTAATAACCTTTGAGTTTACATTAAATGACTACACAGTCACTGAGAATAAATTTCATCTCAGCAGGTGCGTATCAGAAAATGCTGTAACCAAATTTAAACAATCTCTTCCATCAATGTTTTCCTCTGACTTACAGAGTAATGCATCAGAGAACAGTGACTTAGATCATCTAGTTGATCATCTTACAACATCAATGCAAACTTCACTTGATAAATATCCTGATGCATGCTCAATAATCCAGGTAGAAAAATCCAAAAAAGTTCAGTCTGGTCCTCTGGACATTCAAAAAAACCAAAAAACAAAACAAAGCAAAAAAATATAGAAACGTTTTGTCTCTCATCCAAGAGACTTCCTCAGTCTGAGGTGCTGTTTTCAGCTCAGTGATGTGCTGTGAT
Source organism: Nematolebias whitei (assembly GCF_014905685.2). Lineage (NCBI taxonomy): Eukaryota > Metazoa > Chordata > Actinopteri > Cyprinodontiformes > Rivulidae > Nematolebias > Nematolebias whitei. Next base: position 82,549,370 of record NC_056498.1, read on the forward strand.
TGCTAGTATCACTCAACCCCTTGTGAATAGTAAAAAGCCATCAGTGTGCTAATGATCCATTGTTAGGCTGATGGTCCTTCTTGACCATGTGAGCAGCTGGTTTTGGTTGTCAGCAGCAAACTGGTTGATCCACTCTGAGAAGGTGCTATTTAAGAGACTGAGCTGAAAACAGCACCTCAGACTGAGGAAGTCTCTTGGATGAGAGACGAAATGTTTCTTTTGCTTTGTTTTTTTGTTTGTTTGTTTTTCTTGTTTTTTGAATGTCCAGAGGACCAGATTGAACTTTTTTTTGGATAGGCTTAAGATTGTCCTTTTTGCTAAATCCTATAGTTGGTGTCGGCTTGGGTTTCCTGAGCTGTCCCTTAGTTATGCTGCTATAGGCTTAGACTGCTGGAGGACAAACTGACCACAATTTTCCCTCTGCTACTGTCTTTACTTACTCTGCTCAACCTGTTTTGTATTTGTATTTTTTTTTCTATCCTTAACATTTGTTTTTTTGTCTTTCAGATACACCTGGACCAATACCTGAACCTACCATTCTGTGTTCATCTGTCTCTCCTTCCTGTCCTCTCAACCAGCCGGTCAAAGCAGATGGCCGCTTGTCCTGAGCCTGGTTCTGCTGGAGGTTTCTTCCTTTTAAAAGGGAGTTTTTCCTTTCCACTGTTGCCACTGTGCTTGCTCAGGATGGGAGACTGCAACGAAGCCAAGATTCAACTTGTCTGCTGGATTCCTTAGATAGAGAACTTTACTAATTGGCTTTTATGTATTTTAATGTTTCTGTAAAGTGCCCTGAGACAACTTTGTTGTGATTTGGCGCTATATAAATAAACTGAATTGAATTGAAATTAATCTGTTGCGCTGCCTTGTTGTTTTTTAGAGAGAATCACGGTCCTGTCATGACCTTAGTGTTTCTTTTGTGACAATTTTTCTGAGCATTGCGCAATCTGACCTTCATGGTGAATTTCTTGGGGTGTTTATTCCTAGGAAGATTGTCAACCATCTTAAATTATTTCCAATTGTGAATAATCATTTTCTCTGTAGAACGATGGACTCCATATAATATTAAATATCTTACTGTTGCACGGTGGTGCAACTGGTAGAGCTGCTGCCTCTCAGCGAGCAGGTTTCTGGTTCAAATCCCAGTCCGGGGGCCTTTCTGGTTGGAGTTTGCATGTTCTTTTCGTGCATGTGTGGGTTTCCTCCAGCTACTCCGGTTTCCTCCCACAGACCAAAAACATGCATGTTAGGCTGATTGGTAACTCTAAATTTTATCTAGGTGTGAGTGACAGAGTGAATGGTTGTTTGTCTCTATGTGTTCCCGGGATGGACTTACGACCAGTCCAGGTTGTACCCTGCCCCTCGCACTGTGATTGCCAGACATGGGCACCGGCGACGTCCGCGACCCAAAATGGAAGAAGCGGGTAAAAGATAATGGATGGATGTTTGTAACTTCTAAACTTTGAAGTCATTTCTGCTGATTCAGCAGGACAGAGGTCTGCAGCCTTTCTGATCAAACAACCACCACTATTTTTATATCTACAAATATTTTTCTTAATATTAAAGGCACATCATCTGTTTGATGACAGTCTTTTTAAATAAAGAGTTTCTGTGACCTGCTAGCTCTCAGTGTGTGTTAGGGATGACTCTCGGCTACTACAACATCAGATTTTTGCTCAACATCTGTAAAACTGACTCAGTTGTAGCCATGTTTGTGTTTTCTAAGCTCAGTTATCAGGTTAACTCCTACAGTTAATATGTTGTACGTGTACATTCAATTACTTTCTGAGAGGTTCATTAAAGTAGATTTACTGGTACAACCCGGATTCCAAAAAAGTTGGGACACTAAACAAATTGTGAATAAAAACTGAATGCAATGATGTGGAGATGGCAAATGTCAATATTTTATTCGTAATATAACATAGATGACAGATCAAAAATTTAATCTGAGTAAATGTAACATTTTAAAGGAAAAATATGTTGATTCAAAATTTCACAGTGAATAAAGAATTTAATAAAGTGTTGTTTTCCTGACTGTTTAACCTGTGATATAAAGTGTTTTTGGTAGATGTTCTTGTGAGTCACCCGGGAGGCCTGGAAGGAGGGCTTGGCCCGCCCCCCTTGCACGCTATCTCGAAGTTTCTCACAGCTTTTTAAGTTTCTCACAGTTTTTAGTAAACGTGTTTTTCAGGTAAACATGTTTTGTTCACTGGGAGACGCTCTCACGCGATGTAGAGGGTGGTATAAAATAAGAGAGGGCTCAGTAAAGAGTTAGAGTCTGCTGTGAGTCTACCGATCGGGACGTCCAGTTTTGGTGTTGGTGTTTGCTCTGCTTGGGGCTGTGCGGCTCTCCAACCTACGTGTCACGGTGAGTTTTTTTTTTTATATCAATACCGGTGAGATTGTACATCTAAGTGTGATTGTACTATCGTTGCTTTGCTTTTGCTGTATCTGTGGAGGAATAATAAAATGACACAATCATTCTAGCAGAACAGTGTTTGAGTATTTTTGATCATTGTGCTGATTCTCTTCCGAGTCCTGGCTTTCTTAAACAAAACATTTTGGCATCACGAACAGGATATTGGAGAGAGAGCTGCATAATGTTCAAAAGAAAAGAGAAAACAAGTGAAAATGTTGTCAAAGAAGAAGTTGTGCCGGGATGGAGCAAGTCCATGTATCAGTTGATAGCGCTTTGTTTGAGAGGCAGTGGGGGACGCCCCGAGCCTTGGAATGATTCTTTACATGTTGATAGTCCGGGTGATGTTTTGGCTACTTTGCAAGCAGTTGATGTCAGTAAAAGGACACCGGTGGCTGGATTGCAGCGCCGATTGTGGATTTGTGTGCCTGCCTGGAAAAAATTACGAGGAGAATCAGGAAAAATTAACACAAGTGCTACGTCAGAAACAGGCGCTCGAGGAAGCGCAAGAAGAAAGTTTATTACAAAAACAGCATGTACAGTTATTGACCGCGCAGCTACATAAAATGGCAGAGGTCGCGGAGGGAGAAGTAGCACAGGTTCTATGCTAAAAAGAGAAAAGTTCAGGAGGAGGAAACGTAATGTGTCACCAAAAAGAGTTTGTGCTTTTGTCGCTCAGTTGGGACCCGGATGGGATCCGTCGTGCTGGGACGGTAACATCTGGGGAGATGAAGAGAGTGAAAATGATTACATTTGGAGCGAAAAAAGAGACAAACCAAGTGTTGGAGCGATGGTCAGGTCTCCCGTCGCCTTAGCAATGAGCAAAAATGTAAAACCTGTAAAGAGGCGCAGAAAAGAACAACAGATAATACCAGATGTGTTGCAAGCAAGAGTAGGAGAGGATGGACAGCCCGTAGTGGGACTTGATGGACAGCAAGTGATGGATGCAATACCTCAGCAGCAGCCCAATCCTGACTTAAAAATGATAGTTGAGGATTACACTCAGGAAGAGGTAACTTATTTGTATCAAGTGCATGTTGTCCCAAAGGCAGTAAGAGATCAGTTAATCAGAACAGCGCCATCTCATTATCGATCTGCAATGCTCACTGTAATGTTGGGCGTTCCTGACGCTTCGATGGCTGAAATCCGAAGCCGTATCATGGAACTGGGTGCTCTTGGAGATTGGAACACAGAGAGAGGGCTGAAAACCGCGAGAAAACATTTAGTCAACCCATGGGTCGTGGGCCAAGAAGGGACGGCCAAAATAACACACAGGGACCCACTCGCTCTGCTTTTTGGAGGGCATTGATACAGGCAGCTGAGATTGATGGTGTGCCAACAGAAGAGCTGAGGGCTAGATGCCATCATTTGGATTGAAAGGGCCAAAAGTAGAAGGTCCAGATGTTGACACCAACCTTCTGAAAGCAGATATTGCCAACACTGAACATCAAAGGTCCAAAATTAGAGAGCCCAGATTTTGACATTAAACTAAAAGGCCCCAAACTTGAAGGTGATATTGATGTTAAAATGCCAAAGGTCAAAGGAGAAATTAAAACACCTGATGTTGACATTGAAGGCCCAGACATTGACAATGAGAGCTACAAAAGGAGGAATTAAAATGCCTAAAGCCAAGATGCCATAATTTGGATTGAAGGGAAAAAGGGTGGATTTGAAATGTCTAAAATTAAAATGTCATCAGTGCACTTAAAGGGGATGTGTTAATCTGACTGCTTTGAAGGAAGTGCATCATATGTTGTTTGTAACTGGTTCATCCGCAGCTGAAGTTTGACGGCATCTAAAACAACCCGAAGTGTCTAAAAACATCTGAGATGAAACAATTCACCATCTTGTTTTGCAGTTGTTTCATATTTAAAGCAAAAGTTCAGTTCTTTTCAAGAAGGGTTCTGTGGAAGTTATGAACAAGTAATGTCTTACCTGCTGTACATAGGTTTTAGAACAACCTCAGTTTGGAGAAACTGATGAGCTAATAGTCTGAGTGGGGCCAAGACCAGAAAAAGGATTTCTTTTAAAAAAAATAAAAGTTAATTTTAAATGTAATTTAAAAACCTTTATATTACTGATAATTTTGCATGAAGTGGTTATTTATGAAGAATTGCCTGATTATTTGTAGAACATGTGGTGCAGCCCGGGGTAATTCCTGCTGGAACAATAACTGTGCAGACCAAAACGGGTGGAGGTGAAAAGGTTTATACTTAAGAGAAAACTAATGACTCTTTCTCTATCTGTAAGCAGTTTTTCTTGTTTCTACAGCTTGATGTTCCCTTGGTCTTTGTTGACTGGACGATCGGGACCACCCAGAAGCCAACAGGGGAGAAGGTGGTGGCAAGCGCCTACCAACTGGCAGTGCAAGGTGTTGGGGCATCAGGTGCCTTGTCGTAGGTGCCATGGTATTCCTGGTAAACCTCTCCTCAACAACGCCAGGACGCATTCTGCAGGACACCCACATCTTCACGATTGGTTGGGTGAATGCAACTCGAGATAGAGTACAAAGTAACTTCACATGTTTAAAACACAAAAGCTGCCTGATAGGGAACATCACAACTGACTGTCCTATGTACAAGTGTCGGGCATGCCACAACAGGAAAACCATCCCAGTGATACCTAAGGGATGTCAGATTATGATTCATGTAGAAACCCCACTGTGTAACATATATTTTTTCATTTTTCATTTAGCCTTTATTTATCCAGGTTAGTCTCATTGAGCCACGAGAACTCATTTTCAAGAGAGACCTGTTTTTTTAGGGAGCACATGGTGGGGGTTAAGGGCCTTGCTCATGGGCCCAGAGTGGGGCGAATGAGGGTGGGGGCAAGTGTGGGTGTTTCACCTACCCCACCCACAATTTTTGATGTTGTCGGGGCCGGGGCGTGAACCGGCGATCTTCGGATCACAAGCCCACCTCTCTAACCTCTGCGCCACCACTCCCCACTCCTTTGTATAAGAATGGTACATGTAAACCAGATGGAAAAAATGGAACAAAGTTTGACTTTACTGCCAATAACACAGAAGAAATACTCCAGAACATAACCCAAGCATAGAATTGGACCACGTGTACTCTGCAAACCCTAAATGCACAACTGCAGAAGGAACACTTCCAGAGAATAGTGACAACATCAAATCATCACGAGTGGCGGAAGCTGTGGAACATTTCAAGTACACTTTGGGTGGTCTTAAAATCTGAATTGACAAAATGCAATGAGCATATGTGTGAAGGACATTGGGTTCAATATCTGGTTAATGACACAACTACAGTATGCGATTATCATTTTTTAACTGTAATAACTGTACAAGGATATTGATTTTTAAAAGTACAGGGTGAATGGTTTGAGCCACAGACAAATCTCACCTATGACATGCAACTATGCAAGACAGCTGATAAAGGAGTGGTATGTATGCTGCAAACAGGTCATGTTAACCCATGTTTAACCAGAGACGGGGTATTGTGTGATTGGACTCATGAACCAGCTAGAGATATGCTATGGCAAATAGGCCCACACACTCTGTGCGTAGCAACAATTAAGAGTCATCCTCAATTACCTAAGGTGCCTTTTTCTGGACGTGTATATGGTGTACATTTGTGGAGTTGGAACAACCTGACTTATCAATTAACCAATTACAGTTCGTCCACTCGCCTAACTGAGGCACAGTGGCAATCTTTGCACGTCCCCTGGCGAGTCTCCCTGGACCATTTCAAATGCGCATTGAATGAGTCTACGGAGCTGAAACAAATGATTAAGTCTCATAAGTCTAATGTGTCTGATTTAACAGTGTCCACCTATATTGTACAGGGAAAGGTTTTACATGCGGCTAAGCTAATAGAACAAGTGTCAGCCCTCCACTGGTGGGACATATTTACAGGAATGTCATCAACAGCGCAACAATATGCAATCCCTCCTTTGCTTATTATGTTAATCTGTTTTGTTGTACTAACTATGTGTAATCTGTGTATGTATTTTTATATTAGAAGGGTAAAGAACAGAATAACTAAATTGATTTATAATATAGCTTTACAATGAAAATTGAAGTAATCATGAGAGATCATTGGTATGGCAGGGAATTGACTACTATTGAAATTGATTCTACTGTCCACCCTGACACATTGATTATTGGGTAAGTGGTAACAGAATATATCATCGATTTACTCAAAATGACGATCATATCAGTTTTCTGAGTTTTGTCAGCAGGGCTGTACAACAATGGACAGGGACTGACTGGCGAGTGCCATATGAAATCAGTGGAGAACATTTTCAAAACTAGTCTGAAAAACCAAAGGGTGGAATGAATAAAGAATTTAATAAAGTGTTGTTTTCCTGACTGTTTAACCTGTGATGTAAAGTGTTTTTGGTAGATGTTCTTGTGAGTCACCCGGGAGGCCTGGAAGGAGGGCTTGGCCCGCCCCCCTTGCACGCTATCTCGAAGTTTCTCACAGCTTTTTAAGTTTCTCACAGTTTTTAGTAAACATGTTTTTCAGGTAAACATGTTTTGTTCA
>NC_056498.1:82556390-82557874 GCF_014905685.2 Nematolebias whitei
ATCAACAATGATTGACATTTCATTAATTAATTTACATTTTATTTCATTTTTAACAAACAGAGCCACTCCACCACCTCTTTTGTTGCTTCTGTTCACATGATATAATTCATACCCTTCCATGTGAACATTAGTTGTGTTTTCATTGTTGAGCCATGTCTCTGACAGTGCTATTATTGAAAAGGTTCTGTTTAGATGTTTTAAATAATTTGTTATTTTGGATATATTTGCATTTAAACTTCTACTGTTAAAGTGAATAATAGAGAGACCTCTGTTATATTGATGTCATTAAACTGTTCTTCATTGTAATATTCACAGTCTTTTATTGCAGGGGAAAAAATTGTATCAATCACATCTTGAACATTGTATATTTTAAACTCTAAGTCTTCGTATGTTGCCATGTTTTAATGTATTTGTTTATTTTATATTTTGTTAATTTCTTGTTTGTGAAGTTATGTCAATGATTTATCATCTGTCCTCTCCTGAGCTCATTTTAGTTTTCCAGATCCTTCAGGTCTTTTATTATTTTAGCCTGAGATCCTTCCTGTATTTTGATCCAAATGTTTCCATTTCTTGTCCAAGTTGATGCTATTTTTTTCTGTTTTTTCAACCACCTTGCTTCACGTGCAATATTTCCATTTTTTTGTTTGTTAGATGTTCGTTTATGTAAACATTTGTTCCCGTCAGTTTTTTTTGCTTGCATTATTACCTTGTTTCTTAATTTCCTGCTAATGAACTTTATGACTATGGATGGTTTGGCTTTATCTGATTTGTTGGGCAGGGTGTGACAGATTGAAATGTCCTCATGTTCGATGTCAATGTCTTTGTTTTGTAAAAAATTCACTACTTGCTCCTCCAGAGTCTGTAGTTCTTCCTGTGGTGCATCTTCTGTAATGTTAGTACCAGCAACAACTCTTGCATAAGTTCGGTTCCTAACTTCCAGTCCAGTGATCACCAAGTTGCCTAGTCTTGTGTATTGTTCCATGTCATCTACTTTCTCTTCCAGTTCAGCTATTTTCCTGTCTTTATTAGTCATCAGTTCTTTCAATTGTCTCACTTCTTCAAACAGTCCTGTCAGTAATTCACATTTAGCTGATAAATGAGTCAGTTCAGCACTCAAAAAGTTCAAAGATTTTTTTAACTTCCTCCATATCTTCTGAATTATTTTCCGACATTTGTCTCTTATCTCTGTGATTGCTCGACATTACTCACGATACTTCTGGATTATTGGTCTCAACTCTCAGAAGCACAGGATCCAGCCACGAGGTTCACAGGCTTATGTTATTAGCTTATGTTGTTAGCCGAGGCCTAGCGAGGTCTAGCCGAGGCCTAGCGGCAACAACCTCCAGGTCCCACGCGGTCCCACGATTCACTCAGTCCAGAAGTTCGCAGCCCCAACGGTGACGACCAGGTCCCGGTTGCAACAGCTCCCAGATCCCACAGCTCGCAGGTCCAACAGCGGCGGACCGGGTCTCCGACGTAAACTG
>NC_056498.1:82557974-82561744 GCF_014905685.2 Nematolebias whitei
ATGAAATAAAATGTAAATTAATTAATGAAATGTCAATCATTGTTGATAATATCATGGAAATAATAACAATAGAAATAATAAACAAGAAGGATAAAAACATATTGATAAGTTGTGTATATCGATCTCCAGGATCAAATATAGAAATATTCACTGATAAAATCGTACAACTATTGAACAAGAGTTTTAATAAAAGCATTTTTTTTGTGTGGAGACTTTAATACTGACCTGGGAAATAAAACGGATTCAAATAACATCAGTACATTTACAAATTCATTGTATAGTTTAAATCTTTATCCGTTAATATCAAAACTAACAAGAATTACAACACATAGTGCTACAATAATCGATAATATTTTCACAAATGCAACAAATGGGGATGTGATGGGAGGTATTTTAATGAGTGATTTGAGTGATCATTTACCAGTTTTCATGATTTATAAAAATGATCAAAGCATTACAAAAGAAATCACAATTAAGAAAAAAAACAATAAACACATCAAAAAAAGCAATGGACAAATTAAAAGATGATTTACATAAACAAAGCTGGAAAGACGTGTATGTTGATGATGTGAACAGATCATATGATGAGTTTATGAATATTTTGGGAGCTCTGTATGAAAAGAATTGTGTGCAAAATAATTGTACAAAGAGAAATGTTGTTGACCAACCATGGATGACCAGTGGGTTGAGAAATGCTTGTAAAAAAATAATTATTTGTATACATATATATACGTATCAAGGATGAAGATGTTCACATCCTGGACAGAGAGGAACGATGGTTTGAGAGAGGAGTAAAGGAGGCCATCTTTGTGAAAAGAAACCGTCCATCATTAAACAGGGGTAGAGGCCTCCGGGTTCAACTGTCCCCCTCTTACAATGCTGTGATTGCTAGTATCACTCAGCCCTCTGTGAGTAGTAAACAGCCATCAGTGTGCTAATGATCCATTGTTATGCTGATGGTCCTTCTTGAGCATGTGATCAGCTGGTTTTGGTTGTCAGCAGCAAAACTGGTTGATCCACCCTGAGACGGTGCTATTTAAGAGACTGAGCTGAATACAGCTCCTCAGACTGAGGAAGTCTCTCGGATGAGAGATGAAACGTTTCTACATTTTTTTGTTGATTTGCTTTGTTTTGTTTTTTTGAATGTCCAGAGGACCAGATTTAACTTTTTTAGATATTTGTATACATGTTTCTTGAAATTGAGAACACAAGAGGCTGAAGAGAAATATCAGAAATATAAAAATTAATTGGTAGCGATTATAAGGAAACAAAAGAAGGAATATTATAGTGATTTATTAAATAAAAGTAATGGTGATATGAAAGCTACATGGCGAGTAATAAATAGCGTTCTGAAAAGTCACAAAGCAAAAACAGGTATTTCACAATATTTTTTGAAGGATGACAATGAAATCCATGATGAAAATGAAATTGTAAATGGATTTAATCATCATTTTGTGAACGTTGGATCAAGCCTTGCAGCTAAAATACCAAAAGTAGACAATAATGTGAACCATTCAGTTATAAGTTGTGACAACAGTATTTTTCTTAATGGAACTGACAAAGAAGAAATAATGAATGTAATAAAGAATCTTACAGATAAGAGATCAAAAGACTGGGTGGACATGGATATGATGTTTGTAAAGGACATAATGAGTTATGTTATCGAGCCGTTTACATATATTTGTAATTTATCATTTTCAAAAGGAATATTTCCAGACAATATGAAAGTAGCTAAGGTAGTTCCTCTCTTTAAAAATGGTGATAAATGTGTGTTCAATAATTATAGACCAATATCCTTATTACCACAGTTCTCAAAAATTCTAGAAAAACTATTTGTGACCAGATTAGATACATTTATTACTAAACAAAACATTCTAAGTAGCAGTCAGTATGGGTTTAGAGCAAAAAAACTCTACATCGATGGCTCTCATGCAAATAATAGAACAAATAACTACTGCTGTCGATCAAAAACAGTTGTAGTGAACTCGGCCTTCGACCAAAACCTGCCTCTGAGGACCTTCATGGGACAGGAACTGTTATTTCATTGATTTGAATCCAGAAATACAAATTAGCTCATCCAGAGACTGTCTAATTGCATCCTGAAGTAATTAATTGAAAGAACACTCCTTTTATATTATCATTACTATTTTACAATATCTTGATAAATCAAAAGTGTGTTTAGTTCATATCATTTCTAAATGTTGAAGTGAACCACTCATTTTAAATCAACTGTGAAACAGTATTAATGATTTTTTAATCCTAATTTAAATTAGGAATCAAGTTAAATGTCTATTTACAAAGTAATTATGCATTTTTGATCTTCTGTCTGAATGAGAAGTAGTGATGTCGGTCGAAAGTCAGAAAGGAGTTATTAGAATGAAGTGGATTGTTTTTAAACCTAGCAGACGGTAAATAAGAAGCTACTGGCACCTGCTTGCTCTCACTTCTTCAAAACATTTCTTCTGTCTGTACTGGACATTCCTAAAACATTCCTGCTGTTTTCTTGACTTGTAATGACCCTCTGACATCACTGTTGGTTGTTTCAACCAATCAGGAAGTCCTGAAGTGACCGGAAGTGAGAACTCTTTAAGAGTCCACACTTCCTGGAAATTTTCAGTCAGTCTGTCGAGGTCTCCTGAGTCTTCTGGAGGCTTTGAGTCTCTCAGGCTTCAAGTTCTTCTGAGTCTTCAAGTAGGTCTCTGATGAAGTCTTGTCTTAAACTCCGTCTTCGGAGTCTGTGATGGATTCTTCCACATCTGAGTGGAACCTCTGACGGACGCACAGCTTGCTGTGTATCCACCCGGGAGATGAGCGTGTTTGTTGAACGGAGTAAGCGGCACGACTCTTGACATGGCCAGCCACTCTTACCGGAGACGCTGAAAGGTAGCCTTGAAATGGACCTCTGTACCGGAGTTGATTTATCTTCTGCAAAGGTAACGAGTCGTCACGCACCAAGTGTACCGGAGAGTTGGGCTGGTGTTGGAAGAAGCGTGCTAATTCTGGTCAACAACATACATTTTCCTCCATCCACCTGTATTTAAACTCTTCAATTCCCATCTTTAAACTCTTCTATTTTGCCAGTAGTCTAGATGCCTTTAGAAATGTCCTGTTGTCTTATTAAGTAAAACGTGCCAAGTTTTATTAATCAGAACCAGATCAGCTAATCAAGTGTACAATGTTTTGATGTTAAATTTTGATTCTGTTCAATAAATGACCGCATTTATTCTGATGGGTCAAAGGAAATTAACATCTCATGTCACTGATTAAACAATTTACTCACAGTTATCTCGGTCACATCCATCCATCCATCCATTTTCTTTACCCGCTTATTCCATTTTGGGTCACGGGGGTCGCTGGTGCCCATGTCCAGCAATCACTGTGCGAGGGGCGGGGTACACCCTGGACAGGTCGCAAGTCCATCACAGGGCCACATAGAGACAAACGAGACAAACAACCATTCACTCTCTCACTCACACCTAGGGACAATTTAGAGTTACCAATTAGCCTAACATGCATGTTTTTGTTCTGTGGGAGGAAACCGGAGTACCCGGAGAAAACCCACGCATGCACGGAGAGAACATGCAAACTCCACCCAGAAAGGCCCCTGGACCGGGGTTTGAACCAGGGACCTGCTCGCTGAGAGGCAGCAGCTCTACCAGTTGCGCCACCGTGCTGCCCATCTCGGTCACATGGCAGTAATTTAACTCGAAAAAGAGAGAACCCGTTATATCTAAATAATTAGTAGTCAAGGGCAGCTAACCTAGCCCTTA
>NC_056498.1:82561844-82565282 GCF_014905685.2 Nematolebias whitei
CACACACACACACACACACACACACACACACACACACACACACAAACGTACATAAAAAAGGAAAAAAAGGCACAGGCAAAGCAGAATGTTCAAAACAGAAACAAGATCATCCATTTTGTGTGTTTTTTTCCAGCTCTTCTTCTTCTAATACACGTTAGTGGTGGTTAGTAAAGAGCTTAATGTAACACTAGCACCACCAGCTGGTAAGGCGCGTTGATATTAATGATCCGCCCACTAAAGGTTAACTATACGCCTACTAAAGGGGAACTATGGGCACTGTGGAGACAGAAATAAACCGGTCCCACTGGAACCAGCCTAAATAAGCCCCAATAGGGTCCTACAAGAACCGGACCTGTGGATAAGTGCTTTTATTGCCACCCATCTTGGTGCCTGTGTGTTGGGATTCATCCCGGTGAATGAGAGGGTAGCCTCCCTCCGCCTACGTATGGGGGGACAGGTTCTGACTGTCGTTTGTGCTTATGCACCAAACGGCAGTTCAGATTATCCACCCTTTTTGGAGTCCTTGGAGGGGGTACTGGAAAGTACACCTCTTGGGGACTCCCTTGTTCTGCTGGGGGACTTCAATGCTCACGTGAGCAATGACAGTGAGACCTGGAGGGGTGTGGTTGGGAGGAACGGCCACCCTGATCTGAACCCGAGTGGTGTTCTGTTGTTGGACTTCTGTGCTCGTCATGGATTGTCAATAACAAACACCATGTTCAAGCATAAGGGTGCCCATATGTGCTCTTGGCACCAGGACACCCTAGGCCGCAGTTCGATGATCGACTTTGTCATCGTCTCATCTCATCTGTGGCCACTTGTCTTTGACACTCAGGTGAAGAGAGGGACTGAGCTGTCCACTGATCACTACCTGGTGGTGAGTTGGCTCCGATGGTGGGGGAGGATACCAGTCAGACCTGGCAGGCCCAAATGTATTGTGAGGGTTTGCTGGGAACTTCTGGCATAGTCTTCTGTGAGACGGAGCTTTAACTCCCACCTCCGTGAGAACTTCAAACATGTTCAAGGGGAGGTGGGGGACATTGAGTCCTAGTGGGCCATGTTCCGTGCCTCTATTGTCAAGGCAGCTCACTGGAGCTGCGGCCGCAAGGTTGTCGGTGCCTGTCGTGGCAGCAACCCTCAAACCCGGTGGTGGACACCGGCGGTGAGGGATGCTGTCAGGCTGAAGAAGGACTCCTATCGGGCCGTTTTAGCCTGTGGGACCCTGTAAGCAGCTGATGGGTACCGGCAGTCCAAGCGACATGCGACTCGGGTGGTCACTGAGGCTAAAACTTGGGCATGGGATGAGTTCGGAGAGGCCATGGAGAATGACTTCCGCATGGCTTCGAGGCAATTCTGGTCCACCATCCGGCGTCTCAGGTAGGGAAAGCGGTACACCACCAACATTGTTTATAGTGGGGGTGGTGTGCTGCTGACTTCAACTAGGGATGTCATGAGTCAGTGGGCAGAATACTTTGAAGACCTCCTCAATCCCACTGGCACGTCTTCCACTGAGGAAGCGAAGCCTGGGGACTCTGGGTCGGGCCCTCCAATCTCTGGTGCTGAGGTCACCGAGGTGGTTAAAAAGCTCCTCGGAGGCAGGGCCCCAGGGGTGGATGAGATTCGCCTGGAGTTCCTTAAGGCTCTGGATGTTATAGGGTTGTGTTGGCTTACGTGACTCTGCAGTATTGCATGGACATCGGGGGAAGTTCCCCTGGGTTGGCAAACTGGGGTGGTGCTCTCCCTAATTCAAAAAGGGGGACCGTAGAGTGTGTTCCAACTACAGGGGGATAACGCACTTGTAGTGATGTAGGGCTAGGTTAGCTTCAGTTAGCTTAAGAGCTCCACTACATTCAATTTTTAATAACGGGTTCTCACTTTTTCGAGCTACTAGACAGATATGTGACAGAGGTACTGTGTTGGAGATGGTCTAATCAGTGACATGAGACGTTAATTTTCTTTGACCCATCAAAATGAATGTGGTCATTTATTAACAGAATCAAAATTTAACATCAAAACATTGTACACTTGATTATGCTATTGGCTCTGATTAATAAAACTTGGCACGTTTTACTTAATAAAAACAACAGACATTTCTGAAGATATCTGGATTAATTACTGGCAAGATAGAAGTTTAAAGATGGGAAATGAAGGAGTTTAAATGGAGAGAAAAGATGTGGAGGAAGAAAGTGTGTTGACTAGGAATGGCACCCTCCATCCGACCCCAGCTCAGCCTCGGTACACTAGGCAGTGAAGCGACTCGTTACCTTTGCAGAAGATAGATCAGCTCCGGTACGGAGTTCCATTTCAACGCTACCTTTCAGCGTCTCCTTAGGATGGCTGAGAATCGTCCGAAGTAGTGACGGTACTCCGTTCAACAACACGCTCACCTCCCGGGTGGACTCACATGAGCTGTGAGTCCGTCAGCGGTTCCACTCAGATGTGGAAGGTTCCATAATCCCAACTAGACTCGGAAGAACTCCCAACTAACTCCAGCACTTCAGAACTTTCTCCAGGCACTAGAACTTCAGTTCTTGAACTTTACCTCCCAACTTGAACTTTCGGAACTTCTGGGATGTCCTAATTGGTTGAAAGAACCAACAGGGGTGTGGTTTTAGTGACGTCAGAGGGTCATTACAAGTCAGAAAAACATCAGAAATGTTTAGGAACGGTTAGTTACAGATGAGAAAATATTTTGGAGAAATGACAGACTTACAGATGCCAGTTTTCTTGTTTCTGTCTGAGAGGTTTAAAAACATGACAGTTCGTTCCAATAAACTTGTTTGCGACTGTCTCCGACTTTTGACCAACATCACTCTCTCATTTCAGACAGAAGATCAAAAATGCATAATTACTTTGTAACATAGACATTTATCTTGATTTCTACTTTGAATGAGGATTAAAAAATCATTAATACTGTTTCACAGTTGATTTAAAATGAGTGGTTCATTTCAACATTTAGAAATGGTATGAACTAAACACACTTTTAATTATTAAGATATTGTAAAATAGTAATGATAATTTGAAAAAGAGAGTGTTCTTTCAATTGATTAGTTCAGGATACAATTAGAAAGTCTCTGGATGAGCTAATTTGTATTTCTGGATTCAAATCAATGAAATAACAGTTCCTGTCCCATGAAAGTCTTCAGAGGCAGGTTTTGACCGGAGGCCGAGTTCACTACACTCTTAAGCCTCCCTGGTAAGGTCTATTCGAGGGTTCTGGAGAGGAGGGTCCGTAGGATAGTCGAACCTCGGATTCAACAGGAGCAGTGCGGTTTTCGTTGTGGTCATGGAACACTGGACCGGCTCTACACTCTCAGCAGGATCCTGGAGGGTGTGTGGGAGTTTGCTCAACCAGTCTACAAGTGCTTTGTGGACTTGGAGAAGACATTCGACTGCATCCCTCTGGGAAACCTGTGGGGGGGGGGGGGGGGGGGGGGC
>NC_056498.1:82565382-82572410 GCF_014905685.2 Nematolebias whitei
TGGGAGTTTGCCCAACCAGTCTACATGTGCTTTGTGGACTTGGAGAAAGCGTTCGACCGCGTCCCTCGGGGGGCCCTGTGGGGGGTACTCTGGGAGTATGGGGTACCAGGCTCTTTGATATGGGCTGTTAGGTCCCTGTATGACCGGTGTCAGAGCCTGGTCCGCATTGCCGGTAGTAAGTCGGGCTCGTTCTCGGTAAGAGCTGGACTCCGCCAAGGTTGCCCTTTGTCACCGATTCTGTTCATAACTTTCATGGACAGAATTTCTAAGTACAGCCAAGGTGTTGAGGGGATCTGTTTTGGTGGCCTTAGGATCACGTCTCTGCTTTTTGAAGATGATGTGGTCCTATTGACTTAATCAGATCGTGATCTACAGCTTTCGCTGGAGCGGTTCACAGGAAAGTGCGACACGGCCGGGATGAAGATGAAGAAGAAAAGGGTAGAGTGCCCTCTCCGGGTCAGGGAGGAGGTCCTGCCTCAAGTGGAGGAGTTCAGGTATCTTGGGGTCTTGTTCATGAATGAGGGGAAAATGGAGCGCGAGATCGATAGGCGGATAGGTGCAGCATCTGCAGTGAAGCGGGCGTTGTACAGGTCTGTCATGGTGAAGAGAGAGCTGAGTCAAAGGGTGGAGCTCTCAATTTACCGATCGATCTACGTTCCTACCCTCATCTATGGTCATGAGCTTTGGGTTGAGACTGAAAGAACGAGATCTCGGACACAAGCGGCCAAAATAAATTTTCTCCGCAGGGTGTCTGGGTTCTCTTTTAGAGATAGGGTGAGAAGCTCAATCATCTGGGAGGGACTCAGAGTAGAGCCGCTGCTTCTCCGCGTCGAGAGGAGCCAGTTGAGGTGGCTTGGGCATCTGGTTAGGATGCCTCTTGGATGCCTCTCTGGTGAGGTGTTCCGGACACGTCCAACTGGGAGGAGACCAAGAGGAAGACCCAGGACACGCTGGAGGGACTATGTTTCTCAGCTGGCCTGGGAACGCCTCGGGATTCCCCCGGAGGAGCTGGCCCAAGTGGCTGGGGAGAGGGAAGTCTGGGCCTCCCTACTTAACCCGCGACCCGACCCCAAATAAGCGGAAGAAAATGGATGGATGGATGTCCAACTCCCCAAAATGCAGAGAAAAACCTCTGGCACCAATGAGGTACAATAAAAAAGAAGTCGGCCATTTTGGATTGAGGTTCCAAATTTGACACTTTTTTGGCTGTTTACAGCCTCCGCATTTGATTGAACTTATCTTAGGAATGTTGTTCAATCAGTTTCAAACTTGGCCAGATTGTTCATAAGACATGAGGAAATAAAAGTGATCAAAATGGTGAGTTTTCAAGCATGCTGAAGGGGCTTGGCCAGACCTCAAAGTTTGACATCTCGCCATTCATGTAGAACAGAAACTAAAGGTGCTGACATGTTCTCAGTCTCCAAGAGGTGCTGAACAACCTGAACATGTGCAGCTGCTATGAAGTGGTCATTTAGAAAATGTCTCGTTCACTTTTTTTCATTTCACTGCCACAAGTGACAGCAGCTCTCTGCATGTGCTGCATCACTTGATTTATCTGAAAGGAGAAAAGGAGAAGTGTTTGTGAACTCTTCAAAGTGAGCTCTCATCCAGTGGTCCCTCAGCAGGAGCTCTAAGCCTTCCTACTTCTGTTCTCCTCCATCCTGTTGGAAGCTGCAGACTATTGACTTCAGCTCACAAGCTCTCTTTGATTCAGACTCTGCAGGTTGTCAGAGATCAGCTGTGCCTCTCTGCTCTCAGATCTTCAATCCAACCCCTCCCATCTGACACAACTGGATCGGACTCAGAACTGTCTGACTCTGGAGTGAAGGAGCTCCCTGGTTTTCTACAAACTCCACTCTATAGACAGAGACTGTGAAGTCAGGCACCATGTTTTAGTTTGTGCTGAGCTTCTCGTGTTTACACTAACCTAAACACGAGAATATTATGCTAACACACACACACACACACACAACCTTCATGGTGAACTTTGTTGTCTTCAGTCAAAATACATTTGATTTCGTTTCACAGCAACAAATATCTGATCAATGACTGTTCGTTCAACCAGTTTATAAGACTAATGGTTGGACTGGAAATAAAAGTCAAAGGTGATGTGACAGGAACAAGTTCTGGATCTGCCTGTTGTAGTAAAGAACATGTGTCAATAAGAAACTAAACATTTCACTAGATTTGTGAAGCTGATGATCACAAACATTTATAAAATGATCATTATAGTTTGATTTGTAAAACCTTTCCTAAAGGAACAAATCTACAACCACTGATTGATGCTTGAACACTTATAAGCTCTAGAATGATTCTCATTCATAAATAGATGTCCCATTCAAAGCTCTGGATAAGCTGCTTCAGTGGCTTCAATCCCCAGGTTGGACTGGGGCTCTTTCTCTCTGCACTTTGTATGTTCTCCTCGTATTAGCTGGGTTTTCCCCGGGTACTCTGGTTTCCTCCCAGTCTAAAACCATGCATGTTAGGCTGCCTTCAGGCCCAGAAGGTCCATGCAGAGAGATCTGTGGTCTCAACCGGGTTTGCCTGCTTAAATAATGCTTCATGAATAAACCAATAGTTTGATCACATTTCAGTCAGTTTTACATGAATACATATTACATCATGTTTTATTTCTGCTTGTGGGCTTCTGTGTCTGAGAGTCTTTCTAATGGAAACAGGATCAATTCTCAAAGTTCCTGTCACATCCAGTTTTCATGATAAACACAAAAGCGTTCATGTAAAGAGAACATTACTGATGTATAACAGAATAATTTCACACAGCTGACATGAACCTTTGTGGAAATATTTGCATGTGCAGTAACAGTAACTCAATCTACACAGCGGAGTTACCACTTGGTTTATACCAGAGCCCTGTAAAGAGAGAGTTGCGACACTCTTTGAACTCGCCGATACGCGGTCACGTGGTTCATGCAGCTCCCCATAGTTCCAAAAAGCTCATCGCTGTCAGTCAGTTTGAGCGGCTGCTGGCGCAACATAACACATAAATCGACTTTTCTTACTTTACCTGTGTCTTTCAGTAATTATTGAGCAGTAACGAACTGATTACTTAGCTGATTACTGATTATTTCACAGACTATGCATTTTATCAAAGCATTTTTAGAAGCAGCTGATACATTTATCATTAAATTTTAGAAGGAAACGAGACTGCAAACACATATTTGTTAGAAAAATAATGTATATGCAATACAGTGATCAATATAGCCATGTCAGTGTTTTATAACGTTAAAAAAAGATCAGAGTAACTCCTGTTATAAAGCTGTTTCTGATGTTCTCTGCAGGATAATGCTCCACCTTGTCCTCCATGCAGCAGTTCAGATCTGCTCCAGCTTACCTTAGAACATCTGGATGAATTCTTGATTTCTATAGAAGATATTAATTCAACCTTTATTTAAACAGGTTCGTCCCATTGAGCCACGAGGACTCATTTACAAGAGAGACTGAATATAATTGTTGTATTTGTCGTTTTTTTATGGCAACCAAGTACCTGATAACTGAGTTGATTGTAGCCTGACAACTATTGTAAAATTGTAATTCTTTGATTAAAATGTTAATTTAAATGAAACTGTTTCTAGTTAAAATCATAACAGATGACAAAATAAGTGTTAACTGTGCAAAAATAAATTTCCAAACAATTTATTATATAATATGTAAAATGTAAAGCAAGCTTTAATAAAGTACTTTTACTGACATTTATACTGTTTATTAATGACATCATCTGAAGTCAGCAGGAGCACCATCATCATCATCATCACAACAACACAAAGTGAGAGCTGTAAATTTAATCTGCACAAACATTTTCAATCAGGGCTCAAAATGTTTAACTGTCAAAGAAACGTGCAAGAAAATAAACTGATGTCACTCTACAGGCACATTTAGAGAGAGGACATTTCACAGAGACACAGTGAGGACGAGTGAGACTGAAGGAGGTTCAACCAGTTGTTCATGGACCAGAACCAGATGAGAAGAACAGCAGAACTTCCACTGACCAGTGATCTGACCAGTGATCACACATGTTGTTCTAAATTAAACTTCGGTACGAACAGTGTTAAATAAGACATGTCATATTTTTATTGAACAATAATCTTCATTCTAACAGTGACGTTATAATTTCAGAGACTGAGGAAGAAACAGAAATGAGGCGAGTGAGATGAGGGACAGATGAAAATGTGTCCTCAGAGGACGAGGACATGTCAGGATCTGATGATCCAGGATCAACAGGGCCAGGATGGATCAACAGGACCAGGAGGATGGATCAACAGGACCAGGAGGATGAATCAAAAGGACCAGGAGGATGAATCAACAGGACCAGGAGGATGGATCAACAGGACCAGGAGGATGAATCAACAGGACCAGGATGGATCAACAGGACCAGGAGGATGGATCAACAGGACCAGGATGGATCAACAGGACCAGGAGGATGGATCAACAGGCAGTCAGGGAACAGAGATGAACAACCTGAGGAACAATTAGAACACAAAAACATACATAAGCAGGACAGAAGAAACTCACAGACAAGAAAATTAACTCAGTCCTGTGAAGAAAAATGTTAATGGAAAATAAATTGACATATTTTGACAAAAGATCAGATGAAGACAACTGGCATGAAGAATAACTTCCAGCTCCATCTCAATGTACCTGTGATAGTTTAATAAGTGTTTTGTTACTGTCCTACAGTTTATTGATGCTGATATATTCTTGTAATAATTCTTATTTCTTGTTCTGTCTTGAAAGAGTCTCATCTCAACTTGACCCATGATTACCAAACACTAAACTAATAATATGAAACTAATGTAAATGAACAGTCCTGCAGTAAATACCAACTTTGTGAAGGTTATGGTGTTAAAGTAATTTTATTCAAACATCTTGATTCAGCTGTTATTGATTAATAGAAGACAGAAAATGAGATCTTGTACCTTTCTGATACTTTGAATGCAACATTCAGTTCATGAAGTCATTCTCCTCTGGTTTACCTGGAAAACATGAAAACATTGACTCATCTCCACAATCACGTTTTTCTTTAATGATAATGTCACAATTTATGCTGCAGTCTTTGACAAATGATCTATAACTTTAACTAAATTATGTCAATCTTGTTGTCATGTTGTCATCATTCTTTGTTAAATCAGGTCTCTCTTGTAAATGAGTCCTCGAGGCTCAATGGGATTTACCTGTAGAAATAAAGCT
Source organism: Nematolebias whitei (assembly GCF_014905685.2). NCBI lineage: Eukaryota > Metazoa > Chordata > Actinopteri > Cyprinodontiformes > Rivulidae > Nematolebias > Nematolebias whitei. Next base: position 82,570,588 of record NC_056498.1, read on the forward strand.
TGAATGAATCTCTCAGGAAAAAAAGACCAAATATTTTCTAGTTGAGTTCAGTAACTGGAATTACCATAAATTTAAAAAAGACCATCTTTCAAAATTTAATCAGTAATAGATATTTTAAAACGCTGAATTAGAAATAAACCTGTTAAACCGTCACGTTGCAGAGCAGCTGCAGTTAAAACACAACTAGTAATTTAACATGTTTCATTAACTAAAACTGGCGACATGAAGTATTAATGTTGATAAACTGTGGTACAGAACAGTCAGATAACGCTTCACAATGGAGAAAAAGTGTCGTATTTGCATCAACTTACCGGAAAAACACGGAGAATGAACTACGTTCAATGCTGAACCCGCTGCTGTTTGGAACTCTTTGCCGCTTCATGACCCACGTGACTTCCGCATTCCATTCTTTCTATGGGAGTCTATGGGAGTGTCGCAACTCTCTCTTTACAGGGCTCTGGTTTATACCATACCATTTTATTTATAGAGCACTTAAAACAGCAGCAAGGCCAACCAAAGTGCTGTATAGACAGAACAACAGGCAACACACAAAGCAGTATACAAAATGAAGTAAATCAGAATATAGACATAAAAACGATGCAGATAATAAATATGACAACTAACCAGTGTGGAGCATACAGGTTCAAAACACAGATCATCTGAAAATGAAGAAGTGGACAGATGGAGCTGAAGCTTTTGATTCAGAGCAACACAACAGCTCTGCTTTCAAACCTCCACACAGTTTCTGATGTCCACTCTGTCCACAGTGTTGGACGTGTCTCCATCCACTTGTGTTTGTTCTGGACGGCCCACTGGAGCAGGATCAGAGGCTTTCTGCTACTAAGGCAACACTTTACACACACGAGGCTCTGAATGTTAGAAACCCTCTGACTAGAATACAGTTCTTCTTTGTGAGCTTTGAGCTAAAACGCTGAATTTAATTCAAACTGGAGACCAGTCCACCTCACAGCAGCACCACTGTTGGACTGGATTCTACAGGTGGACCTAAGAAACTTTGTGTTTTTGAAACCATTAGTGAAAAGGCCAGACTTCAGGGGTATCTGAGGCAGGCTTGAAACACAAGAGTCAGGGTGGCTTCTGGGTAATACCAGATGGCTAGGCCTCAGACTGACGAAGCCTCTTGGATGAGGGGCAAAACGTTTCTTTTTAACAAAAAAAACGAAGTCCAGATGACATGATTCAACCTTTTTTGTTACTTTAAGTGTCCCTTTTGTTCCCGAGTTGTACAAACCAGCTGGATATCCAAAGATGGCAGCACATCTTGCCAGTCACAAGCTCACCGCAATCAATCATAGAGGTATGTCATGCTACATTATTGACGTTTCTCTATTACCAATTATGAGTAATTATTGATTTTTTTTTAATTTTATTTACATTGCTCTCTTGTGTTTTGTTCTTTATAGACTACATAATATACGGCTGTGGATTGGGTTGTAATGGAAAGGCAAAACACTTTCATTGTTGTTACTGCACAAAGACGTATACAAAAAAGAACATCATATTAAAGCACTTGGATCTCCATGGCCCATGCCAGCCATCAACACCAACACCTGGTCCATCCACAATGGTTCCACCAGCTGTACCAACACCTGGTTCTCTCATACCAGTCCCCCCAGCAGCACCAACACCTGGTCCATCCACACCAGTCCCCCCAGCAGCAACAACACCTGGTCCATCCACAACGGTTCCACCAGCTGTACCAACACCTGGTTCTTTCATACCAGTCCCCCCAGCTGTACCAACAGCTGGTCCTTTCACACCAGTCCCCCCAGCTGTACCAACAGCTGGTCCTTTCACACCAG
>NC_056498.1:82572510-82572810 GCF_014905685.2 Nematolebias whitei
TGGAAAGGCAAAACACTTTCATTGTTGTTACTGCACAAAGACGTATATAAAAAAGAACGTCATATTAAAGCACTTGGATCTCCATGGCCCATGCCAGCCATCAACAGCAACACCTGGTCCATCCACACCAGTCCCCCCAGCTGTACCAACACCTGGTCCATCCACAACGGTTCCACCAGCTGTACCAACACCTGGTCCATCCACACCAGTCCCCCCAGCAGCAGCAACACCTGGTCCATCCACAACGGTTCCACCAGCTGTACCAACACCTGGTCCATCCACACCAGTCCCCCCAGCTGT
>NC_056498.1:82572820-82578482 GCF_014905685.2 Nematolebias whitei
CCAGCTGTACCAACACCTGGTCCATCCACACCAGTCCCCCCAGCTGTACCAACACCTGGTCCATCCACACCAGTCCCCCCAGCTGTACCAACACCTGGTCCATCCACAACGGTTCCACCAGCTGTACCAACACCTGGTCCATCCACACCAGTCCCCCCAGCAGCAGCAACACCTGGTCCCTCAAAAGCCCCATCACACGCATGCAGAGAGCCACAAAGCCAATATACAGAAACGTATTTAAATGAAGACTCCACTGAAGGAGTTGTCACTAGAAAGAAAATTTCTGTGCAGTGTCCTCATTGTAATTTGACAGTTAATAAGAAAAACTTGAAAAAGCACATTATGAGAAGACACGTGCAGAGTCATGTTGAAGACGTAACCGCTACACACCATTTACAAGTGCAATGTTTAGATAGAACAAACGGAATATATGCAGTTGCAAAATCCTTTCGTGGGCCTCCTGTTCCTGTGCATGTTTCCAAGAAGACATGGGGTGAATCACATAAAGTAGTTTGTGACATGGATGTTTGCAGCAGTCATGTTTCCCTTCTGCACAGAAGTGGCTCTCTGATTACACAGTGTGCTCATTTAAAGTCTGTTGACTACTGTCAGTTTGACAGCCCACATGAAGAACTCAGAGAGGACACCATTGTCCAAGATGGTGGAAGACAAATGGTTTGATGACGATAGAAAAAAGCAATGCCTTGCACATCGAGCAGTAGCAAAGAAAGAAGGTGTCCCTCTTGCTGTCCTTGTGGATCTGGGAGGCCCTGATTACAGGCAGTATATATCTGTGTTTGAGCCAAAGATCTCATACTATAGTAGACTGAGCAGAGTAATAGTTCAGTATAACTCCAAAACCAACACATGGCACTGCCCTTGTTCCAAAGGTCATTTGTCATGTTTACATAAGAGGGTGGCAAAATGGTGTCTTTTCCAAAAACAGCCCCAAATGTTAAGAACCTGTAATGAGACAGAGGAGGCGGTGACACCAGGCCATACGTTTGATGGAAATGATGACATTCATTACGCTCCGCAGGGACCCATGCTCAAGCGGATGGTTGAATATCTTTATCGCAACAAAAAACTCCCAGCTCGTATGCCAGAGAACTGTTGTAAGGACTTAAAAAGGAAACAAGTAACAAAACTAATACCTGAAGAGATGTTTTGTAAGTACTGCCCTGGATCTGTTCCTCTCAGTGATCCTCTTCTCATCTCCAAAAAGGCAAAAGTGGTCTTACTCAACGGAATCATCAAAAGTAATGCCTTTTTTTAAATTGCATTCCATTTCTTTAAATCATAACTGAGTATCATTATGTTAAAGCCACCTTAAAAGTTATTAACCTTCCATTGTTATAATGACATTGTTAGGGAAATCTATACTTGTCTTTTGTACCAAAAAAAATTACATGTCAGGTTTCATGGCCTGCTTCTTATTGTGACTTTGTGTACAGCATACTATAAATGATATTGACTTGTAATTTTTACATTTCAGATGTATCCACATATTGTAAGAAATGTCCAAGTTGTGGACTGTTTTACCGATATCAAGACTGGATCCATTGCTTACACAACTATAATGACTCTGTCCTGCTCAGCCTACATTTATGTCTCTTTCTACGGAATGCTCTGCAGGTTTTCACTGACTTATTTTCAGTTATTTCATGATTTAGTACTGGTTTTATATCATTTTTGTCCACAAACAGTACAGATGGCACTGATGACCTGACATGCATCGTGTTTATGTGAAGCTGTCACAGCATGGATTTTGATTTGTCATTCAACAGGCTCACTTTGCTGTTGCAAGGATTGTAAGCACTCTGCAGAAAACAGCTGGCATTCCATATCCAAGTGCAAATGACATCCTTCGAGCCTACATTCACTTTGAGGTGATGACAAGTCATGACTACTCATTCTATTGTGCGACATGTGGTCACCACCCTCCCAAAGTTGTCATGGATTTACATAAAAAGGGAGTCTTCAACATGGCAGGTAAAAACATTTGTCAGGAAAGATTTTGCAAAGATTTCAGGTTTGTATTACAATGTTTTCTGCAACAGTGAGTGACTTGGATGGCCCTCCTGACAGCTACAATGGAGAAGTGAACACTGAAGAATTCTGGGACACTGTTTCCATGGAAATGATTGCCTTTGGTTTTCTGAAGAGTAAGTACTGTTTTCGTTTTCTTTAAATGCAGAACACATCAGAAGGTACTTGTGAAGTGTTGTTAGACTACTTAATGTATTACAAGTGTTGCATTTATGATCATTTTCCCCTTAATGAAGGTGGACACAGAAATCCTTTCACAATGAAGCCTAACTATGAAAAATGGGCTCCATGGATTGGCAGAGAAACAAGAAAAGGTCCAACAGTTTTCAACACAGAATACCAGAAGCTGCAGACAAACAGCCCTCAAGACCACACCTCCGAGGTTCTTGCAACAGAAGAAAGACTGCTTGATGAACTGATGAACCTAAAGGTATTTGTCTCCATTTTATTTTTATGTACAGTACTTTATGTACGTTCTACAGGCTGACAGCTTGTAAGGTCAACAGCAACACCTTTCCCCCAATGCTTACAAAAGTGAGCCATCAGAGTGGATGCATGGATGTTTATTTGTCAGTGAAGTTGAAAATATATCAAGACTGACTATTCTGCAAATATCTTTGTTCCCAACAGCTGTTGGAGATTAAAAAGCTTTGCACAGCCTGTGGCATGAGCAGCAAGGGGTCAAAATCAGACCTGATTGTAAGCCTGCAACAAGAAATGAAGAGCAGAGCAACATATGACAAAATATTTCAGAAGGTTTGGGGTGCCTCAGGTATCTAACATGTAGTTACTACTGTTTTTACGTATTTTCATTCAGAATTTGTTCACAGGGTAGAATAACTTGAACATACACTGCTGCTACATCACACACTTTACTTGATAGTGGTTGATGCCGAATTAATGTTTTACAGAAAATGTTAAGAACAGCTTTAGAATAGAATAGAATAGAATAGAATAGAATAGAATAGAATAGAATAGAATAGAATAGAATAGAATAGAATAGAATAGAATAGAATAGAAACAGCCTTTATTGTCCCACGGATGGGAAATTCCAGTGTATCAGCAGCAACAGCAGCAACAGATAAAAAGATTAAAAGATTTAAAGATTTCACACAAAAGTTCCTAAATGTTAATAAACAACACAATATATAAGAAATAAGATAAACAATATCAATAATAATGTTCAATATGTAAGTGTAAGTGTAAGTCTTTAAGTGTATTTTTCACATTTTCTTCTAGGTGGATGGGCTGCTGTACTTTGCCCTTGTGGTGTTGTTTATAGTGTGAAGTTCCTTGTCAGAGCTGAAAGTCCAAGAGACTACACAGACCTTTTGCTGTCATGGAAACACATCCCCAACATTTGCATTTATGATTTTGCAAGGGGTTTGGCAACTCATGCAAATTTGAGACATTCAGATCCTCCAGTTTTTGCACCAAATGAAGGGCGACTAGCAGAGCCAACTGAGCACAACTTGAGGGAAGCACAGAACAAGAATTTGACTGTACATTTACCCTGGTTAAAAGAAAAGAAACGCAATGCAGACCAAAACTGTCACCCCATAACAGGTTCTTCTCAGCACTATGCTCTGTATGATAAATTTCATGAGGACAACACCAAAGATGTCCGTGACAGGCTGCGAAAAATTTCACTTGTCCCTGAATTGGCTGGTAAAGTAAACAGTCAAGTTGTGGAACAACTGTTTGCCAGTATGCGGAAGAATAATTACTACTTAAACATGATGAGGCCAACCACTAATATATTTCTCACACGAAACATCCTGCACATCAGGAATGAAGAACTGAACAAGAATATTACTATGAAAATCAAAAAAAATATTGGAAATTGTTCACAAATTCAAAATGATGGACATGGAAGAGTGATCTTAGGTACGTCTTACCAATCTACAGTCTGTGTGAATATTGTTTTTTTTCTTGGGCCCAAAACAAACTGCTGACACGTGATATTTGTACTTGTTCAAATTTTACAGAATCTGCCCAAATGTCTCTTTTGACTCAAACGGAAATTCAGTACTGTCCAGAACCAAGCAGAAGTTGCTGGGAAAAGCCAATTACTATTGTGCAGCGTGAAACGGTGAGATATTTTTAGGTTGTCCATAAGTAGTTGTAGTGCCTTACAGGACATTATGGAAGAAGGTGTTGTACTAAGTGGAGCCATTTAACACATTACAACAGCACATTGAAATTACCCTGAAAGTTGTTTCACAATTCTTTGATTAAACTTTAATGTTGAATAGACTTCGCAAAAGTTACTCTTACTGACTTATCTTATTTTATGTTATTTTATAATCTGCAGCTAGCTGATGCAATGAAGAAAGCAGATGATGACATTGTTGCACAAGCTGGCTCCATTCTCCTCAGCAGACGGACTTTTATAACTTTACCTAAGCCTTCGGAACTCGAGGGAGATGTAATCGCTATTTAAACATATCCAATGTTGTTCTAAGTTTTTTTGCAATTATATGAGATAAGCATGTAAATGTTAGAAATCACTTGTTTCAGGTTATAAACGCCTGCCTGCTGGTGCTACAGAAGATGGCACTTTCAAAGGTGATTTGAATTTTTCTTTAAATTACCAACATTTTCGTAGAACTCACATTGTTCTGTCACACTTTCCTTCAAGAACATTGACATCTATCCAGCAGACTGTCATGCTGTCGTCACGTGGCTGCCTCCAATGTCTGCCTGTCCTTTTCTACACATACCTGTAAGTGTTGTATGACCTGTGATCGTTTCAATAAGTCTTGTACTGACTCTATAATCCCTTTTCATTGAGCATATAGGATGATGCAAGCAGTAAAGACCTACTGCTCTTTCACTCTTGGAGACCAGGGCATTGGATGATCTGTGTAAGTTTTTTTTTTTTTTTTTTCAGCATTTGTTTTTTTGTTTGTTTGTGTCAAGCACTGTATGGCGTGTTTTTGATATTTTCTTATGACCTTATTGCAGCATACGGTATGTTAAAGTATGTGATTGCAGTATGATGTCAATATGTCTGGTTGTACTTCAAAACATTTTTTTTAATTTTGTATTACAACATGTTTACAAATCTTTTAGGTCATCAAGCCAAAGTTGAGAGAAAGCTATTTCCTCAATTCTCTGCAAGTGCAAGGGCCGCATGATGATGCATACAGAACTATTTACAGGTCTTTGTATGCAGATTTGTAAGAGGGTTCAGTGTTCTTGAAACCTTCTTTGTATTGTTCTCAGGCTCTTCTCATATTGAGTTCAGATATGGGAGATGAGCCATGCATGCAGTTCACAAGAGGAAGTTTCTTCTTGTTTTATTTCGCTTTATCGGTTCCCAAAATGTTGCATGACTAAAGAGTTCTGGTGTGTTCATAAGCCAGTTGTTTCAATTGTATTATGTTATAAGGAGAAGGTAATTTTTTTTCTCTGTTTCATTAATATTTAGTGAGATTTGTCAAAAGCTGTGTCCTGGACCATGGACAGAATTCACAACTGATGACCTTGAGGTTTGTGTGCTGCTTTACCACAAAGTTCTTAATACTATATTCCATGCCACTGTGTTTTTTGTATTGCTGTGAAATATACTCGTGTCAAATTTCAAATGTAGAACGTTCCCAGACAAGGA
>NC_056498.1:82578582-82587631 GCF_014905685.2 Nematolebias whitei
TTTTTATGCATTTTCTGATTTCTGTCTTTGAATGAGCAAGTGTGCGTTTTCCAAGGTCAGGATTCGAAGCAGACATGTGTTGGAACAACTGTCTTGTTTACATCCTCTCAGACGTCAACAGGGGAGCTGGCACCTGTTTCTAAAACTCGCCAAAACAAAACTCTCTCTGTCTCTGAGAACAGTTTAATCTGTTCCATAACAATTCTTGCTGTTTTCTGACTTATAGTAACCTCTGACATCACAAAACACACCCCTGTCTGGTTGTTATTGACCAATCAGGGACGATAAAATATACCGGAAATAGAGCTCTTTAAAATGCCGGTACTTCCTAGTTTTCCCAGTTCGGTTCTGCGCTGAGAAGTTGTTTGGGAGAACAGAAGTCCAGCATGATAAGGCTCCTCTGAGTTGGATTATTGCTATTGCTGATGTGAGCTGGTGTCGGACGGAATCTCGTCACTACTTCGGACGAGTTCAGCCATCCTATGGAGACGCTGGACAGGTAGCGTTAACTGGACCTCCATATCTGCTGATCAATCTTCAGAAAGGTAATGAGTCAAGTTCCCTACCAAGCGTACCAAGGAAAGCTGGGTTCTGATGGAGAGTGTCGGTTCTGGTGAACACTTCCCCTCACATACCATCTTTTACTTCCTTTAAACTCCATCTTTCATCTTTAAATTCTTCTCTAAAGTAGAAATCCTTCCAGATAATTTAGAAATGTCTGTGTAAAGTGCTCATCCACCGCCGTGTGGATAATTGATCATAATTGTACAGTTTTCATAAATGTCTGTGGTGAAGCAACGGAAAATCATGGCCGTATGGTTTTCCTGATTGATTGATTATGTTGTTATTTTCATATTTTGCCAAATTAATGTAAATGTTTGATGTTAAACTTTGATTCTGTAAATAAATGACCGCATTCATTTTGATGGGTCAAAGATAAATGACGTCTCACGTTTGCATTTCATTAAATTCAATGCACGTTTTATTCAGTCCAGAAAAATGAGGAATTCGTTTTAATTGATGAATATATCTCTGCATCTGTTCATCTACATGGTTGATGCCGAATGAATGTTTTACAGACAATGTTAAGAACAGCTTTAAGTGTATTTTTCACATTTTCTTCTAGGTGGATGGGCTGCTGTACTTTGCCCTTGTGGTGTTGTTTATAGTGTGAAGTTCCTTGTCAGAGCTGAAAGTCCAAGAGACTACACAGACCTTTTGCTGTCATGGAAACACATCCCCAACATTTGCATTTATGATTTTGCAAGGGGTTTGGCAACTCACGCAAATTTGAGACATTCAGATCCTCCAGTTTTTGCACCAAATGAAGGGCGACTAGCAGAGCCAACTGAGCACAACTTGAGGGAAGCACAGAACAAGAATTTGACTGTAAATTTACCCTGGTTAAAAGAAAAGAAACGCAATGCAGACCAAAACTGTCACCCCATAACAGGTTCTTCTCAGCACTATGCTCTGTATGATAAATTTCATGAGGACAACACCAAAGATGTCCGTGACAGGCTGCGAAAAATTTCACTTGTCCATGAATTGGCTGGTAAAGTAAACAGTCAAGTTGTGGAACAACTGTTTGCCAGTATGCAGAAGAATAATTACTACTTAAACATGATGAGGCCAACCACTAATATATTTCTCACACGAAACATCCTGCACATCAGGAATGAAGAACTGAACAAGAATATTACAATGAAAATCCAAAAAAATATTGGAAATTGTTCACAAATTCAAAATGATGGACATGGAAGAGTGATCCTAGGTACGTCTTACCAATGTGCAGTCTGTGTGAATATTGTTTTTTTTTCTTGGGCCCAAAACAAACTGCTGACACGTTATATTTGTACTTGTTCAAATTTTACAGAATCTGCTCAAATGTCTCTTTTGACTCAAACGGAAATTCAGTACTGTCCAGAACCAAGCAGAAGTTGCTGGGAAAAGCCAATTACTATTGTGCAGCGTGAAACGGTGAGATATTTGTAGGATGTCCATAAATAGTTGTAGTGCCTTACAGGACATTATGGAAGAAGGTGTTGTACTAAGTGGAGCCATTTAACACATTAAAACAGCACATTAAAATTACCCTGAAAGTTGTTTCACAATTCTTTGATTAAACTTTATTGTTGTATAGACTTCGCAAAAGTTACTCTTACTGACTTATCTTATTTTATGTTATTTTATAATCTGCAGCTAGCTGATGCAATGAAGAAAGCAGATGATGACATTGTTGCACACGCTGGCTCCATTCTCCTCAGCAGACGGACTTTTATAACTTTACCTGAGCCTTCGGAACTCGAGGGAGATGTAATCGCTATTTAAACAAATCCAATGTTGTTCTAAGTTTTTTTGCAATTATATGAGACAAGCATGTAAATGTTAGAAATCACTTGTTTCAGGTTATAAACGCCTGCCTGCTGGTGCTACAGAAGATGGCACTTTCAAAGGTGATTTGAATTTGTCTTTAAATTATCAACATTTTCATAGAACTCACATTGTTCTGTCACACTTTCCTTCAAGAACATTGACATCTATCCAGCAGACTGTCATGCTGTCGTCACGTGGCTGCCTCCAATGTCTGCCTGTCCTTTTCTACACATACCTGTAAGTGTTGTATGACCTGTGATTGTTTCAAGAAGTCTTGTACTGACTCTATAATCCCTTTTCATTGAGCATATATGATGATGCAAGCAGTAAAGACATACTGCTCTTTCCCTCTTGGAGACCAGGGCATTGGATGATCTGTGTAAGTTTTTTTTTTTTTTTTTTCCAGAAGCTTTTGATTTTCTGTTTGTGTCAAGCACTGTATGGCGTGTTTTTGATATTTTCTTATGACCTTATTGCAGCATACGGTATGTTAAAGTATGTGATTGCAGTATGATGTCAATATGTCTGGTTGTACTTCAAAACATTTTTTTTAATTTTGTATTACAACATGTTTACAAATCTTTTAGGTCATCAAGCCAAAGTTGAGAGAAAGCTATTTCCTCAATTCTCTGCAAGTGCAAGGGCCGCATGATGATGCATACAGAACTATTTACAGGTCTTTGTATGCAGATTTGTAAGAGGGTTCAGTGTTCTTGAAACCTTCTTTGTATTGTTCTCAGGCTCTTCTCATACTGAGTTCAGATATGGAAGATGAGCCATGCATGCAGTTCACAAGAGGAAGTTTCCTCTTTTGTTTTATTTCGCTTTATCGGTTCCCAAAATGTTGCATGACTAAAGAGTTCTGGTGTGTTCATAAGCCAGTTGTTTCAATTGTATTATGTTATAAGGAGAAGGTGTTAATTTTTTTTCTCTGTTTCATTAATATTTAGTGAGATTTGTCAAAAGCTGTGTCATGGACCATGGACAGAATTCACAACTGATGACCTTGAGGTTTGTGCGCTGCTTTACCACAAAGTTCTTAATACTATATTCCATGCCACTGTGTTTTTTGTATTGCTGTGAAATATACTCGTGTCAAATTTCAAATGTAGAACGTTCCCAGACAAGGAGTCCCATAACTGTGGCTTTTTTACATTGATGGTAAGTGCTGTTGTACGTTAAGGTTGTACATTACTTTTTTTAATTTACTGTCATGACAATAATTACTTTGGTTTCTATATTTTCTTTACAGTATGCTTTTTACATAAGTTTGGGCGGTCTGTTCGACTTCTCAGAGGTATGTTGTCTGATGTTTTTATTAATGCTGTTGTTGGTTATTCTTGTTGATTGGTTCACAACCTTATCTTGTGTTTTTGTCCATGGACAGTCTGACATGCCGACCATTAGACTGTGGTGGTCTGTTCTCCTTCTTGAGAACTTTCCAGCAAGGTAAATGTACTGCACACATTGGCATGCATTATTAAACATGCTTTAAAATTTAGAAACTGTGGTATTGGAGGTGTGTTCACACAATGGGAATAAAAGCTGAATGTTACTATACTTCTGTTTTAGGATGTAAAGTATGTGTTCATCAATTGTTTTTCTTTAGGCCATCAGTTGTGATGTGCATCAGGTTTTTCACAGCACTTCGGTAATAATTTTGTTTTGTCTGTTCAAGCTCGACAACTGAAAGAGGGTGTTCAAGAAAAAGACTGAGGGCAGCTCATGATCAAAGCAGTAACACAAGTACTGTTGTATTTCCTTTAAAAATAGGAAATTTGTACCTCACTTTTTTTTGTTTATAGTATCTCATTCAGTTATTGTCCACCTAAACTTCAGCATTTGCTTCTTTTTAGAAGCCATCTGTGAGGAAGAGCTAAACATTTTGCTGGTATGTATTATAACTGCATATGTGTGACTTACACAGTAAAATAATTTGTTTTTACAATATTTCATATGTTATTTCAGCTTCCACTGGAGATTCTGAAGGAGATCCTGCTTCTTGTGTTACTGGAGGAAGGAGATGCAGCGTATGGAAAACTATCGCTGACCTGCAAAAAGTTTTGTGATATTGTGTCTCAGAAATCCTTCCGAGATGAGGCACATTTTCTGTGGTTGGATAGTACGTTATCTAAAATGTATATTTTTACATGTTTTTTCATCTTGTTGCTGTAGTCACATTTAACACAAAAATCTGGGACAGATGGTACTCCTGGAAATTACAAATCGATTGCTTTAACTTTGATGTGTAAATTGATGGTAAAATATCAAAATTAACTTTTGGTATTCATTTTGAATAGATTGGGGAAGGAAAACAGCCGAGGCCGTGTAGAACTGCTATTTTGTAAAAATGTTGTGTTTGGTGATCTAATCATATTTTTATTACAACTTCAGGTGTTGTGAACTGGAGGAAATATTCTGAAGAAGTTCAGGCTGAGCACAGAAAGCCTTATGTCATTTCTGTCTGCTTCAGCTGTGGAGAATAATTTAAAGATTGTGGTGCAGGTTTCTGGGGCAGCGGCAAAAGAGGAGAGCTGAGGGCCTTCTACAATGAAGCCATTACTCCTGGGTACTGCACCCACTTTTGTGCCATGGATGCAGGGTTAGTAGTCCAGCTTCTGTACTGTGATGCCACACATTACAATAAGTAACAACTAGCAACACCCTAACTGTACTATGTTTTGTGTTTCCAACAGATGCTACGATGACTTCTAAAAATGGATGTCCCAATAAACACAATAAAAAAAATTCAATGATGCATCAAATGTTGTCTGAGTATGTTTTCAGGTAATAACAAATGTGAAATCTGGAAAACAAAGAGAATTCCTGAATCTGTCTTGTGTGCTTTGATGTGTACATAAGTTTATTGGAGGTCCTGAAACAACTTTTCTGAGAACACAAAAGATTTTTATTTTACTTTTGGCAGAGATGTCAGTTTGAAATCAGGCTGCTTACTGCAAAACCAAGAGTTTTTTTTAAGACGGTTGTAGTGAACTAAGCCTCCGGTCAAAACCTGCCTCTGAGGAACTTCATGGGACAGGAACTGTTATTTCATTGATTTGAATCCAGAAATACAAATTAGCTCATCCAGAGACTTTCTAAGTGTATCCTGAACTAATCAATTGAAAGAACACTCTCTTTTTTATGTTATTAATATTTTACAATGTCTTGATAATCGAAAGTGTGTTTAGTTCAAACCATTTTAAATGTTGAAGTGAACTACTCATTTTAATTCAACTGTGAAACAGTATTAATGATTTTTTAATCCTCATTCAAAGTAGAAATCAAGTTAAATGTCTGTTATAAAGTAATTATGCATTTTGATCTTCTGTCTGAAATGAGAAGTAGTGATGTCGGTCGAAAGTCAGAAAGAAGTTATTAGAACGAAGTGGATTGTTTTTAAACCTAGCAGACGGTAAATAAGAAGCTACTGGCATCTGCTTCCTCCCACTTCGCCATAACATGTCTTCTGTCTGTACGGGACGTTTCTAAAACATTCCTGCTGTTTTTCTGACTTGTAGTAACCTCTGACGTCACTAAAACCACACCCCTGTTGGTTCTTTCAACCAATCAGGACTTCCTAAAAGTGACCGGAAGCAGAACTCTTTAAAAGTCGACACTTCCTAGTTCCAGACAGAACAAGAAGTTCCAGGAGAACAGAAGTTCTGGGGGAAGAACAGAAGTTCCGAAGGAGAACAGAAGTTCCATGGAGAACAGAGAGTTCTGCTGAGAAGGAAGACAGTGTGACTTTGCAAGGGTGAAGTCCACGGTGGTCATTTTCTGAAAGATGACACTTGTCTGGAGTGTTGATTCCGGTCATTACGCCAAAGACCTATTCAACATCTCAGGAGTTCAGCACGTTTGCTGAAATTCCACTTAACTTAATCCTATCTTTCGGGGAAGTTTATTTTGGAAGCTGGGCCAGTCAGCCTCGTGGGCCCAAGTTGATGAGAAGCGGATAAATCCCTGGAGGTAAAAAGACTCAGCCTTGCTGGACGCCAGGAGAAGGCCTCTCTGAAACCCCACCAAGGTAAAGAGTCGACGCTCGAGTACCATCTAGCTGAAATCACCGGGAAACGTGCTATCTGGTTTCAAACAAGATAACTCCCCATCTTTTCTTTATTATCTTAGTTAACCCTAAGTATCCACTTTCCCTTCTTAAACTTTACTCCATTTCTATATTTCTCTGCCAGTAAAAAGATAAGCTAAAGTCTGCAGACATTAATTTAAGATCTAAGGAAATGTCTGTTGTTTTTATTAGGTAAAACGTTCCAAGTTTTATTAATCAGAGCCGATCAGAATAATCAAGTGTACAATGTTTTGATGTTAAAATTTGATTCTGTTAATAAATGACCACATTCATTTTGATGGGTCAAAGAAAATTAACGTCTCATGTCACTGATTAGACCATCTCCCACACAGTATCTCTGTCACGTAGCTCGAAAAAGAGAGAACCCGTTAAATATTGATTGTAGTGGAGCTCCTAAGCTAAACTAACCCTACATCACTACATTTCTGGTGGCCCGACGTGGTCTCTAAAGACATTCTGGTGGCCCAGTACAGGTCTCTAGAGAGCTTCTCGTGACCCGATATCCGCCGAGGATGAACGTGATTATCGTAAGTGGGGTGTGCGTAGGACAAAGAGATATGGGAACCAAGGTGACCCATATTATCAGGGGAAGTCCGGAAAGGAACCCCCAAATGACGTACCTAACCCTCCTCCACCTCGGACAAAACGACCCGAGGTGAGAAAATCACAAAGGTTCCAGAAACAAGGCCCTACACCTCTGAGCTCGGAAGAGACAGAGAAACTACGCAGGTTGTTAGAAACTTTGAAACACACTGACACGGGAAACCAACCTGGAGCACTATGTAGTGATGTAATCGCTATTAAATCTGAGGGCGCGAATGACAATGTCACAGATGTCGGTGGAACACACCAAGACATTGTTGTTGTGGCCTCCAACAACCCCTCATCGGAACAAGGGGGGGTGAACTCACACACAAACGATGATGAGTCATCGCAAGCTGAACACTCAGAAACAGCTACTGCTGTGCTGACGGTTCAGACAAACCAAGATTACACAGACAAGGCTGAGCGTGTGAAGAAACGTCAGAAAAAACCTAAGAGGTTTCTGTGTAACTTTATCAGAAGGGGGGTCGCCAAGAAGGCGTACCTGTCAGTAACACTCGAAGGAGTCCTCACACATGAAGCACTACTGGACGGTGGGGCGGACATAACAATTATGTCAGCTAAACTGTTCGAGGAGCTGAGGACAGCCACT
This sequence comes from Nematolebias whitei, assembly GCF_014905685.2. Lineage (NCBI taxonomy): Eukaryota > Metazoa > Chordata > Actinopteri > Cyprinodontiformes > Rivulidae > Nematolebias > Nematolebias whitei. The sequence goes on from NC_056498.1 coordinate 82,586,244, forward strand.
GGCAGTGTTAACAGGGTAATACCTCTCACAGAATGTGCTATAGAAATGCAGGGTCTCTCAGAGAAGAGGACAACCCTGACAGCTATAGCAATGGTTCACATGCAGATTGGCAGAATGACACTATACCACCCGGTACACGTGTCTAGTGTCGACTCATTCCCATTTTTGGTTGGCCAGGATTTTATTAATCGCTTCGACGCGATTATAGATTATGGTGATCAGACGATGTGGGCCAAGGTGAGAAAACCACTGCCAATAGAAATGCCTCCTGAGTGTGACACAGACTGCCTAACAGCAGGTACCGCGGAAGGCGCAAAGGACTCCTCAGCCGAGGACACGAGCCCGGTGAGTATTCCTCTGAAATCATGTGAAACCAAAGAGACCCAACCGGTGGTCCAAACTCTGACCCAACAAGAAAGCCTCCTCTGTGAGCTGGAGCAGTCAGAGTACACCAAACACTACCTACCACTGGTAGTTAAAGGTGTAGAGATCCAAGGATCCCACACCAACAATGCTGTTCTGTCTCTGTGGACAGATAAATCAGCAATTAACCGAGCTTTCTATGAAACCTTGGTTCACAAACACGTGGGTCTAGAACTAATTAAAAAAGCTTTCCGCTTTCCATTAGTTCCCAATAGTTCACAGGTAATGACCGCGGAAGGAGTCATTAACCTAAAACTAAACTGGAACCAACGAGAACTGGTTCACCCGTTTCTCGTGATCCAAAACTTACCACATGCAACCTACATAGGCTCTGACATTTTGGTAAGGTTGGGTGTCCATGTGGACACCATCAACAAGGTGCTGTGGTCCCTAAAACCAGCCACAAAGGATCCTCCTGTGCTAGACACAGCAAACCTTAAGGCTGGGCAGACCATTCCAGAGGCCTGCCAGGTTGCTAACAACCAAACCACCACAGTACCACCTCAGGTGATTAACCTAATGGTGCGAATCCACATCGTAGCTGGACAAGCTATTAGCCATAAACAGGCATATTTTCAACCTTCTCCTGCGTTTTTCAACTTGGGACTGTCCGTGGAAGCCACAAACCAAGTGAGCCTTGACTCCATGACCACATCTGTTGCTGTGTGTAACACAGGCACGGATGAGGTGATGATCCCAAAAAACACTATGCTAAGATGGTTGATTTCCACTGATTTTCATGATTTTGAACTAGGCATTCCATTTCTGGGAGGACTCCCAGATAACCTGGTACCAAGTCAAGAAACTGGGCCAGTATGGTTCACAAAACCAACACAAGCCATAGCTCTTTTTTCAACCGATGACGTCGACCAAGGACCTCAAACCTATGGTGTCTTACCCATAGACAGGTCCGACGACTCAGAAAGGGATTCGTTGGAGCTCCCCAAAGAGCAAGAACCCTTATC
>NC_056498.1:82587731-82604391 GCF_014905685.2 Nematolebias whitei
AAAGGCCAAAAAGAGCCAACTGTTAAATGGGTACATCGTAACCAGGTTAAACCACACAAGGTGTGCAAAGAAACAAACAAACGGGACAGCGTGACTGAATCTGACAACCAGGGTGAGGTGAAGCAGTGAAACGATGTTTCTAGTTGCTTAGTCACTACTCTTGTCTGTGTTGAAACGTTGTTGAATTGGTTTTGGTTGTTTCTGAGGTAAGAATGAATTTTGTGTGTAAGTTTTAGTTGGAGACTATAAAGGGTTTTAACTATGCCAACATGCAGTTCATTCATTAAATTGCAATCTTTGCGGAGTCAATGTATATTATTGCTACCTTAAGTACCATAGTCTACATTGATCTCACAACGCTTAAGCCGAACCTACTCGAACAATTCTATTCGGGGGGATAGCTAATTCTTTTTGATGAGTCTCGCCATAGACTTCCAAAACATTTATGGGAAACCAAACACCCAATCTCAAGTCGTTCGTCTAAAAGACAACAGACAATTGAACCAAACTATATTTTGCCATGTAAAGCTAACTTAAACCAAGTTAGAAATGGAAAAATAGTTTGGAACCCTTTTCTATAGGTATAAATCCCTATAGTTACCCTTTTCAGCATGTTCCACCCCTTAACTGGTAGCTGTAGCTGTTCCCAATCATAATAGCTTACACACCAGGTGCATATAGTTTAAGGCCTTATGTAAAATCCCCTTCATAAGCCCACCTTAAACCACATAATTGCATGTCACATTGAACCAGAACGGCACAGACTGGACATCCACCCAGCGACGACCTTCGCTGGAAGAGACCTGCAATCCTGACGTTGGTCTCCACTCTTCATCCAGTGGCCACATCTTCAGTTCAATTCAAGGGAACCCCTCTGTATGCTGATCAATCAACACTTCCAATCGTTGTGGATTTACCGTTGTGGATTATATGACTTTTTCCAATGGATTACAGACTTTGTTTCCAAGGGGTTAAAGCATTGCTACAATGGAATTACCAACAACATTATGGAATTACCATCAACACAATGGAATTACAAAAACATTGCTGGATTACTTTTGACTTTTGTTTTCCTTGCTGAATTACTTTTGACCTTTGTTTTCCTTGCTGGATTACTTTTGACTTTTGTTTTCCTTGCTGGATTACATCAAGACCAGGGACATTCGAAGGCGTAAGTTCATGTTGGAATTCATCCCCATGGACAGGCGATGATTTCCAAAGGGGGGACTGTAGTGAACTAGGCCTGATGTCAAAACCTTGACCTTAGGCACCTTGTGGGACAGAAACTGTCATTTCATTGATTTGAATCCAGAAATACAGGTTGACCCATCCTGAGACTTTCTTTCTTGAAAATTCAAGTGAAAGAACACTCTCTTTTCTATTATCATTACTATTTTACAAATGTTTGATAATCAAAGTGTTTTTAGTTCAAACCATTTTAGATGCTGCAGTGAACTAATCATTTTAATTAACTGTGAAACAGTAATAATGATTTTTAATCCTCATGCAAAGTTAGAATTCATGTTAAGGTCTGTTACAGAGTAATTATGCATTTTCTGATTTTCTGTCTTTGAATGAGCAGCGTAAGTTGGTCCAAGGTTGGAGTCAAACGCAGACAAGTGTTGGAACGAGCTGTCTTGTTTTTAAATCCTCTCAGACGTAAATAGAGAAGCTGGCACCTGTTGGCACCTGTTTTCCACCAACTCGTCCAAACATTTCTCTCTCTGTCTCTAAAAACATTTTCAATCTGTTCCATAACATTCTTGCTCTTTTTCTGACTCCTAGTGACCTCTTACGTCACAAAACACACCCCTGTCTGGTCGATATTGACCAATCAGAAACTCCCAAATGAACCGGAAATAGAGCTCTTTAAAATGTCGGTACTTCCTAGTTCAAACCAGAGTGTCGAGGAGAACCAGTCGCTTCAGGCTCTGGCTTCAGTCGTTGCAACTCCAGGGCTGGGAAACAGGAAAATCCTGACATGACCTCAGAGCTCTTCCGAGTCTTATGGGATTATAACATCTTCCACCTCTGCATGGAAATCTGACGGACTCCACTCATGCGAAGTCCACTCGTGAGGTGAATTTGTGTCGAACAAGTACTGTCACTACTTCGGACGATTCACAGCTGTTCCTACGGAGACGCTGAAAGGGTGCGTTAAATGGAATTTCGCCAGGAGACATCTCCAGGTAAAAGAGATTTCTATCACCTAAGTGTACTGGGGAAGAAGCTGAGAAAACCCGGAGAGTGCCGTTCTGATGCTGACACAAACATTCTCCCTCATCCATCTTTTTCTCCCTCTAAACTTCATCTTTCCATCTTTAAAATTCTTCTATCAAGTAGAAATTAATACAGATATTTTTAGAAATGTCTGTGTAAAGTGTTCCAACCACCGCCGTGTGGTTAATCAAAATTGTACAGCTTGCTAAAATTAGCCATGTTGTTATTTTCCATATTTTGCCAATTAATGTAAATGTGTGATGTGTTAAACTTTGATTCTGTTAATAAATGACCCACTGTCGTTGGTGAGTCAAAGATAATTAACGTCTCACGTTACATTTCTAAAATCAGATGCACTTCATTATACAGTCCAGAAAAATGAAAGAATCCGTTTAAGTTATGAATATATCAGCATATGTTCATACTACATGTCCATTGTTGTCATCATTCTTTGTTGAAATCAGGTCTCTTGTAAATGAATCCTCGAGGCTCAATGGGATTTACCTGTCTAAATAAAGGTTGAAAGGTGTGGAGGTTTGTGGTCCGTTACCACAGTTAAGCCCCCAGTATACTGCCGCGTACATCCATACGCAGAGGTACGCACGTACGTATGCAGAGGTACGTGCGTACCCCCCAGGGCCTGTCCGTGCAAAGCTCAAATTTTTACGACCGTATACGCGTACACGGTGTCGCACAATAAACTGCCAAGCGACAGACTGTTTAGTTTGTGACACAAATGTATTAAATTCCCCTTCTTCATCTCTGATCTGGCCTTTTCTTTTGTTTTTTTGCCAAGAGGCAAGTGATCTCTTCCTCCTCCGTTGATGCCATGACTGAAATGGTGAGAAATGAAGGCATTTGTCACGAGCGAATTAAACTCGGGTCCAGCTTGGCTGCGGGAGGGTCTGGAAATTTCCTGGTGGGCTGGTCTGATGTGTGGGCTGTAGAGCCAGCGCTCTCTGTTGTTTTATTTTTTAGATCTTTTTATTAACAACATATAAACACAGAACACCGCTGCAGTGGAGGCTGCCAGCACTTGCTTTTTTTCTTTTTTCTGACCTGTCAAATCAATCCAGTAGGCGTGTCATCAAATGACCAATCGACGACCTCAATTTGTCTCAAAGGTAAACGCCCCTTGTCTGTGAAGCTGCTCTGCAGCTGCTCAGGGTGTACGCTGGAGTATCATGTCTGAACCCTCTGCGTACAGTACACGCGTACGTACGCGGCAGTATACTGGAGCCTTTACTGTCCACATTTGTAGGTTGTGTATTCTGAATGCTTTTTATGCTTTTGTCAGGGGAAACATGTTTGTGTGTGTGATACTTCATTATATAATGATTCTTATGTGCGAGCCATCTTATTCTCTGTCATTTAATCTAAATGGTATGTTGTTATACTGCTTTAGTGTCACTGTTTGTGGAATGATGGTGTCAGTAACAGCTGGCTAGATGCTTATCATTCCCCTCCCCCTCCACTATAAGGAACCTTGAGGATGTTTTATTTTGTGAGATTGTTCTTTATAGTATCTGTCTGAGTTTGTTTCTGTAAACACTAGGCTAAAACCAGAACCATGGCAGAGCAAGCATTGGGAGTTTTGTGTATTTGTAATGCACTGACTTTCTGTATTCTGACTGTTCCTCCAAAGCTTTGTGTTATTAGATTTGATGAAATCTACACCTAATTGTTTGAGAATCTGTTTTTTCTGACGTCTTTAATGAGGCCCGAGCAGTGAAGCGCTGCGAAGGCCTATTGTAATCGCTCTGTTCAGGCCTGAGCTCAATTTTTTTCTGCCAAATGAATTGGCATTTTGGGGGCCTTAACATATCCCAAAAGTCACAAAATTTGGCGGACGCATCAGGACTAGTGATAAATTACGTCTTTTAAGGGTGTGGCCAAAATCACAACAGAAATGGAGCGCCACCTAGAAATTTTCAAAATACCCTCCTCATTAACCTTAGTTTGTCGTAGAAACATGAAATTTGGTACGCTTGTCCAATTCCCCAAGATGCACAGAAAACCCTCAGGCACCATAGTTGGACGATAAACAGGAAGGTGGCCATCTTGGAATGCCGGCCCAATTTTCACACCTTTTTGGCAGTTTACAGCCGCACATTTGAACGAACTCCTCCTAGGGATTTCGATCAATCGGTTTCAAACTTGGCCATTTTGGTCAAAAGGCATGGGGGACACAAAGTTAACTAAACAGTTCGTTTCGGAGCATGCTGAAAGGGTGGGGCTAGACCTCAAAGTTTGACATCTCACCATGAAAAACAAAACGCTAATGGCTCCTACACGAAAACTGTCTGAGACATCTAACTTTCAGTGATTGATCCACATTTGGTCCCCTGCAAGACTGAATGGTCAAATCATGACATCACTTAAGCCACGCCCCCTGACAACAGGAAGTATAAAGTTTTATGTTGAACGATCCCTATCTGACCCATGTTACCTGATCAGCATGATAGTGTGTCTAGTGACTGAAGACATGTTGGTGTAACTTGCTTTCCAACACTTACAGTTTTGGGTGGAACATACCATACCACTTTATTTATAAAGCACTTAAAATAGCAACAAGGCCAACCAAAGTGCTGTACAGACAAAACAACAGGTAACACACAAAGCAAAATACAAAATGAGGTAAATCAGAATATAGACAAAAAAACGATGCAGATAATGATGACAAACCAGTGTGGAGCATACAGGATCAAAACACAGATCATCTTGTGTTGAAAGCTATTGATTAGTAGTGATTTTTTTTAAAGGGACTTGAAAACCGAGAGGGAGGGGGCCTGTCTGACAAGCAGAGGTAACTCGTTCCAGAGTCTTGGTCCTGCTACAGAGAAGGCCCTGTCACCTCTGCGCTTAAGACAAGTTCCTGGAACTGTGAGGAGCAACTGGTCCACTGACCTCAGGGAACGTGGTGGGACATACGGTTGTAGCAGATCAGAGAGATGGGGGGGGGGGGGGGTGACACTGTTCAGTGATTTGTAGACATACATGAGTATTTTGAACTGGATTCGCAAGTGAACCGGTAACCAGTGCAGTGAGGTCAAAACTGGTGTAATGTGCTCTCTTTTGCCTGTACTGGTTAAAAATCGGGCTGCTGCATTCTGGACCAGTTGTAGTCGTGCAATGGAGGTCTGACTGATACCAAACAGGAGCGAATTGCAGTAATCAAGCCTAGATGTAATGAATGCATGCATTACTGTCTCCAGGTTCTTTTTGGACAATATGGGCTTCAGTTTAGACAGCCGCCTCAGTTGGAAGAAGCTTGATTTAACGATCATGCTTACATGATTGTTAAGCTTCAGGGAAGGGTCCATTATCACGCCCAGATTAGTGACTCTTTGTTTTTCTGACAGGGTTAGAGCGGAAATGTCGATGCAGTGGTTTGTGATCGTGTCGTTGGGAGGGAAAAACATGACTTCAGACTTCTTTTCATTGAAACTTAAGAAATTTAAAGCCATCCAGTCCCTGATGTCAGCCAGGCAGTTGAGCAGCGGTTGAATAGAGCATGTACCATTGTGTCTTAGGGGGAAGTAAATTTGACAGTCATCGGCATAGAAGGAGCATGTGGGCGGCACGGCGTGGCCAAGTAAGACGCAACGCCGTCGCCATACGTTTGGCTCTAAATTCCACAGTTTGGAACCGAGGTGCACTAAAATCAGTATGATCGATCATTATCCACCCCTTGAACAGGAAGCCATGATAAGTGGCCAATAGCCTCCACAGCGCCCTCTAGAATATTTTAAACCCTCAGCCCCATGCCATTTTTGGACTGATAATTCTGAAACTCGGTAAACATCTGTATATTCTCAGGACCTATGAAAATGTCTCTGGGAGCCCTGGTCCAAAACCAACAGGAAGTTGGACATTTTAGGTCAAAAGGTCATTTTTGGGCATTTCTAATTGTGAATTTTAACAAACTTCTCCTAGGAATTTGGAAGGATTGCCTTCAAACTTGGTTGATATGCACTTAAGACATTGGAGGCTCAATGGGATTCACCTGTATAAATAAAATAAAGGTTGATTGGAGAGTAAAAGTTATCTAAAGCTTGCGTTTTTGTATATGTTAAAGGGGTGTGGCCAGGCCTCAAATTTTCACTTCATGCCATAAATTTCCAAACACTATAACATTCACATTGAAAGACTGAAATGCACGAAACTTGGCACGACTAATCCCTGTTGGATGCCCGACGATCCACTGTGGTCATATTTTGATGTCATCAAAGCCCTGCCCCCTCGGAACAGGAAGTCTCTTTTTTAACTTGAAATGCTCCCTCTTTGACACCATTGACCTAATCAGAATGATCCTGTGTTAGAAGACAGATAATATGGTCTGACTTGACTTCGAGCGCAAACCGTTTTTGCTTGAGGATGTGGGCATGGCGAATTCAGAAGTGATGCCGTTGCAATACATTTGGCTCTAAATTGCACAGATTTCATCCGAGGTGCACCAAATTCACTATGATTGATCATTATCCGCCCCTTGAACAGGTGTCCATGATAACTGGCCAATAGCCTCCACAGCGCCACCTACATTATTCCTAAAGTTATAGCTCAGTGATACAACATCTGATCTGCACCAGATTTATTGTGCGTCATCAGTGAGGACTTTTAGACACATTGATATTGTGGTTTAACATATGACTCTAGTGCGCCCCCTATATTATTCAAACTTATATCTCAATGATATATTATCCGATCTGCACCAGATTTTTTGTGCTTGATCAGTGAGCACTTCTATATACATTTGTGTTGTTATTTAACTTTGACTCGAGTGTGCCCCCTACATTATTCCAAAAGTTATATCTCGGTGATATATCATCTAATTTGAACCATATTTTGAGTGCGTCATTAGTTGGGGTGCAGGAAAATATCGATTTTTCAAAGAATCTAGATTCTTAGTCCTGGCGATTCTGAATCGTTTCTAAAGGTCCATAAATCAATTTAAAAATGCATTTAAGTTTTATATTTTTTTTGCTCCTTCTCCCCGTTCAGCCGCCGTAGAATTGAGCCGTGTAGGCCATCGTACAGCAAGCTAGTTAGCCAACTCCCTTTATCTGAATGGAGCCTACTAGCATGGAGGATGGGGACAGCGCAATTCAACCTGCCTCTTCGTCTTTAAAAATCATTTCAGATCCTACAATGTTCCGGAGGAAGACATAGTTTAACAAGAGCACAGTTGTTTACAAGAAGCATAAAATAAAATTGTGGTACAGTAATTTGGAAATACGACAAAATTCACGGAAGGTGAAAGCAAAGCAGCTGACCAGCAAACTCTGCAACAAAATTCCAGGCTTCCCCAAAGGCCTTGAAGATTTCCCTCTCCATCTCCTGCTATATCACAAAGGATTTACGATCAAACAGCTCAGTGGAAGGTGAGAGGTTTAGGTTTATTTTTAATATGCTGGATTCAATGTACGTTATTCCTTCATGTAGATTTTTTTTTTTTGCGATAAAGCAGCACCACAACTTCACCATGAAACAACGAATGGGAGAAGCTCTGATGCAGCTGCAGTTCAAAGGTTACTATTATTTCTCATATTATACTAAAACTTAAAGACAAGTTATACAACAAACTTTATGTAATTTGTCTTTTTAACAGGTTGAAAAGGCCAGATGAGACACATCGCCTGGAGCCAGTTCTAAATGATACAATTTAGATGGTTTATAAATTATAGTTCAGAAGAAGTTTTTGTGCAGACTTGCACAGGTTTTGAAATTTTGTTAAAGATTTACTAAATATGAAACAATATGGTTAAGACTGAAGTCTGTATATTTCATATTAGGTTAAGTTTTGAAAATATAACAAATGTTAGAGCAATATTGTTAAAAATAACTGTGAAGTCTGTATTTTATTTTGAATTAAAGATTAATATACTATGGTAGGCTGAAGTCTGTTTACTTTTATTTTTATATATTTTGAATTATTTGTCTGTGATGTCCTGTTGTCCCCCGTCTCTCACACAGTGATGGCTGATATGGGCACCAGTGACCCCCGTGACTCAAAAAGGAAGAAGTGGGTAAACATGATGGATGGATGAATTATTTGTTCCTAGATTTTTATTTTATTATAAAAATTCAGGCAACGAAGCAAACCTAATACTGGTAATTTAAGTTACAGAATTTTATGCACTTCTATATTTTTTCCTATTTTTGGCATGAATATAAAATGAACCAAGAAGATTTGATACAGTAAGGAACCTAAATTGATTGTTTTAAATAAATGTTCTATTTGTTTACATTGTTGTTTAATCTTTTCAGCTTGTCAGTTACATATACATTATAATTTAAACAAAATTTATGACTATTTCAATAAAAAAAATCGTTTCTGAATCGAAAATCGTTTCCGAATTTAAAAAAATTGATTTTGAATCGTATCGTGATACCAAAAATCGGAATAGAATCGGATCACCAGACACTGAGAGATTTGCACCCCTTGTCATTAGTGAACACTTATTGACACATTGGTATTGTTTTTTAATTTTTGACTCCAGTGCGCCCCCTACATTATTCCAACAGTTATATCTCAGTTAAATATCCAATATGTACCAGATTTATTGTGCTTGATCAGTGAGCACTTATAGACACAATGATAGTTCTTTAACATTTGACTCAAGTGCGCCCCCTACATTTTTCCAACAGTTATATCTCAGTGATACATGATCCGATCGGAACCAGATTTTTTATGCATAGTCAGTGAGTGCGTTTTGTCCTCATCAGTGTTTGTATATAAGTTTGTGTCTTAGTGTTATTCCTTGTCTGGGCATTGTCTTGTATTCTCCTGGTAATCCTCCTGAGTCCCTAGTGTTTTCCTGAGTGCCTCCTTGTGATTTTCTACGTGTAAGTTTTGCTGCCTCGACAGCCGTTTATTTTTGTGTTATTAAAAGTGTCTTCTTATTTTACCACCGAGTCTACCGAGTCCTGCCTGCATCCTTGGGTTCTACCTTTAAAAACCAACAATCCCGACAGTATGCCCAGACCACAACGAGAACCCAACAGGCGGATGACGGGCCGAACACTGGGCCCAAGAAGTAGCTCGGACGACCCGGTGGGAGCAGGTGAGGATGGAGGAGCCTGTCATCAGATGGGGCGGGTTCCGAACCCGTCCAGAGACAAGGTCACTGCAGCCCGGAGGTTGAGATCCTGCCGTCGCCTCTTCTGGTGGAGGAAGAGGAAATGAGGTCTCAGCTCCAGGGGAGCCACCTGGCTTTTAAACCAGCTTCTTCCTCCACCCTGCCACCCTGCTCGCCGCACCTGCTGTGGTCTTCGGAGGACGACGCTGAGCTGGAGGATGAACTCTGGTGCGCTCCTGTCCTCAGCTCCTGCCCCCACCGCAGGAGGAATAAGCGGCAAAGATGGGTCGGAACCACCAATCTCTAGCTCCAGCCTTTAACCTGCTCTCCCGCTGCGCAACCTAAAGCACCGGGGAGAATTTCAATGGGGGAGGAGCAGTCAATCCCCCGCTCGTCAGTGGAGCAGACGAAGGGGGGCCAATCGAAAAGAAAGCCCATTCAGCTTCTTCCCGAGTCCTCTGTTAAATCTCTTGAGGACCAGTCATCCTTCTCAGATAAGTCATCTCCTGAATCTATTGCTTTAAATGACACACTACAAAATCTGCTTTCTTCCGCTAAACTGAACCCGAACTATCAAAACACTTTTTATTCCCTAGCTGAAGAATTATTACTGTCTCAGCCTGCAATAACGCAGATCCCAGAGTTCCATCAATTACTCATTAACATAAGGACTTTCAAAGAACAGTTTAAACGCCATTCTCTCTCCAGCCATACTGTGCCACAGCAGAACCCACACGAACCTCCTGCTCCTTGTGTCTCAGAGAGGGTCCAGGAGGTCGCCTCTCACACATCCTCCAGTGCTTCGGTGGGGGTAGGGCCCGACGCCCCACCTCCTTCCTATGCTTCTTTGGGGGCTGGTCCCAATACCCAATTCACCAGTGCTTCAGTGGGGGCTGGTTCCAAAGCCCAATTCTCCAGTGCTTCCCAGTAGGTATCTCTGCAGGCAAATTCGGAAGGCGTATCTGGGCGGTCATATCTGATTGGACTATATGAAAATGGGCGTATCTGGCCGGCCGCATCTGATTAGACGATAGAAAAATGGGCGTGTCTGGCCGGCCGCATTTGATTGGACAATAGAAAAATGGGCGTGTCTGGCCGGCCACATCTGATTGGACGATAGAAAAAAAGGCTGAACAATAAAATGCCGTAACCACAGACACATTATGTATAAAAACAAGGCGTTATTGGCAGATTGTGTTAACCACAGGCATATTATGTCTATGGTTTTAACCGGTTAGACATTAACGGCGTCTCAGGTTCAACATTGGCGGTGTCTCCATAACTTCTTTTTCCGCCTCTCTTAACACAGAACTTCCGGTTACATTTCAAAATAAGAGCAACATAACTGGGTAGTGGGGATATCTATGAGTGGGGAGAGCTAAATGTTTTTTTTTTTTTATACCTAGCCGTAACATTAAAAAACAAATACCAATTTGGTAGTTGAAAAATGTGAAAAAAAGTTACAATCGATTCATAAAGAAAAATAATGATACTTAAACTGGCCTTGGGACAAAGGATGTTTCCTTTAACTTCACATTTTACTTAAAGAGCCAGTTTTATCTCATTTGTTCATGTGACAATGTTTCAGATTTGCCCACATTAAAGAAAGGAGCAGCAAAAACAAAACAAACAAAAAAAAACCAACATAAAAGTAGAAAACAAGCACATTTAGGAGTCAGTACATAACCAGACTTTTGACCCTCACACCTATACCCAGTTGCTTATGCTGCATGATGAGATCAGCTTTATCCTTATTTTAGAAATGACATTTAGCTTAGTTGACAAAACAATACAAATGAAGACCGTGTAGTGATGTAGGGTTAGTTTAGCTTAGGAGCTCCACTACAATCAATATTTAATAACGGGTTCTCTCTTTTTCGAGCTACTTGACAGATATGTGACAGAGATACTGTGTGGGAGATGGTCTAATCAGTGACATGAGACGTTAATTTTCTTTGACCCATCAAAATGAATGTGGTCATTTATTAACAGAATCAAATTTTAACATCAAAACATTGTACACTTTATTCTGATCGGCTCTGATTAATAAAACATGGAACGTTTTACCTAATAAAAACAACAGACATTTCCTTATATCTTAAATTAATGTCTGCAGACTTTAGCTTATCTTTTTACTGGCAGAGAAATATAGAGATGGAGTAAAGTTTAAGAAGTGAAAGTGGATACTTAGGGTTAACTAAGATAATAAAGAAAAGATGGGGAGTTATCTTGTTTGAAACCAGATAGCACGTTTCCCGGTGATTTCAGCTAGATCAAACCTGGGCATTGTACAGCCCCCGGGCCGCATGCGGCCCTTTGATTGACTCTGACCGGCCCGTGCAACGTTAATTGGAAATTACAAAATAAACATATTTTCTTATTTTACCTGATGCATGGACTGAAGCTGCAATGCTTTTATTTTGAAGGTTTTTTTTATTTACGTACATGATGACGCAAAGCGTATATTGAGACATGCGCGTGATTTGATCGTTGTCACTAGCAAGTCACAAGACGACTTCAGCCCTCAGAAATGTCTGCTTATGCTAAAAAAAGAAAGGTAGATGAAGAATGCAGGGTTTTCAACAAAAATTGGACTGCTAAGTATTTATTTACTGAAGTCAGGGGTAAAGCCGTGTGTTTAGTTTGCGGGGAGCAGATCGCCGTGTTTAAGGACTACAATTTGAGTCGGCATTACGAGACGAAACACGGGGAGAAATACAAGAACATGACTGACCTGAAAAGGCGCGGACATCGGAAGCTTTGCTAGCTAAACTGCAAAAGCAGCAAGGCTTTTTTACCAAGCTTCACACATCCAGGGATGCAGCAACCAAGACCAGCTTTGTGATAGCTCACAAAATCGCTAAAAACAGTAAGCCATTCTCGGAGGGGGAGTTTATCAAAGAGTGCTTGGTGGACTCCGCAGCTTTAATATGCCCTGAAAAAAAAGAAGCATTTGAGAAAGTCCCGCTCTCCAGGCGAACCGTGACGAGAAGGGTGGAGGACATATCATGGAATCTGGAGCTTCAGCTGCAACGTGAAGTGGCAAGTTTTGACTTTTTCTCCTTGGCTTTGGACGAAAGCTGTGATGTCCGTGACACAGCCCAGTTACTCGTATTTGTCCGCGGGATCACGCCGGACTTCAAGATTACGGAGGAGCTGGCAGCAATGCGGTCGATGAAAGGGACGACTACAGGGGGCGATCTCTTCATGGAGGTGAATGCGTGCATGGACACACTGGGACTGAAATGGGACAGACTGGCAGGTGTCACAACGGACGGTTGTCCAAATCTTACAGGGGAAAAATGTGGGACTTTTAAAACGTATGCAAGATAAAGTGGCTGAAATCGACACAGATCAGGAATTGGTATTTTTGCATTGTATTATACACCAACATGTGTTGTGCAAGTCAGTGCTAAAAATTAACCATGTTATTAATGTTGTTACTAACATAGTAAACTTCATCAGGGCACGGGCATTGAATCACAGACAGTTTGTCGCACTTTTGGAGGATCATGAGTCTGAGCATAGTGACATCGGCTACCACACACCTGTCAGATGGCTCAGCCTGGGCAAAGTGCTAAAAAGAGTTTGGGACCTGAAAACAGAGATTCAAGAGTTTTGTGAGATGAAAGGCAAAGACATCCCAGAGCTCTCAGATGAGGACTGGATGGCAGATTTTGCATTTGCTGTTGATGTGACTGCACTGATGAATGACCTGAACACCATACTGCAAGGCAGGGGCCTTTTTGTTCATGAAATGCACACCCTGGTGAAGGCTTTCATGAAAAAGATGCTGTTTCTTTCAAGCCAACTGGAGAGCAACAATCTCACTCACATGCATACCCTGAAAGAAGTCACACCATCAGCCGATCACCTCCGCAGGTACTCATCCATGTTAGGAGCATTGCATTGTGAGTTTTCAAGGAGATTTGAAGATCTCAGAACAATCGAGGATGAAATGCACATGATTTCCTCTCCCTTTACCTGCAGTGTGGATAATGCACCCAGTGATGTTCAGCTGGAACTCATTGATCTGCAGTCTGATGCAGTACTGGCAGAGCTCTTTAAATCAGGATCCCTACTGGATTTCTACTCTTCTCTCAAAGAGGAGAACTTTCCAAACATGAAGAGACATGCTCAGAAGATGTTGGTTCTCTTTGGCTCTACCTACATATGTGAACAAACATTTTCAATGATGAAGTTCACGAAATCCAGGTACAGATCATCTCTCACTGATGATCATCTGTCAGCTGTGCTTCGCATCTCCACCTCAGACATTCAACCTGATTTTGATGCACTCGTTAAAGCCCAGGAGAGACTAGATTTCTCTCACTGAACAAGAAAATACAACTTAAAAATGTAAGAAGTTTTAAATGATGTTTTGATGGTTGAGTTGTGCATGATTTTAATTGTATTGTGGTTATTTTTATTTGCACGTGTTGTGTGTTTTTATGATGTTGTTTTAGGGATTTATTGCCATTCCCATTGTTTGGGAAATTCGCTTGAATAAATTACATTTTTTGGAAGGCAACCTCATGTTTTCATTACTTAATTATAACATATACTCTTACCAGCTTGTCAAAACAATGCTATTTACAGCTTTTTATAAAGAAATAGAGTTAATATTATGCAGAATTGAGATCAGCCTTTTGGCCGGCCCTCCACAATATTTTTTGTTTCTCATGTGGCCCCATGGAAAAAAATAATTGCCCACCCCTGAGCTAGATGGTACCCGAGCGTCGACTCTTTACCTTGGTGGGGTTTCAGAGAGGCCTTCTCCTGGCGTCCAGCAAGGCTGAGTCTTTTTACCTCCAGGGATTTATCCGCTTCTCATCAACTTGGGACCACGAGGCTGACTGGCCCAGCTTCCAAAATAAACTTCCCCGAAAGATAGGATTAAGATAAGTGGAATTTCAGCAAACGTGCTGAACTCCTGAGATGTTGAATAGGTCTTTGGCGTAATGACCGGAATCAACACTCCAGACAGGTGTCATCTTTCAGAAAATGACCACCGTGGACTTCACCCTTGCAAAGTCACACTGTCTTCCTTCTCAGCAGAACTCTCTGTTCTCCATGGAACTTCTGTTCTCCTTCGGAACTTCTGTTCTTCCCCCAGAACTTCTGTTCTCCTGGAACTTCTTGTTCTGTCTGGAACTAGGAAGTGTCGACTTTTAAAGAGTTCTGCTTCTGGTCACTTTTAGGAAGTCCTGATTGGTTGAAAGAACCAACAGGGGTGTGGTTTTAGTGACGTCAGAGGTTACTACAAGTCAGAAAAACAGCAGGAATGTTTTAGAAACGTCCCGTACAGACAGAAGACATGTTATGGCGAAGTGGGAGGAAGCAGATGCCAGTAGCTTCTTATTTACCGTCTGCTAGGTTTAAAAACAATCCACTTCGTTCTAATAACTTCTTTCTGACTTTCGACCGACATCACTACTTCTCATTTCAGACAGAAGATCAAAATGCATAATTACTTTGTAACAGACATTTAACTTGATTTCTACTTTGAATGAGGATTAAAAAATCATTAATACTGTTTCACAGTTGAATTAAAATGAGTAGTTCACTTCAACATTTAAAATGGTTTGAACTAAACACACTTTTGATTATCAAGACATTGTAAAATATTAATGATAACATAAAAAAGAGAGTGTTCTTTCAATTGATTAGTTCAGGATACACTTAGAAAGTCTCTGGATGAGCTAATTTGTATTTCTGGATTCAAATCAATGAAATAACAGTTCCTGTCCCATGAAGTTCCTCAGAGGCAGGTTTTGACCAGAGGCTTAGTTCACTACAGCCCCCCCTTTGGAAATCATCGCCTGTCCATGGGGATGAATTCCAACCTGAACTTATGCCTCCGAATGTCCTTGAGCTTGATGTAATCCAGCAAGAGGAAAACAAAAGTCAAAGAAGTTAATCCCACAATGTTGTTGGTAATTCCATAATGTTGTTGGTAATGCCATTGTAGCAATGCTTTAACCCCTTGGAAACAAAGTCTGTAATCCATTGGAAAAAGTCATATAATCCACAACGGTAATTCCACAACGATTGGAGTTGTTGATTAATCAGCATGTAGAAGATTCCCTTCGATTGAACTGAAGATGCGGCCACTGGATGCAGGTTGGAGACCAACGTCAGGATTGCAGGTCCCCTCCAGCGAAGGTCGTCGCTGGGTGACGTCCAGTCGGTGCCGTTCTGGTTCTATGTGTCATGCAATTAAGTGGTTTAAGGTGGGCTTATGAAGGGGATTTTACACAAGGCCTTAACCTATATGCACCTGGTGTGTAAGCTATTATGATTGGGAACAGCTACAGCTACCAGTTAAGGGGTGGAGCATGCTGAAAAGGGTAGTTATAGGGGTCTATACTTATAGAAGGGTGTTCCAACTATACCACCATCGCTAACTTTGTCTGTGTTAGACTTACATGGCCACTATAGTTGGTTTATTTGTCTGTTGCCTTTTAGACGAACGACTTGAGATTGGATGTTTGGTTTCCCCATAAATGTTTTTGGAGTCTATGGCGAGACTCATCAAAAAGAATTAGCTATCCCCCACGAATAGAATTGTTCGAGTAGGTTCGGCTTGAAGATGGTGAGACCAATGTAAGTTATGGTACGTAAGGTAGCATTGACTACATTGACTCTTCAACGATTAGGTTTTAACGAGTGAACTGCATGTTGGCATAGTTAAAGTCCTTTACAGTCTCCAACTAAAATACATACAAAACTCATTCTTACTGAGGTGCTCAGAAACAAATATCAAAACCAAATAAACAACGTTTCAACATCGACAAGAGTAGTGACTAAGCAACTAGAAACATCGTTTCACTGCTCCTCCTCACCCTGGTTGTCAGATTCAATCACGCTGTCCCGTAGGAGTTGTTTCTTTGCACACCATGTGTGGTTTAAACTGTGGTTAAGTGTATTATCCATTAATTATCTTCTGCTTGGATGACCCCTATTCCCACGAGGTCAGAGTTTGTGAGATCTTTGTCTCCTGTGGAGTTATTGCACACCTTGTGTGGTTTAACCTGGTTTCGATGTACCCATTTAACAATTGGCTCTTTTTGGCCTTTACTGATTTTTATCTGATAGACAACTGGAGACAGTTTGTCTGTTATCAGATGGGGTCCAGTCCATCTGGGCATCAGTTTACGGGCGAGAGTTCCTGTCCCGGACTCTCTTCTCCCAGTTGTGGGGGCAAACGTGTAGTACCCGACCCTGTCTCCCACTTGGAGTTCCTCGTGAGAGGCCTTTGGGTCTTAGTACGCTTTGCGTCCTTCAGCTGATTTTTCCAGGTTTTTCTGGGCAAAAGCAAAAGTGTTTTTAAGGTGTTTTTCCAAGTCTTTCATGTATTG
>NC_056498.1:82604491-82616583 GCF_014905685.2 Nematolebias whitei
GTTTTGAGTAATGAACAAGGCTGGGAGTTTTTAAAAGCCTCAGGAATCTTTTGCAGGTGTTTAGAGTTACGTCGTTGATTCAGATGGTTAGGTTAATAGCTTGTTTAGAGAACCTTTTCATGATATGCTAATTTTTTGGGACAGGCATTTTGGGTTTTCATGAGCTGTATGCCATAATCATCAGTATTAAAACAATTAAAGACCTGAAATATTTCAGTTGGTGTGCAATGAATCTGAAATATAAGAAAGTTTCATTTTTATCATGACATTATGGAAAATAATGACCTTTATCACAATATGCTAATTTTTTGAGAAGGACCTGTAATTTGACTGGTTGGTTGGTTTTCTCCACATATTGGACAACCACTGAACCAGTATTTTTGAACCAACATCTATAGTCCAACTTATGATCTAAGGTTTAATTACTTTGTTTTTAAAGAATTCTTAAGAAACCAAGAGCAAATCATAGATTGGAAACTTGAAAATAGTCACAGAATATCTATTACAAAATCAAAACAAATTTCATTTTGGTGATAAGATTACCAGTTGCATCACCTATAATTATTTTAGTATTTTCAGTTAGAAAGTTTTCACACCTGTGTGGACTCTCATGTGTCTGTTTAAATTTGTCCTCTGACTAAATCTTTGTCCACAAAGTTCACAAGGAAACGGCTTGTCTCCTGTGTGGACTCTCATGTGTGTGTTTAAAGCATCCTTCCAACTAAATCTTTGTCCACAAAGTTCACAAGGAAACGGCTTGTCTCCTGTGTGGACTCTCATGTGTGAGTTTAAATTTGTCTTCTGACTAAATCTTTGTCCACAATGTTCACAAGGAAACGGCTTGTCTCCTGTGTGGACTCTCATGTGACTGTTTAAATTTGTCTTACGACTAAATCCATGTCCACAAAGTTCACAAGGAAACGGCTTGTCTTCTGTGTGGACTCTCATGTGTGAGTTTAAAGTTGTCTTCTGACTAAATCTTTGTCCACAAAGTTCACAAGGAAACGGCTTGTCTCCTGTGTGGACTCTCATGTGTCTGTTTAAAGCGGTGGTCTGACTAAATCTTTGTCCACAAAGTTCACAAGGAAACGGCTTGTCTCCTGTGTGGACTCTCATGTGTGTGTTTAAAGCATCCTTCCAACTAAATCTTTGTCCACAAAGTTCACAAGGAAACGGCTTGTCTCCTGTGTGGACTATCATGTGTCTGTTTAAATGTGTCTTCTGACTAAATCTTCGTCTACAAAGTTCACAAGGAAACGGCTTGTCTCCTGTGTGGACTCTCATGTGTATGTTTAAATCTGTCTTCCGACTAAATCTTTGTCCACAAAGTTCACAATGAAACGGCTTGTCTCCTGTGTGGAGCCTTGTGTGTCTGTTTAAAGCACACTTCCAACTAAATCTTTGTCCACAAAGTTCACAAGGAAATGGCTTGTCTCCTGTGTGGACTCTCATGTGTCTGTTTAAATGTGTCTTCTGACTAAATATTTGTCCACAAAGTTCACAAGGAAACTGCTTGTCTACTGTGTGGACTCTCATGTGTTTGTTTAAATGTGTCTTCTGACTAAATCTTTGTCCACAAAATTCACAAGGAAACGGCTTGTCTCCAGTGTGGACTCTCATGTGTCTGTTTAAAGCATCCTTCCGACTAAATCTTTGTCTACACAGTTCACAAGGAAACGGCTTGTCTCCAGTGTGGACTCTCATGTGTAAGATTAAATGTGATTTGAACGTAAATATTTTACCACAGTCATCACATCTTATTGATTTTGGCCTTGCCTGAACTTTCCTGCATGACTCTACATTTTTCTTCTCTGCAACACATTTCTTATTAAGCAGACATCTTGAAGACTTCACTCCTGAATGACTTGTCATGTGTATTTGAAGAGTCCGGTTACTGACATACTGCTTACCACAATCAGAGCAGCTCAAAGATTTGTTGACAGTTTTTACCTCTAATTCAGGAACCCTGCTCTCCTTCCAGTCTTTCATACTGTCTTCACATTCTGATTCAGAGTCTGATGAGTTCCTTAGCAGAGAGTCAGGATTGGTCATTTCACCATCCTCTTCATTGTCCTCATTAACATCAGTCTTTGAAGAGTTGGAACTGTCTTTGAGAGTCTTTAAATCTGGGTTCCTGCCTGGTAAGTTTTTTTTATCCTCCTTTCTCTTTGAAGAAACTGTAGTGCTCAAAAACCTGATATCGGTCTCCTCCATACTGAGTTGGTCTCCCACCAGACTGGTCTAAGGGTCTTCTCTTCCACACTATAAGAGGCTCTGGGTCCTGCTGGTCCACATCAGGCCTTCAGTCTTGAGGAGCTTCTTCTTTTAATCAGCTCTAAACAGAGGCAGGAACCACTGAAATACATGAACATTAAGGACAATGTTACTTACACGCACACACAAACGCACACACATACGCGCACACAATTTTACCCTCACAATCACCATCTTCTGTCTACATATACAGTACATTAATACCAACATATTACTACAAAAAAAAAAACAATTTTAAAGGCAGAAAAAAAATTTAAGTTATTCTATTCTGAACAAAGGACTGTCTGTGATAAGTTATTCTTTAATATCACCCTTTTGAATTTAAAGTTAATTAACAGCTAAATCATCCTTCCAGTGTCAACCTTTATGAGTTTTACCACTAAGAATAAACTTGCGCATTATGAAGGCTGCTGTTATAAATGACAATTTGTAAACTTTATTGTTGCTAAAAAATACTTGAACATTAAAAACCACATGATTGGTAATAATACAGGGACACGGACTGTTATTGAGAAGGCAGTAGGAATGCGCGATATAAACGGTATACGGTAGAAACAATAGAAATTTAGCCTACGATAGAGATCCGTCTTCTACCGGCTAACTGCAGTAATGCTGTGTCTGATGTAAAATCAGAGTTGTCCGTTTAATCGTTAACTTTCTTTAGTTGAAAACTGTGCATAAGTGGTGTTCAAGTGTAAAATCAGAGCTGTCAGATTTAATCGTTACTTTTTTGAGCTGAAAACTGTGCACAAGTGGCGTTAAATTCTTTTCTTCGAGAGCTAAGTGGCAAAGCTACAAGCTAACTACGGCCGGCTTGCCGTAGTGTTGCCGTATACTGACGCATGCGCAAAACGCTGTGTTCTGTCGAAAGTTTTTTCGTTTGTTTTTTCCCCTCGAAAGTTAAAGTAAGCGTTGGTCAGCTTTAGAGAAACCTGCTCTCTGATCTGTGAAAAGAATGCTGTTTGTATGATTTTACTGCGAGACCCTCTGGTCAAAGCCACAGACTCATTTTGTGTCAGTTCTCCATTAAAGCAGAAGGAGTCGCCCACTAGAGGTTTGGAGGGTGAAGTGTTTCAGTGTAAAATGCTGCTCTGTTGCTGTTCATTTCTTAAGTAAGACTGGAAACTGTTAAGAGTTAACAACATTTTTTCTGTTTAAAACATATGGCTAAAACTACATTTGATATCTTTTGTACTATTTTGCACTACAAGAAAAAAGCCTAATACTTGATTTGTTTATTATTTAAAAACTCTCTGGACCTAGTAGTGGAATTTTCTTAATTCAAAACATATGATGGCAAAATGACACCCTATGCATTTTTTTTAGCAAGTTTTATACCAAAAACATATCGTGATATATATCGTTATCGCCACCCTTCACAATACATAGTGATATGAATTTTATGCCATATCGCACATTCCTAGTGGACAGCTTAACCGCAGGATCCAAACGATTCCTAACACAGCTTAGCTCCACACTTTACTTTAGACTGCAGTAAATAAATGCATACCTATGTAACCCCGATGTTTGGTTTGATGTCAGCGAACTGATGAATCGCTCACCCAGGAACTCTTCTCAGCTTCACACCATTTATTAACACGAACTTCATCTGTAACAGAAAAAAAAAACATGTGGTTGGTGGTGGTCTGACATGTAGCTCCTGCCCCAACTCTGAGAACGTCAGGCAGTAAAAAACTGCTGTCAAGCCTATCTCCACTTCAAAAATGACAGTTTTGCTGTGCATGCAAACACTATGAATTACGGTAGTAATGTTTGTGAGATGTTTTCAAAATAAAAGCTGTGAATGATGTCATTCTTGCTATGTTACAAAATAATTTTTAATGTCCACCTGTGAATATGGATCCATAATGTTTTTGCTTTTGTCATAGTTTTGTGTGGTCATTTGTTTGTTCATTATGTGAGAATGTCAATTTGTTTTCCCTTAAGTTTCCAATAATACGAAAACAAAACCGTTAAGTCTCCAGAGATCAGTCTCTCTTCAGGCTGACTGTCGAACACCTCCAGATGTTAATGACCAATTTTCACCAAGATCTGATGTGGAATTTCAAAATTAAAGCCTCATAAATTTAACTATTTTCTTTTCCAGTTAACAGTTTCCATTTTTATTAAAACCAAACTGTTTCTTTTAAAGACTAGTCTCACATCACACTGACAGAGGAACAAACCAGAAATCAGTTATAAAAATACAACATATTATTTTTATTCCTTTTAAAAACATCCCTGAAACATTTTGTTTTATTCATATAAAATTAAAATTTGTTTTTTTAAAGACTTTGAAGTAGCATGAATATTTAACCAAAAAACACTGAGAACTTTTCAAAGACATTATACTTAAAAAAAATTAAATACTATCCATTGAAATAACCATGAATTGCCTTGTTTTCAACGTATTTACCATAATTTCCATTCTATAAGCTGCTACTTTTGTCTCACACTTTGCACCACGTGGTTTATATGCAGGAGCATCTTATTTATGTATTTATTTCATCATTTTCAAAATTTATACAATTAATTAATATTTATTTTATTTTGAAGGACTTCCTGCTATCTCTCGGTAGCTTCCTGCCACTGACTAATATTTTCCTTTGACAGAGCTGGGCGCTCGTGGCTTCAAGCACCGTGTTTGTGACACAGAGAGAATGCCCTCAGGTATTGTGCTCACGGTTTCAAATTGCCAACCATATCTCCACCCACTCTGTCATCATGTAACTAGAAGTCTAACCTGAATGACCAATGAGGTACTCTCGAGGACCATCCCTCAAGATAGACGTGCATTAATTTCTTCAGATCGTTTCTGTGTTATCATATTTTGCTCTTCATGCACAGCCTGTTCACTTGCAATAATGGAAAATGCACAGAAAATTTCTTATGACGCAGCTTTCATGTTAAAAGCGACCGGTTGACGAGGAGGAAACAGAGCTGCTGCCTGTAGCTGCATTATGTCAATGGTCAGGATTGGAGACGCAAAAGCAGTCAAGTCTGTAACGTTTTAATAAGTTTCAAAATTCTTTCAGTGTGACATCTTTCTGTGTCAGCAAATTTGCATTTAAATACCTGGATCTCATTTTAAAGTCACATCCAAACATGAAGCGGCGAAAGGAGTCTTCCCCCTCCCCTTTCCGTCCATGAGAGTACAGCGGTGGACAAGTCGTCAGATTTATTTTTAAAGCAGTCAGTCAAAACTAGGGTTGTTATAGATAAACCGATATGACCGGATATCCAGTTTGACAAACTAGCGATATGGTTGTGTCGGTAGCAGTCATATAAATCGACAGCAAACAGCCACAAATACTGAGATGAACCGGTTGAAGAGACATGGACCGGGTATCGCAAGACTAGCTCGGTTGACAGTGCGTTTCTAAAACAACGTGAGAGTCAGAAATGCCCGCAAAGCTATTCTCACGCATGCTCCGTAGCTCACCAAGACGACGAGAATGGATGTAAATAGTAACAGCACTAGCGGGTCACCGCAAAAGATTTTCAATACAGCAGCCAGACAAAAATCCAAAGTGTGGAACGTTTTTGGGTTTTATAAGAAGGATGGAAAACTTGACAAAAGCCACGCTATTTGTAAGCTATGCAGAGCACCTCTGAAGTAGGGCTGCAACTAACGATTATTTCAATAATCGATTCATCAGCCGATTATTTTTTTGATTAATCGATGAATCGGCAAAAAACTACATTATGTAGGGACGGTGTATGTACACGAGTCCCTACATAAATAAATTATGAACATCAGATGAAGATTTATACATAAAATGGTAAAGTCAATTAAAAAAACTTCATGGCAAACATAGCCAGTAATATATGGTAATTCTTTTCTATTTCAGATGATAAACCTCCTTGTAAAAAGAAGAAAATATCAGCCCTGGACCAGCTGTTGGGAGAAGACTTTGAAGTAAGGATGGCATCTAGATCTGTGAAGGACCAGGCCAATGAAAAAGTCAAGAGGTACGGAGAGCGTGATCCCTTGCCCCTGAAAAAGAAAAAGACACTACAGTGGTGGAAAGAGCAACAGGACTTGCCACTGCTGTCATCTATGGTTAAAATGTATCTCTGCATACCGGCCACCAGTGTGGCATCTGAGAGTTTTCAGCACTGCAGGAGATATTGTTTCCACAAAACGCAGTCTACTCAAACATGAGCATGTGGATCAGCTGATTTTCCTTAAGAAAAATCTCCCGCAAAAAAAAAGATGAGGACAGTGATTATGATGAATAAAAATATAGGTAACTAAGCACAAACATAAGGAAGTGAACTACTTCACTGTGTTTGATTTCAGATTTAACCTGACGTGAATGTAGAAATGTAGGACATTACTTTTGTTCAGACTACCTCACCAGGTCAAAAAGCTGCAGTTTGATTTATTTTATACATGTAATTGGCACTTTGACTGTTATGTGCTGCTGATTATCCATGCTGCTGATCTGATCTCATGCTGCTGTTTAAATGACATGATGTTATATTAATCCGTGCACACCTGCTCACACAAACTCATGTTCGTGCTGCTGTTAGGCGTACTGTTCTTGCATTATGTTTTTGTATTATTGAGTTCAAGTTCAAGTTGTGTTTATTTGTCATATGCAAGGTTAACACAATGTTAACAGTACAATGAAATGCTCAGGATGAGAAGAACCGATTTGACTTGCTAAAAAAAAAAAACCAAGCAAGCAAACAAGAAATACTAAAGCATGCAATAAAGGTACAAAATAAACTACCAAAAAGTTAAAAAGTAATTATAATATTTACAAAGTTTCTGAAGAGAAAAATAGTAAACAACAACATTGTAGAATTTTTATGGTGAAGCAGAATGAATTTGTGTGAATAAGTATTTCAAGGTAGTAATGTAATATAAGCTAAAATGTACATGATATATATTGCACATACCTACCAAACTACACAGGTTGTGTGACAGATTATTGCAAAGCAGGTTATTGCACAGGTGCTTTGTGCTTACTGTAGCTTATTCCTATTTTTTTCCTAGTGATTTTTTTATTACATGCTGCTGTAATCATTTGTGCATTTTATAATTTTTCATTTTCTCATTTTATATTGATCCCATCAAACAAAGAAATGTTCTTTTAGCTGGTCTTTTTAGATCCATGTCTAAAAACAAACACATTTGACATGTGATTCTGTTGTTTGGCTTTTTACATTATTTTTGCCAGTGCCTTACAGAACGCATTTAGATGCGATATACGTGGACTTTAACAAATTTAAAAATACTATAAGAACGTCACATTTATAGAAATGGCCCTTTTTGTTTTATAATGAAATATTTGTCTAAATTCAACAAATGTTAAACTGTAGAATTATATAAAGTTGAATCGAATCGAACCGAATCGCTCTTACACTGTGTTGAATTGAAATATAATTTTATCAGATAATATATTAACTTAATGAAATATCTAGATATATGTACAAACCGGATTCCAAAAAAGTTGGGGCACTAAACAAATTGTGAATAAAAACTGAATGCAATGATGTGGAGGTGCCAACATCTAATATTTTATTCAGAATAGAACATAAATCACAGATCAAAAGTTTAAAATGAGAGAATGTAACATTTTAAGGGAAAAATCTGTTGTTTCCAAATTTCATGGCGTCAACAAATCCCAAAAAAGTTGGGACAAGTCCATTTTTACCACTGTGTGGCATCCCCCCTTCTTCTTACAACACTCAACCGATGTCTGGCGACAGAGGAGACCAGTTTCTCAAGTTTAGAAATAGGAATGCTCTCCCATTCATGTCTAATGTTCAATCGTCTTGGGCCTTCTTTGTCGCACCTTCCTCTTTATGATGCGCCAAATGTTCTCTATAGGTGAAAGATCTGGACTGCAGGCTGGCCATTTCAGTACCCGGATCCTTCTCCTACGTAGCCATGATGTTGTGATTGCTGCAGAATGTGGTCTGGCATTATCGTGTTGAAAAATGCAGGGTCTTCCCTGAAAGAGATGACGTCTAGATGGGAGCATATGTTGTTCTAGAACCTGAACATAGTTCTCTGCATTAATGGTGCCTTTCCAGACATGCAAGCTGCCCATGCCACAAGCGCTCATGCAACCCTATACCATCAGTGATGCAGGCTTCTGAACGGAGCGTTGATAACAACTTGGGCTATCCTTGTCCTCTCTGGTCCGGATGACATGGCGTCCCAGTGTTCCATAAAGAACTTCAAATCGTGACTCATCTGACCACAGAACAGTCTTCCATTTTGCCACACTCTATTTTAAATGACCCCTGGCCCAGTGCAAAAGTCTGAGCTTGTGGAGCTTGCTTAGAAATGGCTTCCTCTTTGCACTGTAGTTTCAGCTGGCAAAAGCAGATGGCACAGTGTATTGTGTTCACTGACAATGCTTTCTGGAAATATTCCTGAGCCCATTCTGTTATTTCCTTGACAGTGGCATTCCTGTTTGAGGTGCAGTGATGTTTAAGGGCCCGGAGATCACGAGCATCCAGTAGAGTTTTATGGCCTTGACCCTTACGCACAGCGATTGTTCCAGATTCTCTGAATCTTTTGATGATGTTATGCACGGTTCATGATGATAACTTAAAAGTCTTTGCTATTTTACGCTGGGTAACACTATTCTGGTATTGCTGCACTTTCTGCGCAACAATGGTGGAATTGGTGATCCTCTTACCATCTTGGCTTCTGAGAGACACTGACACTCTGAGAAGCTCTTTTTATACCCAATCATGTTGTCAATTAACCTAATTAGTGTTAATTGGTCTTCCAGCTGTTCATTATATGCTCAATTTCCTTTTTCCAGTCACTTATTGCTACTTGTCCCAACTTTTTTGGGATTTGTTGACACTGTGAAATTTTGAATCAACATATTTTTCCTTTAAAATGTTACATTTACTCAGATTAAACTTTTGATCTGTCATCTGTTATATTACGAATAAAATATTGACATTTGCCATCTCCACATCATTGCATTCAGTTTTTATTCACAATTTGTTTAGTGCCCCAACTTTTTTGGAATCCGGTTTGTATACCATTTTGTTTTTAGAATGATATTGTATTAAAACACGATCTGATTCTGTTTCCGGTAGAAATTGTAGTTTTAGTTACATGCCTACAACTCCCAGACATTCAAGCACCCATCCATTATAGAACACAAGATGGGGAGATATTATTGGTTGAGAGCTGGGTCACGATAGAGTAGGGCTTCCCATTCGTCGATGGTGGTGACAACTCCAGGAGGTGTGGCCGAGCTCTGAAGAAGATGGGTTTTCTGTTTACGCTCGGCGCCATTGTTCGTGACCGCATGGTGGAGTTACAATGGCCCAGGGCTGGTGATCTTGTACTTTACATGTAAAATAAACCTTCTGAAAATGGAAGACAAGTGCTCCTCCTCTCCCTGCTTCAGATCAGAACATTATCTTACAGAATCGAATCATTCTGTTTATAAAATAAATCGTTTTTTGAATCGAATTGTAACCTTTGTATCTAGATGCGAATCGAATCGTCTACCACACAGAGATGTACAACCCTAGTCAAGACTGGTACATATTTAAATAAAAGTAAATAAAAAAACTTTCTGTGTACAGTAAATATGTGTTTAAACACTAGTATCTCATTTAAGCTTAAACGGGCATTAAACAGAGGAGGAGACAACGGGAGGGAGGAAAAAAGAACGGGGAGGGGGCTGTTCTTCATATGAGCAGTGCTGAGCAGAAATAATGTCAAATTTATTTAGAAAGTACATTTAAAAACAGCAGTTATGAACAAAAGTGTTTACCAATAAAAATCAATGGTTCCAATTTAATGAATATTTACTGCATTCTACCAGTACTATTTGACTTCCCATCACATAACTTAGATAAGACTGAGTTTGACCTGTAAATAATGTTTAAATAATTTCAGTTTCGTAGGTGTTTGGCACTGTTCTGTCTAGTCATTATGCTTAGACAGTTAGTGTTCATTTTGAATGTATAATGGTTATAACCATGAGTCATACAGCCAAGCTTCATGGTGACTCGTGACCAGTGGTTAATTTGAGCCGGATCCTGCTGGAACAAGATCCGGGAACTCCCTCATTTTCACCGTGCGCGTTCCGGCAACTGTTCAATTGGATCCATCAGCTCATATCTTTGCTCATAAAAGTCATTGCGCATTTTTATTTTGATTATTTATTAAAAATACAACTACAGGAGACGTTGTCCATGTCTGTGTGGATGTTACTGCTGCAGCAGGCGCAAAAGCTCGCGCACACGCTGCTGCCAGCAGAGACGCTGACCGCATGTCCCGCTGGGATGAAGCGCCTTCATCCACCTTTAGCTGTGTCTCAGAAACTAAAGCAGTGCAAACAAACATTTTAACGGCACAAACCAGCACAAATGTAGCAATAACCATTCATTGTATTTACTGGAATTTTTGACATGGGTGGGGTGTCAGCTTCACCTTGCTCCTGCCGCTGGTGCATTGGCAGCTCTCAGTAGCTGGGGCTGGGTGGTGGGGTGTGTGCGGACCCACCCTGGTGGCTGCCTGCCAGGGCCTTGTGCCCTGGCTCTGTCGGACCCCTGTTGGGGTTGGTATGACCTTGGGACTTCGTGTACATGGCCGGATCTACTCTGGAGGGGCGGGTTGCCGGTGGGGCCTATGGACTCGTCGCTGCAGCCTCCTGGGGTTTCTGCATTGTGGTTGTAGGGGATCGCCCGGGGCTTCCCTTTGCTTCTCCCTCTGGGGGGTGCGGGTGTCCCTGTTGTGTCCCAGGTCTAGAGGCAGACTTCAATGATGTTGATTTGTGTTCTCTTTATCCCTCTCTCTCTCCTCTATTCCTATCTCCTTTACCTTTTAACCCTTCTCTCACTTTTCTGCTTTGTTTTTCATCCCCATGTCCATTACATCTGAAACAAGCCCAAATCAAATTCTAATAAAAAATAATTAATATATCAAATGGCGCATTAAGGCCAGCCATAAAGCTCTGCTTGTGAAAGTAAAACTGTTTGGCATCACTTTGACACTCAGACAATAATTCTAAGTGTCACAATGCCTTTACAAAATTCTACCATAATAATAAAGCTCTTAATTGTAGCTATATGTTGGCAATATTTTACTACAAATTACACAATTGAAAAAGTAATTTATGTACACATTCTTATAAAGGCATATACATATTCCATTACACAAGCAACTTAAAAAAATGAATACTGTAATTTCTGGACTGTTAAGCACACATGAATATAAGCCACGCCCACTAAATTTAAAAGGAAAATTAAAATTTTACATTAATAGCTGTAGGGACACATCAAGGTTTATCTATCATTAACTGTTATTCTTTTGATACTTTGGAAGTAAGACTGACTCTCCATTCACAAAGCTGGACAGTAAGGAACCACATGTTATCATATACAGGTCCTTCTCAAAAAATTAGCATATTGTGATAAAGGTCATTATTTTCCATAATGTAATGATAAAAATGAAACTTTCATATATTTCAGATACATTGCACATCAACTGAAATATTTCAGGTCTTTAATTGTTTTAATACTGATGATTATGGCATACAGCTCATGAAAACCCAAAATGCCTGTCCCAAAAAATTAGCATATTTCATCCCACCAACAAAGACAAGTGTTTTTAATACAAAAAACGCCAACCTTCAAATAATCATGTTCAGTTATGCACTCAATACTTGGTCGGGAATCCTTTTGTATGAATGACTGCTTCAATGCGGCGTGGCATGGAGGCAATCAGCCTGTGGCACTGCTGAGGTGTTATGGAGGCCCAGGATGCTTCGATAACGGCCTTAAGCTCATCCAGAGTGTTGGGTCTTGCGTCTCTCAACTTT
>NC_056498.1:82616683-82621749 GCF_014905685.2 Nematolebias whitei
CGAAGTGAAACTGTGATATCAAGTCTCCACAGGAGGGGGCAGTGTTACTTTTTACCAGCAGGAGCGTATGACAACTTCCTGTGGACGTTCTGTTGACATCCTACCATTAGCCGCTTAGCTTAAAATTAGCTTCGGCTAAACTCGGTTAAATCAACATTTCTGAACGTATTTCAAGCTAAAACGTGGCGTTGTTTCAACAAGCACGACTTCTTTGCATGAACATGAGTTTTTGGGGACTTGTGGCAGCCTCATTTAGTGATTTTAAGCACAGAAAAAGCTTCGGTGCAACCGAGCTTTACAACCTGACATGGAGGAAGTGACGTAGGCACGTCACACATCCAGTCGTTAGCTGTTAGCTTAAAATTAGTATCGGCTAGCGTTGTTCAAAAACATCATTTAATGACGGATTTCAAACTCAAACATGGCAAAATTTCATTGATTAGGCTTCAAAGAAACGAAGCAGCGGATCAGAATCAACTTTAAAGCGTTTTTCAACTTTAAAAAGCAGATTGAAATTCCATTAGAAGACGAGCTTCATTTCTGGGTCACGTGACTGAATCTACCAATGACAGAGCAATAACGTGAAGGAGTACTTATATCGCTGACTCAGAGGAAGTGACGCAGGCACGTCACTCACTTCTCAGCGAATCAAAGGGTCCCAACTCAGCCGTTTTCAACCAATCACGGATCGTTTTTCCAGCTAGCGTGTAGCATTAGCCTGAACTAGTCCGTCAACTTTTCGTCTTTTAAACTGTCAAAATGCACTATTTTCTGTTAAAAACATAACCAATAAGCTTCTCAGCTGCACGGAGACGGCGCCCCGGTCTTAAAAACGTCTTTCCAAGCATTTAAAACAACTCGTTCGAACTTTTCAGAACAGAGCCATACCAGAACAGCGTCTGGAACACGGTTTAACAGAATAAAGCGTTTCCACAGCTCAGCAAATTCGTCACACACCACAGACGTACAATTTCAGCTTTCAAAAAGACACGTTGACTCACAATTTCAGCTGTCAAAACAAAACTAGCTGCTAACATTTCTGTAAGCTTTCTCTGAGCATCGCAGCTCAACACGCTGCGTTTTCTCCAAGCGTCGCAGCTGCGCTGCGTTTCACACAGCAACATCTGCACGTTCTTCACAGCAGAATCTGCACTTTTTTCTTTCATGCCAACATGTAAAATCAATTGTTACACGAATACACAGTCCATTTATGAACCCGTAACGGGCCACCAGATGTAGTATGAACATATGCTGATATATTCATAACTTAAACGGATTCTTTCATTTTTCTGGACTGTATAATGAAGTGCATCTGATTTTAGAAATGTAACGTGAGACGTTAATTATCTTTGACTCACCAACGACAGTGGGTCATTTATTAACAGAATCAAAGTTTAACACATCACCCATTTACATTAATTGGCAAAATATGGAAAATAACAACATGGCTAATTTTAGCAAGCTGTACAATTTTGATTAACCACACGGCGGTGGTTGGAACACTTTACACAGACATTTCTAAAAATATCTGGATTAATTTCTACTTGATAGAAGAATTTTAAAGATGGAAAGATGAAGTTTAGAGGGAGAAAAAGATGGATGAGGGAGAATGTTTGTGTCAGCATCAGAACGGCACTCTCCGGGTTTTCTCAGCTTCTTCCCCAGTACACTTAGGTGATAGAAATCTCTTTTACCTGGAGATGTCTCCTGGCGAAATTCCATTTAACGCACCCTTTCAGCGTCTCCGTAGGAACAGCTGTGAATCGTCCGAAGTAGTGACAGTACTTGTTCGACACAAATTCACCTCACGAGTGGACTTCGCATGAGTGGAGTCCGTCAGAGTTCCACGCAGAGGTGGAAGATGTTATAATCCCATAAGACTCGGAAGAGCTCTGTGGTCATGTCAGGATTTTCCTGTTTCCCAGCCCTGGAGTTGCAACGACTGAAGCCGGAGCCTGAAGCGACTGGTTCTCCTCGACACTCTGGTTTGAACTAGGAAGTACCGACATTTTAAAGAGCTCTATTTCCGGTTCATTTGGGAGTTTCTGATTGGTCAATATCGACCAGACAGGAGTGTGTTTTGTGACGTAAGAGGTCACTAGGAGTCAGAAAAACAGCAAGAATGTTATGGAACAGATTGAAAATGTTTTTAGAGACAGAGAGAGAAATGTTTGGACGAATTGGCGGAAAACAGGTGCCAACAGGTGCCAGCTTCTCTATTTACGTCTGAGAGGATTTAAAAACAAGACAGCTCGTTCCAACACTTGTCTGCTTTTGACTCCAACCTTGGACCAACTTACGCTGCTCATTCAAAGACAGAAAATCAGAAAATGCATAATTACTCTGTAACAGACCTTAACATGAATTCTAACTTTGCATGAGGATTAAAAATCATTATTACTGTTTCACAGTTAATTAAAATGATTAGTTCACTGCAGCATCTAAAATGGTTTGAACTAAAAACACTTTGATTATCAAACATTTGTAAAATAGTAATGATAATAGAAAAGAGTGTTCTTTCACTTGAATTTTCAAGAAAGAAAGTCTCAGGATGGGTCAACCTGTATTTCTGGATTCAAATCAATGAAATGACAGTTTCTGTCCCACAAGGTGCCTAAGGTCAAGGTTTTGACATCAGGCCTAGTTCACTACAGACAACAGCAACAATAAACTGTTATAAAAAGTCATATAATCTTTTTTTTTTTTTAACAAATAGGATGGCTAAAAAAGTAACAAAAAACAGCTAAAAAACAGGCAAATGTAGAAAATTAAAAAACAGGAACATGTCTGCATTGGTCCCTGCCAGGAGTCCAACAGATTCTTAAAGCCACTTAGAGAGGTCAAGGTCGAGAGCTTCAAATCTTTTTGTAAGATATTCCAGGAAACAGGAGCGGAGTAGGAGAAGGCCCTTTTGCCAAGTTCAGTCCTCAATGAGGGAACACTACAGGTAATAATGTCCTGAGAGCGCACGCCGTACCTGCACTCACGCAGAGACATGAAGGAGGAGATGTATGAAGGCAGCAGACCAAGAAGTGATTTAAAGATGAAAATGTAATAGTGAGAGTCTGCGTGAAGTTAATGATGTCCAGTTAACCAATGAATACTGGGTGCAGTGGTGGGTACGATAATCACAGCCAGTTATGAATCTTAGTGCACCATGATAGACAGCATCTAACATCTGCAGGGTTCTTGTAGGAGCGTTCATGTAAATAATGTCACCGTAATCAATGGAGGGAAGGAAAGTCACAGATACAAGGTGTTTCCTAGCATTCAGGGTTAGACGGGATCTGTTCCTGAAAAAGAAACCCAGTTTAACTTTCAGTTTCTTTACCAAGTTTTCCACATGGAGCTTAAAAGAGAGATGCGAGTCGACCAAGATACCCAAATATTTATAGGAATCAACAAACTCAACCGGGACACCATTTGAGGATAAAATTGGAGGAAGAACTGCTGGGACCAACTTCCTATTTGAAAAAAACATCCCTTTGATTTTGTCGGCATTTAGGACAAGTTTGAGGTGGAACAAATCTGTCTGGATGTTGTTGAATGCAGATTTCAAAAGCTGGAATGCCTTATCAACAGTTTTAGCTCAACAATTAACAACTGTGTCATCAGCGTAGAAATGTATGGATGCATTAGGGATGTTTTTACCTACATTATGTATGTAGATTGTAAAGAGGGTGGGTCCTAAGACTGAGCCTTGTGGTACACCATTGTTGACTGTTAAATAACTGGAGGAAGTACCATTATGTTGAACACATTGCCTCTGGTCTGAAAGATAGTTAGAGAACCAACCAATGGTGTGTTCTGAGAAACCGATTTCTGAGAGCTTATGACACAAGATGTTATGATCCACAGTGTCAAAAGCTTTAGACAGGTCTAAGAAAAGTGCAGCACAATAATCCTTAGCATCCAGTGCTTCAATGATGTCATTAAGAACCTTCAGTGAAGCAGTGGTTGTGCTGTGTTGTTTCCTGAAACCAGATTGATGGGGAGGTGAGATGTTAAATGAGTCCAGGTAATTTTTGATTTGAGAGTTTATCAGTTTTTCTAGAACCTTGGCTAAAATGCAGAGTTTAGAGATTGGCTGATAGTTGTTCAGTGAGGTGGGGTCACCTCCCTTCAGCAAAGGAAGAACAAAAGCTGTTTTCCACCTCACAGACTATTTAACAATAAACCTGAGAACTGAACACTTCAGTTCTGTGTGACCTCTTGTGGGTCTTTAATAGGTCATGGGACAAATCCTGTACTGGGTTTTTGAGTTTGTGGCAACTTACAGGGGGCAAGCAAACTCTACTTGAGTTAGGTGCAGGATGGTGTCAGGTAATTTAGCTTCATGTGTAAAAGTTGCCTAATACTACAGTAAAGTTGGAGTTTAACATGGACAATTCTAACATTGTTTCATCCATATTTTGAAGTTAAAATGTGATTTAAACATTATTCAGCTTACAGGAACAACAGTGTAGTAATTTATAAAAAAAATTATAAGGTTAGTCTCATTAAAACACAATTAGTTCATATGCATGAGAGACCTGTTAATTAACCAAGTAACTGATTAAATCACAATTCCCTCAGGAATTACACAAATAACATTTCATGGGGTATGACCATGTGAAAAAACAAGTACAGGTCCTTCTAAAAAAATTAGCATATTGTGATAAAGGTCATTATTTTCCATAATGTAATGATAAAAATGAAACTTTCATATATTTCAGATTCATTGCACACCAACTAAAATATTTCAGGTCTTTAATTGTTTTAATACTGATGATTATGGCATACAGCTCATGAAAACCCAAAATGCCTGTCCCAAAATATTAGCATATTTCATCCCACCAATGAAAGACAAGTGTTTTTAATACAAAAAACGCCAACCTTCAAATAATCATGTTCAGGTATGCACTCAATACTTGGTCGGTAATCCTTTTGCATGAATGACTGCTTCAATGCGGCGTGGCATGGAGGTAATCAGCCTGTGGCACTGCTGAGGTGTTATGGAGGCCCAGGATGCTTCGATAGCGGCCTTAAGCTCATCCAGAGTGTTGGGTCTTGCGTCTCTCAACTTT